>NC_137773.1:115854113-116426613 GCF_963455305.1 Plecotus auritus | reverse complement strand
GTTAGGGCTAGGGTTAGGGTTAGGTTACGGGCTAGGGTTAGGGTTAGGGTTAGGATTAGGGTTAGGGTTAGGGTTCGGGTTAGGGTGAGTATTAGGGTTAGGGTTCGGGCTAGGGTTAGGGCAAGGGTTAGGGTTAGGTTTTGGGCTAGGTTTAGGTTTAGGGTTAGGGTTAGGGCTAGTGTTAGGTCTAGGGTTGGGATACGGTTCGGGCTAGGGTTAGGGTTAGGGTTAGGATTAGGACTAGGGCTGGTTTTAGGCTAGGGTGAGGGTTAGGGTTGAGTTTAGGGTAATAGGGTTAGGGCTATGGCAAGGGTTAGAGTTAGGACTATGGCTAGGGTTAGTGTTAGGGCTAGAGCTCGAGTTAGAGTTAAAGTTAGAGCTAGGGTTATGGTTCTGGTTATGGCTAGGATTTGGGTTAGAGTTAGGTTTAGGACAAGAACTAGGGTCCGTCTAAGGGTTCGGATTAAAATTAGGGTTATGGTTTATTAACATTAGGAATTCACAAGGAATGACTTTGAATCACTGGACAAGGGTGAATCAAACACTGAAATTTAACAATGATAGACAAGGGAAGTATTTAGGAATGTGCTTTATACACTAGGAATACATGTTCAAAGACCTTTAGTATCTGAAGCACACAATTTAGTCACCGGGAAATTCTGTCGATGAGCTGAGAAGCGAGTGCGATACTGTCTACATTTTTTATTTCTTCAAAAGTGTTGGCGCTTTAGGATTAAAGTTGGTTAAAAACTTAAGAATTAATTTTCATAGACCTGACATAACAGTATGAAAGTATTCAAAAGCCCTTAAGAATCAAAATGATAGCTATTCTAGTTTTCAAGGTAGTAATAATTTATGTTTAAAGAACTGGTGTATATGGAACAAGGCTGTATAAACCCTTGGAATTTACAATGAGTGAGCTTGAATGAATAGACAAAAGGAAATCAAACACTAAAATTCACAGTAAGAGTCTAGGGAAATATTTAAGAATGTGCTTCACATAGTAGGAATATAGGTTAGAAGAGCATTAAAGTTTGAAGGAAACTGTAGTCACTGGGAAATCCCGTTCAAAGACAAGGGAACTGAGTTAGATACTGGTTAAATTTATACTTCAGTGAAATGAGTTGGCGTTTTTGACAAAAGGTGGGTTAGACATTCAAACATTCATTTTCATAGGACTCAGATACCTTGAAAAGTCATTTTCCTACAGCTAAAAATGACAGTTTATTGTTAGTGTAAAGGTTAGGGCTAGGGCTAGGGTTAGGGCTAGGGCTAGTGTTAGGGCTAGGGTTAGGATTAGGGTTAGGGTTAGGATTAGTGTTAGTGTTAGTGTTACGGTTTGAGTTAGGGCTAGTGTTAGGGCTAGGGTTAGGGTTAGGGTTCGGGCTAGGGTTAGGCGTAGGTTTAGGATTAGGGTTAGGGTTAGGGTTCGGGCTAGGGTTAGTATTAAGGTTCGGGTTAGGGTTAGGGTTAGGGTTAGGGTTAGGTTTAGTGTTAGGTTTAGGGTTAGGGTTAAGGTTAGGGTTAGGTTTTGGGTTAGGGTTAGGGTTGGGATTAGGGTTAGGATTAGGGATAGGGTTAAAGCTATTGTTACGGCTAGGGTTAGGGTTAGGGTTCGGGCTATTGTTAGGGTTAGGGTAAGGATTATGGTTAGGGTTCGGGTTCGGGTTAGGGCTGGGGTTAGGGTTAGGGTTAAGGTTAGGGTTAGGGTTAGGGTTAGGTTTAGGTTTCGGGCTAGGGTTAGGGTTAGGGTTAGGGTTAGGGTTCGGGCTAGGGTTAGGGTTAGGGTTAGGATTAGGGTTCGGGCTAGGGTTAGGCGTAGGTTTAGGATTAGGGTTAGGGTTAGGGTTCAGTCTAGGGTTAGTATTAAGGTTAGGTTAGGGTTAGGTTTAGGGTTAGGGTTAGGGTTAGGGTTAAGGTTAGGGTTAGGTTTAGGGTTAGGGTTAGGTTTAGGGTTCGGGCTAGGGTTAGTATTAAGGTTAGGGTTAGGTTTAGGGTTAGGGTTAGCGTTAGGTTTAGTGTTAGGGTTAGGGTTAGGGTTAGGGTTAAATCTAGTTAGCCTTCGGGCTAGGGTTAGGGTTAGGGTAAGGATTATGGTTAGGGTTTGGGTTCGGGCTAGGGCTAGGGTTAGGGTTATGGATAGGGTTAGGGTTAGGATTCAGGCTAGGGTTAGGGTTAGGTTTAGGGTTAGGGTTAGGGTTAGGGTTTGGGCTAGGGTTAGGGTTAGGTTTAGGGTTAGGGATAGGGTTAAAGCTATTGTTACGGCTAGGGTTAGGGTTAGGGTTAGGGTTAGGGTTCGGGCTAGGGTTAGGCGTAGGTTTAGGATTAGGGTTAGGGTTCGGTCTAGGGTTAGTATTAAGGTTAGGGTTAGGTTTAGGGTTAGGGTTAGGGTTAGGGTTAGGATTAGGACTAGGGCTGGTTTTAGGCTAGGGTGAGGGTTAGGGTTGAGTTTAGGGTAATAGGGTTAGGGCTATGGCAAGGGTTAGAGTTAGGACTATGGCTAGGGTTAGTGTTAGGGCTAGAGCTCGAGTTAGAGTTAAAGTTAGAGCTAGGGTTATGGTTCTGGTTATGGCTAGGATTTGGGTTAGAGTTAGGTTTAGGACAAGAACTAGGGTCCGTCTAAGGTTTCGGATTAAAATTAGGGTTATGGTTTATTAACATTAGGAATTCACAAGGAATGACTTTGAATCACTGGACAAGGGTGAATCAAACACTGAAATTTAACAATGATAGACAAGGGAAGTATTTAGGAATGTGCTTTATACACTAGGAATACATGTTCAAAGACCTTTAGTATCTGAAGCACACAATTTAGTCACCGGGAAATTCTGTCGATGAGCTGAGAAGCGAGTGCGATACTGTCTACATTTTTTATTTCTTCAAAAGTGTTGGCGCTTTAGGATTAAAGTTGGTTAAAAACTTAAGAATTAATTTTCATAGACCTGACATAACAGTATGAAAGTATTCAAAAGCCCTTAAGAATCAAAATGATAGCTATTCTAGTTTTCAAGGTAGTAATAATTTATGTTTAAAGAACTGGTGTATATGGAACAAGGCTGTATAAACCCTTGGAATTTACAATGAGTGAGCTTGAATGAATAGACAAAAGGAAATCAAACACTAAAATTCACAGTAAGAGTCTAGGGAAATATTTAAGAATGTGCTTCACATAGTAGGAATATAGGTTAGAAGAGCATTAAAGTTTGAAGGAAACTGTAGTCACTGGGAAATCCCGTTCAAAGACAAGGGAACTGAGTTAGATACTGGTTAAATTTATACTTCAGTGAAATGAGTTGGCGTTTTTGACAAAAGGTGGGTTAGACATTCAAACATTCATTTTCATAGGACTCAGATACCTTGAAAAGTCATTTTCCTACAGCTAAAAATGACAGTTTATTGTTAGTGTAAAGGTTAGGGCTAGGGCTAGGGTTAGGGCTAGGGCTAGTGTTAGGGCTAGGGTTAGGATTAGGGTTAGGGTTAGGATTAGTGTTAGTGTTAGTGTTACGGTTTGAGTTAGGGCTAGTGTTAGGGCTAGGGTTAGGGTTAGGGTTCGGGCTAGGGTTAGGCGTAGGTTTAGGATTAGGGTTAGGGTTAGGGTTCGGGCTAGGGTTAGTATTAAGGTTCGGGTTAGGGTTAGGGTTAGGGTTAGGGTTAGGTTTAGTGTTAGGTTTAGGGTTAGGGTTAAGGTTAGGGTTAGGTTTTGGGTTAGGGTTAGGGTTGGGATTAGGGTTAGGATTAGGGATAGGGTTAAAGCTATTGTTACGGCTAGGGTTAGGGTTAGGGTTCGGGCTATTGTTAGGGTTAGGGTTAAGGTTAGGGTTAGGGTTAGGGTTAGGTTTAGGTTTCGGGCTAGGGTTAGGGTTAGGGTTAGGGTTAGGGTTCGGGCTAGGGTTAGGGTTAGGGTTAGGATTAGGGTTAGGGTTAGGGTTCGGGCTAGGGTTAGGCGTAGGTTTTGGATTAGGGTTAGCGTTAGGGTTCAGGCTAGGGTTAGTATTAAGGTTGGGGTTAGGGTTAGGGTTAGGGTTAGGTTTAGGGTTAGGGTTAAGGTTAGGGTTAGGGTTAGGTTTCGGGCTAGGGTTAGGGTTAGGGTTCGGGTTAGGGTTAGGGTTCAGGCTAGGGCTAGGGTTAGGGTTAGGGTTAGGTTTCGGGCTAGGGTTAGAGTTAGGGTTAGTGTTAAGGTTAGGGGTAGGGTTAGGGTTAGGGTTCGGGCTAGGGTTAGGGTTAGGGTTAGGTTTCGGGCTATTGTTAGGGTTAGGGTAAGGATTATGGTTAGGGTTAGGGTTCGGGCTAGGGCTAGTGTTAGGGTTAGTGTTAAGGTTAGGGGTAGGGTTAGGGTTAGGGTTCGGGCTAGGGTTAGGGTTAGGGTTAGGGTTAGGTTTCGGGCTAGGGTTAGGGTTAGGGTTAGGGTTAGGTTTCGGGCTAGGGTTAGGGTTAGGGTTAGGGTTCGGGTTAGGGTTAGGGTTAGGGTTCAGGCTAGGGTTAGTATTAAGATTAGGGTTAGGGTTAGGGTTAGGTTTTGGGTTAGGGTTAGGGTTAGGGTTCTGGTTAGGGTTAGGGTTAGCGTTAGGTTTAGGGTTAGGGTTAGGGTTAGGGTTAAATCTAGTGTTAGGGCTAGGGTTAGGGTTAGGGTTCGGGCTAGGGTTAGGGTTAGGGTTAGGGTTAGGGTTAGGGTTAGGGCTAGGGTTAGGGCTAGTGTTTGTCTAGGGTGAGGGTTAGGTTTGAGGTTAGGGTAATAGGGTTAGGGCTATGGCAAGGGTTAGAGTTAGGGCTACGGCTAGGGTTAGTGTTAGGGCTAGAGCTTGAGTTACAGTTAGAGTTAGAGCTAGGGTTAGGGTTCTGTTATGGCTAGGATTTGGGTTAGAGTTAGGTTTAGGACAAGAACTAGGGACCGTCTAAGCGTTCAGATTAAAATTAGGGTTATGGTTTATTAACATTAGGAATTCACAATGAATGACCTTGAATCACTGGACAAGGGTGTATCAAACACTGAAATTTAACAATGATAGACAAGGGGAATATTTAGGAATGTGCTTTATACACTAGGAATACATGTTCAAAGAGATTTAATATCTGCAGCTCACAATTTAGTCACTGGGAAATCGTGTTCAGAGAGCTGAAAATGAGTGTGATACTGTTACATTTTTTATTCCCTAAAAATGAGTTGGCCTTTTTGCAATAATTTGGTGAGAAACTTAAAAATTCGTTTTCCTAGACATGATATAAGAGCATAGAAGTATTCAAAACCCTTAAGAATCAAAATAATAGTTATTCTAATGTTCAAAGTAGTAATAATTACGTTTAATGGGCTGGTATAATGGAATAAGTCTGTAAAAACCCTTGGAATTCACAATGAATGAGCTTGAATGACTGGACAAAAGGGAATCAAACACTGAGAATTCACTGTAAGAGACTTGGGAAATATTTAAGACTGTGCTTCATATACAGGGAATAAAGGTTCAAAGAGCGTTAATATCTGACGGAAACTGTGTAGTAACAGGGAAGTTGTCTTCAAAGAGCAGAGAACTGAGTTGGATACTGGTTACATTTATAATTTAGTCCAGATGAGTTGGCATTTTTGAAAGAAAGTTGGTTAAATATTAAAACTTTCCTTTTCATAGGGCTCAGATAACTGGAAGAAATATTACAACTCTCACAGACCTGGGAAATGACTATGAATGTGTCTGATACACCAGTAATACGTTTGTGTTACCTTAATACATGTAAGGCACTGTTGACATACTGGGAATTTGCATTCCAATATGTGTGAAAGGTAGGAGAGTCTATAAAATTGTAATCACTCATGTTAATAGAGCTGGTATATATGGAAAAACGCTGCATAACACTTGGATTTCACAATGAAGGTTAGGTTTAGGTTGCGTCTTAGGGATAGGGCTAGAGCTCGGGTTAGAGTTGGGGTTATGGTTATTCCTAGGGTTAGGTTAAGGTTTCGGTTTAGGGCTATGGTTAGGTTTAGGGCAAAGGCTCGGTTTATGTTAGGGCTACAGTTAAGTTTAGGGTTATGGTGTATTAACATTAGTAATTGTCAATGAATGACCTTGAATCACTGGACAAAATTGAATCAAACAGTGAGATTTAACAATAATAGTCAAGGGAAATATTTAAGAATGTGCTTGTTGCACTAGGAATACATGGTTCAAAGACCTTTAATATGAAAAGTACACAATTTCGTCCCTGGGAAATCGTGTTGAAGAGCTAAGAAGTGAGTGCGATACTGTTTACATTTTTTATTACATCAAAATGAGTTGGCGTTTTAGGATTAAAGTTGGTTTAAAACTTAAAAATTCGTTCTCATAGACCTGATATAACAGTATGAAAGTATTCAAAATTCCTTAAGAATCAAAAGGATAGCTATTTTAGGGTCAAAGTAGTAATAATTTATGTTTAAAGGGCTGGTATATATGGAATAAGTCTGTATAAACCCTTGGAATTCACAATGAATGAGCTTGAATGACTGGACAAAAGGGAATCAAACGCTGAGAATTCACAGTAAGAGACTAAGGAAACATTTAAGAATGGTTCACATACTAGGAATATAGGTTAGAAGAGCATTAAAGTTTGAAGGAAACTGTAGTCACTGGGAAATCCCGTTTAAAGACTAGGGAACTGAGTTAGATACTGTTCACCTTTATACTTTAGTGAAATGAGTTGACGTTTTTGACAAAAGGTGGTTTAGACATTTAAACTTTCATTTTCATAGGGTTCAGATACCTTGAAAAGTTATTTTCCTACCGCTAATATTGACAGTTTATAGTTAGTGTAAAGATTAGGGCTAGGGCTAGTGTTAGGGCTAGGGTTAGGGCTTTGTCTCGTGTTAGGGCTAGGGTTAGGATTAGGGTTAGGGTTAGGATTAGGGTTAGGGTTAGGGTTAGGGTTAGGGTTTGGATTAGGGCTAGTGTAAGCGCTAGGGTTCGGGTTAGGGTTCAGGCTAGGGCTAGGGTTAGGGGTAGAGTTAGGGCTAGGGCTAGTGTTAGGGCTAGGGTTAGGATTAGGGTTAGGTTTAGGGTTCGGGCTAGGGTTAGGGTTAGGGTTAGGATTTGGGCTAGGGTTACGGTTAGGGTTAGGGTTAAAGCTAGTGTTAGGGCTAGGGTTAGGGTTAGGTTACGGGCTAGGGTTAGGGTTAGGGTTAGGATTAGGGTTAGGGTTAGGGTTCGGGTTAGGGTGAGTATTAGGGTTAGGGTTCGGGCTAGGGTTAAGGCAAGGGTTAGGGTTAGGGTTTGGGCTAGGTTTAGGTTTAGGGTTAGGGTTAGGGCTAGTGTTAGGTCTAGGTTTGGGATACGGTTCGGGCTAGGGTTAGGGTTAGGGTTAGGATTAGGACTAGGGCTGGTTTTAGGCTAGGGTGAGGGTTAGGGTTCAGTTTAGGGTAATAGGGTTAGGGCTATGGCAAGAGTTAGAGTTAGGACTATGGCTAGGGTTAGTGTTAGGGCTAGAGCTCGAGTTAGAGTTAAAGTTAGAGCTAGGGTTATGGTTCTGGTTATGTCTAGGGTTTGGGTTAGAGTTAGGTTTAGGACAAGAACTAGGGTCCGTCTAAGGGTTCGGATTAAAATTAGGGTTATGGTTTATTAACATTAGGAATTCACAAGGAATGACTTTGAATCACTGGACAAGGGTGAATCAAACACTGAAATTTAACAATGATAGACAAGGGAAGTATTTAGGAATGTGCTTTATACACTAGGAATACATGTTCAAAGACCTTTAGTATCTGAAGCACACAATTTAGTCACCGGGAAATTCTGTCGATGAGCTGAGAAGCGAGTGCGATACTGTCTACATTTTTTATTTCTTCAAAAGTGTTGGCGCTTTAGGATTAAAGTTGGTTAAAAACTTAAGAATTAATTTTCATAGACCTGACATAACAGTATGAAAGTATTCAAAAGCCCTTAAGAATCAAAATGATAGCTATTCTAGTTTTCAAGGTAGTAATAATTTATGTTTAAAGAACTGGTGTATATGGAACAAGGCTGTATAAACCCTTGGAATTTACAATGAGTGAGCTTGAATGAATAGACAAAAGGAAATCAAACACTAAAATTCACAGTAAGAGTCTAGGGAAATATTTAAGAATGTGCTTCACATAGTAGGAATATAGGTTAGAAGAGCATTAAAGTTTGAAGGAAACTGTAGTCACTGGGAAATCCCGTTCAAAGACAAGGGAACTGAGTTAGATACTGGTTAAATTTATACTTCAGTGAAATGAGTTGGCGTTTTTGACAAAAGGTGGGTTAGACATTCAAACATTCATTTTCATAGGACTCAGATACCTTGAAAAGTCATTTTCCTACAGCTAAAAATGACAGTTTATTGTTAGTGTAAAGGTTAGGGCTAGGGCTAGGGTTAGGGCTAGGGCTAGTGTTAGGGCTAGGGTTAGGATTAGGGTTAGGGTTAGGATTAGTGTTAGTGTTAGTGTTACGGTTTGAGTTAGGGCTAGTGTTAGGGCTAGGGTTAGGATTAGGGTTAGGGTTAGGATTAGTGTTAGGGTTAGTGTTAGGGTTTGAGTTAGGGCTAGTGTTAGGGCTAGGGTTAGGGTTCGGGTTCGGGCTAGGGTTAGGCGTAGGTTTAGGATTAGGGTTAGGGTTAGGGTTTGGGCTAGGGTTAGGCGTAGGTTTTTGATTAGGGTTAGCGTTAGGGTTCAGGCTAGGGTAGTATTAAGGTTGGGGTTAGGGTTAGGGTTAGGGTTAGGTTTAGGGTTAGGGTTAAGGTTAGGGTTAGGGTTAGGTTTCGGGCTAGGGTTAGGGTTAGGGTTCGGGTTAGGGTTAGGGTTCAGGCTAGGGTTAGGGTTAGGGTTAGGGTTAGGTTTCGGGCTAGGGTTAGAGTTAGGGTTAGTGTTAAGGTTAGGGGTATGGTTAGGGTTAGGGTTCGGGCTAGGGTTAGGGTTAGGGTTAGGGTTAGGTTTCGGGCTATTGTTAGGGTTAGGGTAAGGATTATGGTTAGGGTTAGGGTTCGGGCTAGGGCTAGGGTTAGGGTTGGTGTTAAGGTTAGGGGTAGGGTTAGGATTAGGGCTCGGGCTAGGGTTAGGGTTAGGGTTAGGGTTAGGGTTAGGTTTAGGGCTAGGGTTAGGGTTAGGGTAGCGTTAGGGCTAGGGCTAGGCTTCGGGCTAGGGTTAGGGTTAGTGTTAGGGGTAGGGTTAGGGTTAGGGGTAGGGCTAGGGCTAGCATTAGGGTTAGGGTTAGGGTTATGGCTAGTGATTTGTTAGGGTTAGGTTTAGGGTTAGTGTTAGGGTTACGGTTAGATTGAAGGCTAGGTTTAGGACGAAATTTAGGGCTAGTATTAGTTTAGGGTTATATTAGGGTTAGGCTTAGGGATAGGTTTAGGGTTAAGATTATCCTAGAGTTAGGTTTAGGGTTAGGGTTATTGTTAGGGTTAAGGCCAGGGTTTGGACTTGGTTTATAGCTAGTATTACGGTTAGTGTTAGGCCTAAGTTTTGGGTTAGGGTTAGGGCTAGAAATAGGTCTAAGTTTAGGATTAGGGTTAGGGTTAGGGTTAGAGTTAGGGTTTAGTCCAGTGTTAGGGCTAGTTTAAGGGCTAGTATTAGGGTTATATTTAGGGTTAGGGTTAGGGTTTGATTTAGGGTTAGTGCTGACATCATTGGAGGGAAGGGGCCACGTGGAGAGCCAGAAATGCTCAGGTGGACTAGTGCTTAGGGCTCTCCGGCCGGCTAGAAGTGCTGAAGTCATCAAGGGGAGGGGCCATGTAGAGAGCCAGGTGAATGCATTCCAGGGAGGGTCGCTAGAGGTCACAAACGCTCCAACTTCCATGGGTCCATGCTCTGGAATTTTGGACATGGTGCCTGTTCTCAGGGTAGGGCGTTCCCCATGAATTAAGCAAAAAACTGGACTAAGGCCTCTGGAAACTGTAAGTGAGCCTGGAGGAGCAGGCCTTTACGCTCAGTACTGAAAAGATTTTCAGGGTCTCAACACTGCTTTTTCCCAGATTTCAAAACCTCAGGGAGGACTGTCAGAGTCCCAGGTCAGTCCAGTATGAGGTGCCCGCATGTTGGGGACCATGCGGGGTCCTTGGCCTCATCGACGCCCAGGCAGGTTTTAAAGGAGTGCTAGCAGCCGCCTGCCTGTAACACTACCCAGCTGGGAAGAGTAAGTCTGTGAGCAGAAGTTGAGCTGGGGCTGTGGGTGTTAGGCCCTTAAGCGAACTTCCAGAGATTGGGAAGTCACCCCGCTTCTTAGGAGCTCAGTAGACAGCCTTGTGGGTCATTGGTGAGGCCAACAAGGGGGGTTAATGGCCGAAAACGCAATCATGAACAAAGGTTGGGTCCCTGTGACCAGCTTTTAGTGGTCATATCATCAGTGGAGTTTGGAAAGCTGGACAGGCAGAAGTGCTCAGGTGGATCAGTGCTTGGGGTCCGGAGACCAGCAGGAAATGCTGACGTCATTGAAGGGAAAGGGCCACGTGGATAGCCAGAAATGCTCAGGTGTTCAAGTGCT
Source organism: Plecotus auritus (assembly GCF_963455305.1). NCBI lineage: Eukaryota > Metazoa > Chordata > Mammalia > Chiroptera > Vespertilionidae > Plecotus > Plecotus auritus. Next base: position 116,416,153 of record NC_137773.1, on the reverse strand, counting down.
TGGTGCCCTGGGGCTGGCAGGAAGTGCTGACGTGATTAAGAGGAGGGGACACGTGGAGAGCAAGAAGTGCTTATAGTGGGAAGTGTTTGAGGCTGGGTGACCCTCCGACCACTGGAAATGGTGACGTCATCGAGGAAGAGGGGCCACTTGAAGAGCTGGCAATGCTCAGGTGGATCAGGCCTTGGGGCCCTGGGACCTGCTGGAAGTGCCCATCTCATCAAGGGGAGGGGCCACCTGGAAAGCCAGAAGTGCTGAGCAGGCCTGGTGGTTTTGCTTGGCCCAGTGGACAGCTTGAAGTTCTCAGGAAGACCAGGACTTGCTCCCAGGTCACCAGCTGGAAGTGCAGAAGTGTAAAGGCTGCAAGAGCCAGGAGAATGCTATGCAGGGAGGGTCGCAAGAGGTCACAAACACACCACCTTCCGTTGGTCCATGCTCTGGAATTCTTGGACCGGGTACCAATTCTAAGGGAAGGGAGTTTTCTATGAATTAAGCAAAAAGCTGGTCCTTAGGGTGGGGGGAACTGTAAGTGACCTCGGAGGGGTAAGGCCTTTATGCCCAATAGGGAAAGGCTTTTCAGGGCATCAACACTGCTTTTTCCAAGATTTCAAAACCTCAGGCAGGACTGTCAGAGTCCCATGTCACATCAGTGTGAGATGTCCGCATGTTGGGGACCATGTGGTGTCCCTGGCCTCATCGACGCCCAGGGAGGTTTTAAAGGAGCTCTGGCAGCCGCCTGCCTGTAACCCTATCCATCTGGGAAGAGTTAGTCTGTGAGCAGAAGTTGAGCTGGGGCAGTGGGTGTTAGGCCCTTACGCGAACTACCAGAGATTGGAAAGTCACCCCGCTTCTTAGGAGCTCAGTAGACAGCCTTGTGGGTCATTGTTCAGGCGAACAAGGGAGGTTAACGGCTGAAAATGCTCACATGAACAAAGGGTGGGGCGCTGTTACCAGCTTTTAGTGGTCATATCATCAGTGGAGTTTGGAAAGCTGGACATACAGAAGTGCTCAGGTGGATCAGTGCTTGGGGTCCGGACACCAGAAGGAAATCCTGACGTTATTGAAGGGAAAGGGCCACGTGGATAGCCAGAAATTCTCAGGTGGATATGGACTTGGGGACGGGGGACCAGCAGGAAGTGCTGATGTCAGTGGAGGGAAGGGGCCGCGTGCAGAGCCAGAAGTGCTCAGGTGTTCAAGTGCTTGGGGCCCTGGGGCTGGCCGGAAGTGCTGACGTCATCGGGGGGAGTGGACACATGAAGAGCCCGAAACGCTCAGGTGGATAAGGGCTTGGAGACCAGGGACCAGCAGGAAGTGCTGACGTCATTGGAGGGAAGGGGCCACGTGGAGAGCCAGAAATGCTCAGGTGGACAAGTGCTTGGGGCTCTCCAGCTGGCGAGAAGGGTTGACGTCATCAAGGGGAGGGGCCATGTAGAGAGCCAGGTGAATGCATTCCAGGGAGGGAAGCTAGAGGTAGTTAACACCCCTACTTCCATGGATCCATGTTATGAAATTTTGGAGATGGTGCTTGTTCTCTGGGAATGGCGTTCCCCATGAATTAAGCAAAAAACTGGGACTAAGGGCTCGAAAACTGTAGGTGAGCCTGGAGGGGCAGGCCTTTACGCCCAGTACTGAAAGGCTTTTCAGGGTCTCAACACTGCTTTTTCCAAGATTTCAAAACCTCAGGAAGGACTGTCAGAGTCCCAGGTCAGTCCAGTGTGATGTGCCCGCATGTTGGGGACGATGCGGGGTCCCTGGCCTCATCAACACCCAGGGAGGCTTTAAAGGAGCCCTGGCAGACGCCTGCCTGTAACACTACCCAGCTGGAAAGAGTACATCTATGAGCAGTACTTGAGCTCGGGCTGTGGGTGTTAGGCCCTTTCGCGAACTTCCAGAGATTGGGAAGTCACCCCGCTTCTTAGGAACTCAGTAGACAGCCTTGTGGGTCATTGGTCAGGCGAACCATGGGGGTTAACAGCCGAAAACGCTCAGGTGAACAAAGGGTGGGGCCCTGTCATCAGCTTTTAGTGGTCATATCATCAGTGGAGTTTGGAAAGCTGGACAGGCAGAAGTGCTCAGGTGGATCAGTGCTTGGGGTATGGAGACCAGCAGGTAATGTTAACATCATTGAAGGGAAAGGGCCACGTGAATAGCCAGAAGTGCTCAGGTGTTCACATGCTTGGGGCCCTGGGGCTGGCAGGAAGTGCTGACGTCATGGAGTCGGAGTGGCCATATGAAGAGCCAGAAATGCTCAGGTGGAGAAGGGCTTGGGGACCGGTGACCAGCAGGAAGTGCTGACGTCATTGGAGGGAAGGAGCCACGTGGAGAGCCAGAAATGCTCAAGTGGACAAGTTTTTGGGGCTCTCTGGCTGGCCAGAAGTGCTGACTTCATCAAGGGGAGGGGCCATGTAGAGAGCCATGTAAATGCATTCCAGGGAGGAAAGCTAGAGGTCATTAACACCCCAAATTCCATGGGTCCATGCTCTGGAATTTTGGACATGGTGCCTGTTGTTAGGGAATGGCGTTCCCCATGAATTAAGCAAAAAACTGGGACTTAGTACTCGGGAAACTATAAGTGAGCCTGGAGGGGCAGGCTTTTCGCCCAGTACTGAAAGGCTTTTCAGGGTCAAAACACTGCTTTTTCCCAGATTTCAAAACCTCAGGCTGGACTGTCAGAGTCCCAGGTCAGTCCAGTGTGATGTGCCCGCATGTTGGAGACCATGTGGGGTCCCTGGCATCATCGACGCCCACGGAGGTTTTAAAGGAGCACTGGCTGCCCCCTGCCTGTAACACTACCCAGCTGGGAAGAGTACGTCTGTGAGCAGAAGTTGAGCTCGGACTGTAAGTCTTAGGCCCATAAGAGAACATCCAGAGATTGGGAAGTCACCCCGCTTCTTAGGATTTCAGTAAACAGACTTGTGGGTCATTGGTCAGGCGACAAGGGGGGTTAACGGCCGAAAACTCTCAGGTGAACAAAGGGTGGGGCCCTGTGATCAGCTTTTAGTGGTCATATCATCAGTGGAGTTTGGATAGCTGGACAGCCAGAAGTGCTGAGGTGGATCAGTGCTTGGGGTATGGATACCAGCAGGATATGCTGAGGTCATTGAAGGGAAAGGGCCACCTGGATAGCCAGAAATGCTCAGGTGTTCAAGTGCTTGGGGACCTGGGGCTGGCCGGAGGTGCTGACGTCATGGAGTCGGAGTGGCCACATGAAGAGCCAGAAATGCTCAGGTGGAGAAGGGCTTGGGGACCGGTGACCAGCAGGAAGTGCTGACGTCACTGGAGGGAAGGAGCCACGTGGAGAGCCAGAAATGCTCAGGTGGACAAGTTTTTGGGGCTCTCTGGCCGGCCAGAAGGGCTGACGTCATCAAGGTGAGGGGCCATATAGAGAGACAGGTGAATGCATTGCAGGGAGGGTCTCTAGAGATCACAAACACCCCAAATTCCATGGGTCCATGCTCTGGAATTTTAGACATGGTACCTGTTCTCAGGGAAGGGCGTTCCCCATGAATTAAGCAAAAAACTGGGACTTAGGGCTCGGAAAACTGTAAGTGAGCCTGGCGGGGCAGGCCTTTACGCCCAGTACTGAAATGCTTTTCAGGGTCTCAACACTGCTTTTTCCCAGATTTCAAAACCTCAGGCAGGTCTGTCAGAGTCCCAGGTCAGTCAAGTGTGAGGTGCCCACATCTTGGGGACCATGCTGGGTCCCTGGCCTCATCGACGCCCAGGGAGGTTTTAAAAGAGCGCTTGCAGCCGCCTGCCTGCAACCCTACCCAGCTGAGAAGAGTAAGTCTGTGAGCAGAAGGTGAGCTGAGGCTGTGGGTGTTAGGCCCTTAAGAGAACTTCCAGAGATTGGGAAGTCACCCTGTTTCTTAGGAACGCAGTAGACAGCCTTGTGGGTCATTGGTCAGGCGAACAAGGGGGGTTAATGGCTGAAAAAGCTCACGTGAACAAGATTTGGGGCCCTGTGACCTCCTTTTAGTGGTCTTATCATCAGTGGAGTTTGGAAAGCTGGACAGCGATAAGTGCTCAGGTGGATCAGTTCATGGGGTCTGGACATCAGCTGGAAATACTGACATCATTGATGGGAAAGGGCCTCTCGGATAGCCAGAAATGCACAGGTGTTCAATTGCTTGGGGCCCTGGGGCTGGCCGGAAGTGCTGACGTCATTGAGGAGGAGTGGCCACATGAAGAGCCCGAAATGCTCAGGTGGATAAGGGCTTTCGGACCAGAAACCAGCAGGAAGTGCTGAGGTCATTGGAGGGAAGTGGCCACGTGGAGAGCCAGAAATGTTCAGGTGGACAATTGCTTGGGGCTCTCCGGCCAGCCAGAAGGGCTGATGTCATCAGGGGAGGGGCCATGTAGAGAGCCAGGTGAATGCATTCCAGGGAGTGTCACTAGAGGTCACAAATGCCCCAACTACCATGAGTCCATGCTCTGGAATTTTGGACTTGGTACCTGTTCTCAGGGAAGCGCGTTCCCCCTGAATTAAGCAAAGAACTGGGACTTAGGGTTCGGAAAACTGTAAATGAGCCTGGAGCGGCAGTCCTTTACGCCCAGTACTGAAAGGCTTTTCAGGGTCTCAACACTGCTTTTTCCCAGATTTCAAAACCTCAGGCAGGACTGTCAGAGTCCCAGGTCAGTCCAGTATGATGTGCCCGCATGTTGGAGACCATGCGGGGTCCCTGGCCTCATCGACGCCCAAGGAGGTTTTAAAGGAGCGCTGGCTGCCGCCTGCTTGTAACACTACACAGCTGGGAAGAGTATGTCGGTGAGCAGATGTTGAGCTCGGGCTGTAAGTGTTAGGCCCTTAAGAGAACTTCCAGAAAGTCACCCCGCTTCTTGGGAGTGCAGTATACAGACTTGTGGGTCATTGGTTCAGCGAACTAGGGGGGTTAACGGCCAGAAATGCTCAGGTGTTCAAGTGCTTGGGGCCCTGGGGCTGGCCGGAAGTGCTGACGTCATCGAGGGGGAGTGGCCACATGAAGAGCCCTAAATGCTCAGGTGGATAAGGGCTTGGGGACCCGTGACCAGCAGGAAGTGCTGACGTCATTGGAGGGAAGGGGCCACGTGGAGAGCCAGAAATGCTCAGGTGGACAAGTTTTTGGGTCTCTCTGGCTGGCCAGAAGTGCTGACTTCATCAAGGGGAGGGGACATGTAGAGAGCCAGGTGAATGCATTCCAGGGAGGGTCGCTAGAGGTCACAAACACCCCAACTTCCATGGTCCATGCTCTGGAATTTTGGACATGGTACCTGTTATCAGTGAAGTGAGTGCCCCATGAATTAAGCAAAAATCTGGGACTCAGGGCTCCGGAAACTATAAGAGAGCCTGGAAATGCAGGCCTTGGGGACCAGGGACCAGCAAAACGTGCTGACGTCATTGGAGGGAAGTGGCCACGTGGAGACCCAGAAATGCTCAGGTCGATAAGTGCTTGGGGGCCTGGGGCTGGCCGGAAGTACTGACATCATCGAGGAGGAGTGAACAGAGAAAGAGCCCGAAATGCTCATGTGGATAAGGGCTTGGTGTCCGGGGACCAGCAGGAAGTGCTGACATCATTGGAGGGAATTGGCCACGTGCAGTGCCAGAAATGCTCAGGTGCACAAGTGCTTGGGACTCTCCAGCCGGCCAGAAGTGCTGACTTCATCAAGGAAAGGGACCATGTAGAGAGTCAGGTGAATGCATTCCAGGGAAGGTCGCTAGAGGTCACAAACGCCCCAACTTCCATGGGTCCATGCTCTGGAATTTAGACATGGTAGCTGTTCTCATTGAAGGGCGTTCCCCATGAATTAAGCAGAAAACTGGGACTTAGGGCTTGGGAAACTGTAAGTGAGCCTGGAAATGCAGGCCTTTACGCCCAGAACTAAAAGGCTTTTCTGGGTCTCAACACTGCATTTTCCCAGATTTCAAAACCTCAGGCAGGACTGTCAGAGTCCCCGGTCAGTCCAGTGTGATGTGCCCGCATGTTGGAGACCATGCGGGGTCCCTGGCCTCATCGACGCCCACTGAGGTATTAAAGGAGCACTTGCAGCCGCCTGCCTGTAACCATACCCAGCTGGGAAGAGTAAGTCTGTGAGCAGAAGTAGAGCTGGGCTGTGGGTCTTAGGCACTTAAGCGAACTTCCAGAGATTGGGAAGTCACCCCGCTTTTTAGCAGCTCAATAGACAACCTTGTAGGTCATTGGTCAGGCGAACAAGAAGGGTTAACGGCTGAAAACGCTCAGGTGAACAAAGGTTGGGGCACTGTGATCAGCTTTTAGTGGTCATATCATCAGTGGAGTTTGGATAGCTGGACAGCCAGAAGTGCTCAGGAGGATCAGTGCTGGGGTACGGATACCAGCAGGAAATGCTGAGGTCATTGAAGGGAAAGGGCCAACTGGATAGCCAGAAATGCTCAGGTGTTCAAGTGCTTGGGGCCCTGGGACTGGCCGGAAGTGCTGACGTCATCGAGAAGCAGTGGCCACAGGAAGAGCCAGAAATGCTCAGGTGGATAAGGGCTTGGTTTCCAGGGACCAGTAGGAAGTGCTGACGTCATTGGAGGGAACAGGCCACGTGCAGAGCCAGAAATACTCAGGTGTTCAAGTGCTTGGGGCCCTGGGGCTGTCCGGAAGTGCTGACGTCATCCAGGGTGAGTGGCCACATGAAGAGCCCGAAATGCTCAGGTGGATAAGAGCTTGGGGTCCAGGGACCAGCAGGAAGTGCTGACGTCATTGGAGGGAAGTGGCCAGGTCAGATCCAGAAATGCTCAGGTGAACAAGTGCTTGGGGCTCTCCGACCGGCCAGAAGTGCTGACTTCATCAAGGGAAGGGACCATGTAGAGAGTCAGGTGAATGCATTCCTGGGAAGGTCGCTAGAGGTCACAAACGCCCCAACTTCCATGGGTCCATTCTCTGGAATTTTGAACATGGTAGCTGTTCTCATTGAAGGGCGTTCCCCATGAATTAAGCAGAAAACTGGGACTTAGACCTTGGGAAACTTTAAGTGAGCCTGGAAATGCAGGCCTTTACGCCCAGTACTAAAAGGCTTTTCTGGGTCTCAACACTGCTTTTTCCCTGATTTCAAAACCTCAGGCAGGACTGTCACAGTCCCAGGTCAGTCCAGTGTGATGTGCCCGCATGTTGGGGACCATGCGGGTTCCCAAGCCTCATCGACGCCCAGGGAGGTTTTAAAGGAGCGCTTGCAGCCGCCTGCCTGTAACCATACCCAGCTGCGAAGAGTAAGTCTGTGAGCAGTTGAGCTGAGCTGTGGCTGTTAGGCCCTTAAGCGAACTTCCAGAGATTGGGAAGTCACCCCGCTTCTTAGGAACTCAGTAGACAGCCTTGTGGGTCATTGGTCAACTGAAACAGGGGCGTTAACGGCCGAATACGCTCACGTGAATAAAGTTTGGGGCCCTGAGATCAGCTTTTAGATGTCATATCATCAGTGGAGTTTGGAATGCTGGACAGCCATAAGCGATCAGGGGGATCAGTACTTGGGGTAAGAAGACCAGCAGAAAAAGTCGACGCCATTGAAGGGAAAGGGCCACGTGGATAGCCAGAAGTGATCAGGTGTTCACATGCATGGGGCCCTGGGCCTGGCAGGAAGTGCTGATGTCATCGAGGGAGAGTGTCCACATGAATAGCCCAAAATGCTCAGGTGGATAAGGGCTTGGGGACCGGGGACCAGCAGGAAGTGCTGATGTCTTTGGAGGGAAGGGGCCACGTGGGGAGCCAGAAATGCTCAGGTAGACAAGTGCTTGGGGCTCTCCGGCCAGCCAGAAGTGCTGACATCATCAAGGTTAGGGGCCATGTAGAGAGCCAGTTGAATGCATTCCAGGGAGGAAAGCTAGAGGTCACAAATGCCCCTACTTCTATGGGTCCATGCTCTGAAATTTTGGACTTGGTACCTGTTCTCAGGGAAGGCCATTCCCCATGAATTAAGCAAAAAACTGGGACTTAGGGCTCAGGAAATTGTTAGTGAGACTGGAGGGGCAGGCCTTTACGCCCAGTACTGAAAGGATTTTCAGGGTCTCAACACTGCTTTTTCTCAGATTTCAAAACCTCAGGCAGGACTGTCAGAGTCCCAGGTCAGTCCAGTGTGATGTGCCCGCATGTTGGAGACCACGCAGGGTCCCTGGCCTCATCGACGCCCATGGAGGTTTTAAAGGAGCGCTGGCTGCCGCCTCCCTGTAACACTACCCAGCTGGGAGGAGTAAGTCTGTGAGCAGAAGTTCAGCTCGGGCTGTAAGTGTTAGGCCCTTAAGAGAACTTCCAGAGATTGGGAAGTCACCCCGCTTCGTAGCAGCTCTGTAGACAGTCTTGTGGGTCATTGGTCAGGCGAACCATGGGGGTTAACGGCCGAAAACGCTCACGTGAACAATGTGTGGGCCCTGTGACCAGCTTTTAGTGGTCATATCATTAGTGGAGTTTGGAAAGCTGGACAGCCAGAAGTGCTCAGGTGGATCAGTGCTTGCGGTCCATAGACCAGCAGGAAATGCTGACGTCTTTGAAGGGAAAGGGCCATGTGGATAGCCAGAAGTGCTCAGGTGTTCATATGCTTGGGGCCCTGGGGCTGTCCGGAAGTTCTGACATCATCTAGGGGGAGTGGCTAAATGAAGAGCCCGAAATGGTTAGGTGGATAAGGGCTTAGGGACCGGTGACCAGCAGGAAGTGCTGACGTCATTGGAGGGAAGGAGCCACGTGGAGAGCCAGAAATGCTCAGGTGGACTAGTTCTTGGGGCTCTCTGGCAGGCCAGAAGTGCTGAGGTCATCAAGGGGAGGGGCCATGTAGAGAGAAATGTGAATGCATTCCAGGGACGGTTGCTAGAGGTCACAAACGCCCCAATCCATGACTCCATGCTCTGGAATTTTGGACATAGTACCTGTTCTCAGGGAAGGGCGTTCCCCATGAATTAAGCAAAAAACTTGGACTAGGGCTCGGGAATCTGTAAGTGAGCCTGGAGGGGCAGGACTTTATGCCCAGTACTGAAAGGCTTTTCAGGATCTCAACACTGCTTTTTCCCCTATTTCAAAACCTCAGGCAGGAATGTCAGAGTCCCAGGTCAGTCCAGTTTGAGGTGCCCGCATGTTTGGGAACATGCGGGGTCCCTGGCCTCACCGACGCCCTGGGAGGTTTTAAAGGAGCGCTGACAGCCCCCTTCCTGTAACCCTACCCAGCTGGGAAGAGTAAGTTTTTGAGCAGAGTTTGAACTGGGGCTGTGGCTGTTAGGCCCAGAAGCGAACTTCCAGAGATTGGGAAGTCACCCCGCTTCTTAGGAGCTCAGTATACAGACTTGTGGGGGGTTAACGGCGGAAAACGCTCACGTGAACAAAGGTTGGTGCCCTGTGAGCAGCTTTTAGTGGTCATATCATCAGTGGAGATTGGAAAGCTGGACAGCCAGATGTGCTCAGGTGGATCAGTGCTTGGGGTCCGGAGACCAGTAGGAAATGCTGATGTAATTGAAGGGAAAGGGCGACGTGGATTGCTAGAAATGCTCAGGTGTTCAAGGGCTTGGGGCCCTTGGGCTGGCTGGAAGTGCTGACGTCATCGAGGGGGGTGGCCTCATGAAGAGCCCGAAATGCTCAGGTGGATAAGGGCTTGGGGACCGGGGATCAGCAGAAAGTGCTGATGTCATTGGAGGGAAGGGGCCACGTGGAAAGCCAGAAATGCACAGGTGTCCAAGTGCTTGGGGCCCTGGGGCTGGCCATGTCATCGAAGGGGGTGGCCACATGAAGAGCCCGAAATGCTCAGGTGGATAAGGATTTGAGGACGGGGGACAAGCAGAAAGTGCTGACGTCATTGGAGGTAAGGGGCCACGTGGGGAGCCAGAAATGCTCAGGTGGACAAGTGCTTGGGGCTCTCCAGCCAGCCAGAAGTGCTGACGTCATCAAGGGGAGGGGCCATGTAGAGAGCCAGGTGAATGCATTCCAGGGAGGGTCACTAGAGGTCACAAACGCCACAACTGCCATGGGTCCATGCTGTGGAATTTTGGACATGGTAGCTGTTCTCAGGGAAGGGCATTCCCCATGAATTAAGCAAAAAACTGGGACTTAGGGCTCGGGAAACTATAAGTGAGCTTGGAGGGGCAGGACTTTACGCCCAGCACTGAAAGGCTTTTCAGGGTCACAACACTGCTTTTTCCCAGATTTCAAAACCTCAGGCAGCACTGTCAGAGTCCCAGGTCAGTCCAGTTTGAGGTGCCAGCATGTTGGTGACAATGCAGGGTCCCTGGCCTCATCGACGCCCATGGAGGTTTTAAAGGAGCGCTGGCTGCCGCCTCCCTGTAACACTACCCAGCTGGGAGGAGTAAGTCTGTGAGCAGAAGTTCAGCTCGGGCTGTAAGTGTTAGGCCCTTAAGAGAACTTCCAGAGATTGGGAAGTCACCCCGCTTCGTAGCAGCTCTGTAGACAGTCTTGTGGGTCATTGGTCAGGCGAACCATGGGGGTTAACGGCCGAAAACGCTCACGTGAACAATGTGTGGGCCCTGTGACCAGCTTTTAGTGGTCATATCATTAGTGGAGTTTGGAAAGCTGGACAGCCAGAAGTGCTCAGGTGGATCAGTGCTTGCGGTCCATAGACCAGCAGGAAATGCTGACGTCTTTGAAGGGAAAGGGCCATGTGGATAGCCAGAAGTGCTCAGGTGTTCATATGCTTGGGGCCCTGGGGCTGTCCGGAAGTTCTGACATCATCTAGGGGGAGTGGCTAAATGAAGAGCCCGAAATGGTTAGGTGGATAAGGGCTTAGGGACCAGGGACCAGATGGAAGTGCTGATGTCATTTGAGGGAAGGGGCCACGTGGAGAGCCAGAAATGCTCAGGTGGACTAGTTCTTGGGGCTCTCTGGCAGGCCAGAAGTGCTGAGGTCATCAAGGGGAGGGGCCATGTAGAGAGAAATGTGAATGCATTCCAGGGACGGTTGCTAGAGGTCACAAACGCCCCAATCCATGACTCCATGCTCTGGAATTTTGGACATAGTACCTGTTCTCAGGGAAGGGCGTTCCCCATGAATTAAGCAAAAAACTTGGACTAGGGCTCGGGAATCTGTAAGTGAGCCTGGAGGGGCAGGACTTTACGCCCAGTACTGAAAGGCTTTTCAGGATCTCAACACTGCTTTTTCCCCTATTTCAAAACCTCAGGCAGGAATGTCAGAGTCCCAGGTCAGTTCAGTTTGAGGTGCCCGCATGTTGGGGAACATGCGGGGTCCCTGGCCTCACCGACGCCCTGGGAGGTTTTAAAGGAGCGCTGACAGCCCCCTTCCTGTAACCCTACCCAGCTGGGAAGAGTAAGTTTTTGAGCAGAGTTTGAACTGGGGCTGTGGCTGTTAGGCCCAGAAGCGAACTTCCAGAGATTGGGAAGTCACCCCGCTTCTTAGGAGCTCAGTATACAGACTTGTGGGGGGTTAACGGCGGAAAACGCTCACGTGAACAAAGGTTGGTGCCCTGTGAGCAGCTTTTAGTGGTCATATCATCAGTGGAGATTGGAAAGCTGGACAGCCAGATGTGCTCAGGTGGATCAGTGCTTGGGGTCCGGAGACCAGTAGGAAATGCTGATGTAATTGAAGGGAAAGGGCGACTTGGATTGCTAGAAATGCTCAGGTGTTCAAGGGCTTGGGGCCCTTGGGCTGGCTGGAAGTGCTGACGTCATCGAGGGGGGTGGCCTCATGAAGAGCCCGAAATGCTCAGGTGGATAAGGGCTTGGGGACCGGGGATCAGCAGAAAGTGCTGATGTCATTGGAGGGAAGGGGCCACGTGGAAAGCCAGAAATGCACAGGTGTCCAAGTGCTTGGGGCCCTGGGGCTGGCCATGTCATCGAAGGGGGTGGCCACATGAAGAGCCCAAAATGCTCAGGTGGATAAGGATTTGAGGACGGGGGACAAGCAGAAAGTGCTGACGTCATTGGAGGTAAGGGGCCACGTGGGGAGCCAGAAATGCTCAGGTGGACAAGTGCTTGGGGCTCTCCAGCCAGCCAGAAGTGCTGACGTCATCAAGGGGAGGGGCCATGTAGAGAGCCAGGTGAATGCATTCCAGGGAGGGTCACTAGAGGTCACAAACGCCACAACTGCCATGGGTCCATGCTCTGGAATTTTGGACATGGTAGCTGTTCTCAGGGAAGAGCATTCCCCATGAATTAAGCAAAAAACTGGGACTTAGGGCTCGGGAAACTGTAAGTGAGCTTGGAGGGGCAGGACTTTACGCCCAGCCCTGAAAGGCTTTTCAGGGTCACAACACTGCTTTTTCCCAGATTTCAAAACATCAGGCAGCACTGTCAGAGTCCCAGGTCAGTCCAGTTTGAGGTGCCAGCATGTTGGTGACAATGCCGGTTCCCTAGCCTCATTGATCCCCAGGGAGGTTTTAAAGGAGCGCTGGCAGCCGCCTGCCTGTAACCCTACCCAGCTGGGAAGAGTAAGTCTGTGAACAGAAGTTGAGCTGGGGCTGTGGGTTTTAGGCCCTTAAGCGAACTTCCAGAGATTGGAAAGTCACCGCGCTTCTTAGCAGCTCAGTAGACAGCCTTGTGGGTCATTGGTCAGGCGAGCAAGACCGGTTTACGGCAGAAAACGCTCACATGAACAAAGGTTGGGGCACTGTGACCAGCTTTTAGTGGTCATATCATCAGTGGAGTTTGGAAAGCTGGACAGCCCGAAGTGCTCAGGTGGATCAGTGCTTGGGGTCCGGAGACCAGCAGCAAATGCTGACGTCATTGAAGGGAAAAGACCATGTGGATAGCCAGAAATGCTCAGATGTCCAAGTGCTTTGGGCCTTGGGGCTTTCCGGAAGTGCTGATGTCATCGAGGGGGTGGCCACTTGAAGAGCCCAAAATGCACAGGTGGATAAGGGCTTGGGGACCTGAGACCAGCAGGAAGTGCTGACGTCATTGGAGGGAAGGGGCTCTCCACATGGCCCCTCCCCTTGATGATGTCAGCACTTCTGGCCTGCCGTAGAGCCACAAGCACTTGTCCACCTGAGCATTTCTGGCTCTCCACGTGGCCCCTTTCCTCCAATGACGACAGCATTTACTTATGGTCCCCGGTCCCCAAGCCCTTATCCTCCTGAGCATTTCGGGCTCTTCAAGTGGCCACTCCCCCTCGATGACATCAGCACTTCCGACCAGCCCAAGTGCCCCAAGCACTTGAACACCTGAGCATTTTTGGCTATACACGTGGCCCTTTCCCTTCAATGACGTCAGCATTTCCTTCTGGTCTTCTTACCCCAAGCACTGATCCACCTTAGCACTTATGGCTGTCCAGCTTTCCAAACTCCACTGAATATATGGCCACTAAAAGCTGATCACAGGGCCCCATCCTTTGTTCACGTGACCTTTTTCGGCTGTTAACCCTCTTTGTTCGCCTGACCAATGAACCACAAGGCTGTCTACTGAGCTCCTAAGAAGCGGGGTGACTTTTCAATCTCTGGAAGTTCGCTTAAGGGCCTAACACCCACAGCCACAGCTCAACTTCTGCTCATAGACTTACTCTTCCCAGCTGGGTAGGGTTACAGGCAGGCGGCTGCCAGCGCTCCTTTAAAACCTTCTTGTGTGTAAATGAGGCCTGGGACCCCCCATGGTCCCCAACATGCATGAACCTCACACTGGACTGACCTGGGACTCTGACAGTCCTGCCTGAGGTTTTGCAATCTGGGAAAAGGCAGTGTTGAGACCCTGAAAAGCCTTTCAGTACTGGGTCTAAAGGTCTGCCCCTCCAGGCTCACTTACAGTTTCCCGAGGCCTAAGTCCAGTTTTTTGCTTAATTCATGGCGAACGCCCTTCCCTGAGAACAGGTACAATGTCCAAAATTGCAGAGCTTGCACTTATGGAAGTTGGGGCGTTTGTGACCTCTAGCGACCCTCCCTGGAATGCATTCACCTGGCTTTCTACATGGCCCCTCCCTTTGATGACATCAAGTTCTGGCCTGCCGGAGAGCCCCAAGCACTTGTCCACCTGAGCATTTCTGGCTCTCCCCGTGGCCCCTTCTCTCCAAATACGTCAGCACTTCCTGCTGGTCCCCGGTCCCCAAGCCCTTATCCACCTGTGCATTTCGGGCTCTTCATGTGGCCACTTTCCCTCGATTACATCAGCACTTCCGGCCAGCCCCAGGACCCCAAGCACTTGAACACCTGAGCATTTCTGGCTATCCACGTGGCCCTTTCCCTTCAATGACGTCAGCATTTCCTGCTGGTCTCCGGACCCCAAGCACTGATCCACCTGAGCACTTCTGGCTGTCCAGCTTTCCAAACTCCACTGATGATATGACCACTAGAAGCTGGTCACAGGGCTCCAACCTTTGTTCACGTGAGCTCTTTCGGCCGTTAACCTCCCTTGTTCTCCTGGGCAATGACCCACAAGGCTGTCTACTGAGCTCCTAAGTGTTAGGTTTAATCAGAGATGTAAGACTTAATCTGACCGAAGCCACTAAGTTGACCAAGACAAGCGTGGTAAAAGCGAAAAATCGCGTTTATTGAAAGCTCTCTTGTGAGGTCCCGCGGTCCGAAAGCACAGGCCGGGGGAGTCACACTTATTCACCGGTGTGCTTTACCGGTGGGCTTAGAGAAAATGAATTCAAATTCTAAGCAAGGCTGCAAGTAGAACTTCCCTTTTTATTAAAGAGCCAGCCCTATGTGCACTTAGTGGTTATCTCGCTGCTGGCCTTGAAAACAAAACAGTTCTATCCAATTAAAAAATGCACCTGGCATGGCATTCAAATTATGGGCACATCTAGTCTCTGGCCTACAAGGTCAGATAGCTTAAGTTTATCTTCCTCATTATTCAAGCAGGCTAAAGCAGGCTAGAAAGCAAAGTTTGTAAAGTTCCTGCTTTCCCAGCCCCAGACCTTACATCTCCGACCTCTTTGGTGATATAGGATGATGACCAATCTGACTTCTTCAGGCTGACCAGGGGCGGAGTTTAAATGAGGTCAGGATCCGGGGTGTCCAGGGGCAACGGGCTATAAGGGTGTAAGAGAAGCTGGTTGACGGTTATCCGAGAGATTTCTTGCAATCGGGACTGTAAAAATTAAAAATACAGGGAGCAAGCATTAGGATTAGGCTGAGGGTTAGTAAAGGGGTCAGTATGGGGAGTATCCATTGCATCATTTCTCCCTCCCACCATCCTGCGAAGGGGCCTCCCCCCTCCCCTCGTCGGCGTTGCTTTAGTTCCTCCCCCATTTTACTGAGGATGTCAATGTTTTCTTCGACTAGCCCTGTTTCATTGATGTAGTAACAGCATTCCTCTCGCAGGAATAGGCAAGTGCCACCTTTGTCCGCCTTAAGCAGGTCGAGGGTTTGCGTGTTTTGTCAGGCGACTCTGGCCACTGATGTTATTTGGCGTTGCAGGGAGGCTAGGGAGGCAGCGGAGGCTTCTAGTGCTACCTGCTGTCTTCCTTCTAGGTTCTGAGAGGAGGAGATGCTGTGGCTTAGAGCCCCGCCACTTAGGCCCCCTGCTGCCAGAGCGGAGGCCAGGGAGAGACTGACCACCACAGGGAGAAAGACAGCGCGTTTTAAGCGGGAGGGAGCTGGCGAGAGTTTTTGTAGGAACTCTCCCCGTCCATACATGGTTAGCTGAGGGACCAGGGAAGCTGGGTAACAGACCTGTGTTGGAGGTGATACAGCCTTTGTTAGGGTACCATGGCACCAGAAGAATCCTCTGGGGGGTGCCTGGATGGTCTTGTCGACTCGAACCGTGATGTTGCAGGAAGTCGGGTTCGGCTGGGAGGAGTAGCAGACCCTCGGGAAATCCGCTCCAGTGTATAGGGGTACTTCTGTAAGATTTTTAGGCTGTGGGGATGTAGGGCTCGAGAGGTTAAAGGGGGTGGATAGGGGAACCGCTGTTAGCGGAGGGCGTCCGAGGGCAGCACACAGAAAGCAGTTGGTGGCATTTCCTATTGATGTGTTATTTAGGAGGGTTACTCCTGCCCTAATGACCGCCAGCCAGGAGAAAGGTGAGCCGATTTGGATGGAGGGGGGGCCTGCTCTTGCAAGAGGTGGATACTGGCTCCAAGGCGGTGTAGGATGTCCCGACCCAGTAGGGGAATCGGGCAGGAGGGAATAACCAGGAAGGAGTGTGTAAAAAAGGTTTTTTCAAGTCGGCAGCGCACTGGGCCGGTGGCTAACGGGTGGGATGGTTGGCCATCAATCCCCACCACGGAGACCTGGGAAGGACGTAAGGGACCGGAGAAGGAGGGAAGGACAGAGTAGGTAGCCCCCGTGTCCACCAGAAAGGTGGTTGACTTACCCGCTACCTGGAGAGTTACCCTAGGCTCGGTGAGGGTGATGGGGGTCTCCGAATCTGGGCCTCCTCAGTCGTCCGCAAGTCCAAGCATTGCAAGATCCAAGGCCGGGGCCTCAGCTACCTCCCCGCGTAGAGGCGCCAAGAGTGAGTCGGCGGTCCCAGGACAATCGGATTTCCAATGTCCGGCCTTTTTGCACAGTGGACATGGCTTGCGGGGAGGACGAGGGTTGGGGCAGCTTTGGGCCCAGTGACCTTCCTGATCACATTTGTAGCAGCGTCCTAGAGGGACGCCGCCTTTTTTTCGGGACCCCCTTCTCAGCCGCTGGCCTTAGAGCAGCCACGAGGGCCTGGGCCTGGAAAGTAGCAGTCTCTTTAGCCTGGCGCTGGCGGGCTATCTCTGCGTCCTCCTCACGGGAGTTAAAGACTTTAATTGCCATGTTTACCAGGTCCCGTACTGGAGTTTGAGGGCCCTGTTCTGCCTTTTTGAGCTTCTTCCTGATGTCTGGGGCTGACTGAGTGATAAAGTGGATCGCTAAGACCACAGCCCCGGCAGGGTCTTCAGGGGAGAGTTGGGTATGGAGTTGCATGGCCTCCGTGAGGCGGCTTAGGAAAGTGGCTGGGTTTTCGTCTTTGCCCTGGGTGATTTCCCTGAGTTTGTCATAGTTGACTACCTTCTGAGCCGCCCTTTCCATGCCTTCTATGAGGCATCGGAGCATGTAGTCTCGGCATCTCCTTCCCCCCTCCCCATCCTGATATCCCCAATGGGGGTCTACAACCGGCACAGCATCTACTCCTGTAGCAGCGGTGATGTCGGCTATGTGTGCTCGGTCTGCGTAGTCTCTTGCTGCTGCTTGGACTCGGTCACGTTCGTCTGCGGTCATGGTGGAAGTTAGAATTCTGTGGATGTCATGCCAGGCAAGGTCATAAGCCTGAGAAAGGTATCTGAACTCCTTGATAAATTGGGTAGGGTTAGCAGAGAAGGAGCCTAGCCTTTTTTCTATAGAGGAGAGCTCGGCTAGAGAAAAAGGGACATGGACCCGGACGATTCCCTCAGGTCCTGTGACTTCTCGGAGGGGAGCTAGAGTCTGGAGAGTCTGAGGGGGAGTCCAGGGATCAGCGAGGGTAGGGTGATTTGACCTGGTCTGACCTGCTATAGGGGAAGAAACCAGCTGAGGTTTAGAGTCCGCGGTATGAGGAGAAGCGGGAGCTGGAGCTACGGAGGGGGAGGGGGAGGGGGAGGGGCATTCGACACAGATGGGAGTTGGGGGTAGTGGGCTGCGGGCATGGGGATGGCGCAGAGATGGGTGGAGATGCTGGGACTGGTGCAGGGATGGGTGGAGATGCCAGAACCGGCGCAGGGACGGGGGGAGGTGCCGGGACAGGGGGCGTTGCAAGCAACTCCAGCAGGATGGTTAGTGCTGAGTCCTCTGGCTCTGCCGGGGGCGAGTCGCCCGCCGGTCACTGATCCGGCACCTGTGGAGCAGAAGCTTTTGGGTCTTTTTTAGCGAGGAGAATGTGGGTGGGACAACAGGTCATACAGAGCTGGGGGCGAGAGCGGAGGTACCAGAAAGCCTGAACATAAGGGATTTCAGGCCATTTACCTGTGCGTTGGCAAAAATTGGTTAGGTCAGTCAAGATTCTGAAATCGAAAGTGCCGCCCGGGGGCCAGACAGAGCCATTGTCCAGAGTGTAGCGAGGCCAAATTTCAGTGGACAATTGGATGAGGCGTCGCTTTCTCTGTTTTGTCTGATTGTACCCTAATTCGCACCAATTGGAGAGAACGCACCCTACGGGTGTTTTGGAGTCCGGCTTGGAGGAATTGCTGCCCATACTGATTCAGGTCCCGGGTAGGAGGGGTCTCTCAAGCAGGCGTCCCCAGTTTGGAGAGAACTCCGAATATAGACAGAGGCAGGGGACAGGCCTTCTCAGGGGCGTCCCCACCGGAGAGGCAAGTCCGTGGAAGATATCCCTGGGATACCTTGCAGGAGGGCCCCCTGCCACGGCCGTGACTACAGACAGAGGTGCCCTAGGAACACTGAATAGAATGGGTGGAAGCTTACCTCACCACTGGGCGAAGATAGGTTCTGAGGCCACTGATCCCGTTAGGAAGGTCCTGGCCAAGAGGCTTAATAAGCCTCCCGGGTTTCGGCACCAGAATGTAAGGCTTAATCAGAGATGTAAGACTTAATCTGACCGAAGCCAATAAGTTGACCAAGACAAGCATGGTAAAAGAAAAAAATCGAGTTTATTGAAAGCTCTCTTGTAAGGTCCCGCGGTCCGAAAGCACAAGCCAGGGGAGTCACACTTTATTCACCGGTGTGCTTTACCGGTGGGCTTAGAGAAAATGAATTCAAATTCTAAGCAAGGCTACAAGCAGAACTTCCCTTTTTATTAAAGAGCCAGCCCTATGTGCACTTAGTGGTTATCTCGCTGCTGGCCTTGAAAACAACACAGTTCTATCCAATTAAAAAATGCACCTGGCATGGCATTGAAATTATGGGCACATCTAGTCTCTGGCCTACAAGGTCAGACAGCTTAAGTTTATCTTCCTCATTATTCAAGCAGGCTAAAGCAGGCTAGAAAGCAAAGTTTGTAAAGTTCCTGCTTTCCCAGCCCCAGACCTTACACTAAGAAGCGGGGTGACTTCCCAATCTCTGGAAGTTCGCTTAAGGGCCTAACACCCACAGCCCCAGTTCAACTTCTGCTCACAGACTTACTCTTCCCAGCTGGATAGGGTTACAGGCAGGCAGCTGCCAGCGCTCCTTTAAAACTTCACTGGGCGTCAATGAGGCCAGGGACCCCGCATGGTCCCCAACATGCGGGCACCTCACACTGGACTGACCTGGGACTCTGACAGTCCTGCCTGAGGTTTTGCAATCTGGGAAAAGGCAGTATTGAGACCCTGAAAAGCCTTTCAGTACTGGGCGAAAAGCCTGCCCCTCCAGGCTCACTTATAGTTTTCCGAGCCCTAAGTCCCAGTTTTTTGCTTAATTCATGGAGAATGCCCTTCCCTGAGAACAGGTACTATGTCCAAAATTCCAGAGCATGGACCCATGGAAGATGGGGCATTTGTGACCTCTAGCGACCCTCCCTGGAATGCATTCACCTGGCTCTCTACATGGCCCCTTCCCTTGATGACGTCAGCACTTCTGGCCAGCTGGAGAACCCCAAGCACTTGTCCACCTGAGCATTTCTGGCTCTCCACATGGCCCCTTCCCTCCAATGACGTCAGCACTTCCTGCTGGTCCCTGGTCCCAAGCCATTATCCACGTGAGCATTTCGGGCTCTTCATGTGGCCACACCCCCCGATGAAGTCAGCACTTCCGGCCAGCCCCAGGGCCCCAAGTGCCAGGGCCAGCCTGAAAGGTTGAACCCAGCTGAGGTAGGGAGGTGGGAATTGAGAAAAGAAAGAAAGACAGGAGAGCGGATCAGGAGGACTAAGGGTCATCGAGAGACTGCAGCAAGTTTATTAACTGCGTAATGCTTTTTATACATAAAACACTGAATAGGAGGTCTGTCAAGAGGAATGTATTCTATGTTCCTCTTAATCTCTAAGGGAGAGACAGAGCAGAAGGACAAATTCTCATTACAGCAAATCTCAGTAAATAGTTACAGACTTCTTGGTAAGCTATGAAAGGTTGCTCTCAATCTACTGATAACCGCCATCCAAACAAGCCTGAAAAAACTGTGTGGGTAGGGGACAGCCTTGCTAGTCCCCTAAGGTGGAAGGACTCTGTCAGCTTACACCACCTCTCCAACAACCAAGCACTTGAACACCTGAGCATTTCTGGCTATCCACGTGGCCCTTTCCCTTCAATGACGTCAGCATTTCCTGCTGGTCTCCGGACCCCAAGCACTGATCCTCCTCTGCACTTCTGGCTGTCCAGCTTTCCAAACTCCACTGATGATATGACCAATAAAAGCTGGTCACAGGGCCCCAACCTTTGTTTACATGAGCGTTTTCGGCCGTTAACTCCCCTTGTTCGCCTGTCCAATGACCCACAAGGCTGTCTACTGAGATCCTAAGAAGGGGGGTGACATCCCAATCTCTGGAAGTTCGCTTAAGGGCCTAACACCCACAGCCCAAGCTCAACTTCTGCTCACAGACTTACTCTTCCCAGCTGGATAGGGTTACAGGCAGGCGGCTGCCAGCGCTCCTTTAAAACCTCCCTGGGCGTCGATGAGGCCAGGGACCCCACATGGTCCCCAACATGCGAGCAACTCACATTGGACTTACCTGACTCTGACAGTCCTACCTAAGGTTTTGAAATTGGGAAAAAAGCAGTATTGAGACACTGAAAAGGCTTTCAGTATTGGGTGTAAGAAACTGCCCCTCAAGGCTCACTTACAGTTTCTCAGAGAGCCCCAAGCACTTGTCCACCTGAGCATTTCTGGCTCTCCACGTGGCCCCTTCCCTCGAATGATGTCAGCACTTCCTGCTGGTCCCCAGTCCCCAAGCCGTTATCCACGTGAGCATTTCGGGCTCATCATGTGACCACACCCACCATGAAGTCAGCACTACAGGCAAGCCCCAGGGCCCCAAGCACTTGAACACCTGAGCATTTCTGACTATCCACGTGGCCCTTTCCATTCAATGACGTCAGCATTTCCTGCTGGTCTCCGGACCCCAAGCACTTATCCACCTGCACACTTCTGGCTGTTCACTTTCCAAACTCCACTGATGATATGACCACTAAAACCTGGTAACAGGGCCCCAACCTTTGTTCATGTGAGCGTTTTCAAATGACCCACAAGGCTATCTACTGAGCTCCTAAGAAGCGGGGTGACTTCCCAATCTATGGAAGTTCGCTTAAGGGCTTAACACCCACAGTCCCAGCTCAACTTCTGCTCACAGACTTACTCTTCCCATTGGGTAGGGTTACAGGCAGGTGGCTGCCAGCGCTTTTTTAAACCTCCCTGGGCGTCGATGAAGCCAGGGACCCCGCATGGTCCCCAAATGAGGCCTCCTCACGCTGGAGTGACCTGGGACCCTGACAGTCCTGCCTGAGGTTTTGAAATCGGGGAAAAAGCAGTGTGGAGACACTGAAAAGCCTTTCAATACTGGGCGTAAAGCCTGCCCCTCCAGGCTCACTTATAGTTCCCTGAGCCCTAACTCCCAGTTTTTTACTTAATTCATGGGGAACGCCCTTCCCTGAGAACAGGTACCATGTCCAAAATTCCAGAGCATGGACCAATGGAAGTTGGGGCATTTGTGACATCTAGCGACCCTCTCTGAAATGCATTCACCTGGCTGTCTACATGGCCCCTCCCCTTGAATACGTCAGCACTTCTTGCTGGCCTGAGAGCCCCAAGCACTTGTCCACCTGAGCATTTCTGGCTCTCCACGTGGCCCCTTCCCTCCAATGACGTCAGCACTTCCTGCTGGTCCCCGGTCCCCAAGCCCTTATCCAACTGAGCATTTCGGGCTCTTCATGTGGCCACCCCCCTCGATGACGTCAGCACTTCCAGCCGCCCCAGGGCCGCAAGCACTTGAACACCTGAGCATTTCTGGCTATCCACGTGGCCCTTTCCCTTCAATGAGGTCAGCATTTCCTGCTCGTCTCCAGACCCCAAGCCCTTATCCACCTGAGCACTTCTGGCTGTCCACCTTTCCAAACTCCACTGATGATATGACCACTAAAAGCTGGTCACAGGGCCCCAACCTTTGTTCACGTCAGCGTTTTCGGCCGTTAACCCCCTTGTTCGCCTGACCAATGACCCACAAGGCTGTCTATTGAGCTCCTAAGAAGCGGGATGACTTCCCAATCTGTGGAAGTTCGCTTAAGGGCCTAACACCCATAGCCCCAGCTCAACTTCTGCTCACAGACTTACTCTTCCCAGCTGGGTAGGGTTACAGGAAGGCGGCAGAGAGTGCTCCTTAAAACCTCCCAGGGCTTCGGTGAGGCCAGGGAGCTTGCGTGGTCCCCAACATGCGGGCACCTCATACTGGACTGACCTGGGACTCTGAAAGTCCCCCTGACATTTTGAAATCTGGGATAAAGCAGTGTTGAGACCCTGAAAAGCCATCAGTACTGGGCGTAAAGCCTGCCCCTCCAGGCTGACTTACACTTCCTGGAGCACTAAGTCCCAGTTTTTTGCTTAATTCATGGGGAACGCCCTTCCCTGAGAACAGGTACCATGTCTAAAATTCCAGAGCATGGACCCATTAAAGCTGGGACGTTTGTCACCTCTAGCGACCCTCCCTGAAATGCATTCACCTGGCTCTCTACATGGCCCCTTCCCTTGATGACATCCGCACTTCTGGCCGGCTGGAGAGCCCCAAGCACTTGTCCACCTGAGCATTTTGTCTCTCCACGTGGCCCCTTCTCTCCAATGACGTCAGCACTTCCGGCTTAGGGATAGGGCGAGAGTTCGGGTTAGAGTTGGGGTTATGGTTATTCCTAGGGTTAGGTTAAGGTTTCGGTTTAGGGCTAGGGTTAGGTTTAGGGCAAAGGCTCGGTTTATGTTAGGGCTACGGTTAAGGTTAGGGTTATGGTGTGTTAACATTAGTAATTCTCAATGAATGACCTTGAATCACTGGACAAAATTTAATCAAACAGTGAGACTTAACAATAATAGTCAAGGGAAATATTTAAGAATGTGCTTGTTGCACTAGGAATACATGGTTCAAAGACCTTTAATATGAAAAGTACACAATTTCGTCCCTGGGAAATCGTGTTGAAGAGCTAAGAAGTGAGTGTCATACTGTTTACATTTTTTATTACATCAAAAAGAGTTGGCGTTTTATGATTAAAGTTGGTGTAAAACTTAAAAATTCATTTTCCTAGACATGATATAAGAGCATAGATGTATTCAAAACCCTTAAGAATCAAAATGATAGTTATTCTAATGTTCAAAGTAGTAATAAGTACGTTTAAAGGGCTGGTATAATGGAACAAGTCTGTATAAACCCTTGGAATTCACAATGACTGAGCTTGAATGACTGGACAAAAGGGAATCAAACACAGAATTTACAGTAAGAGACTAGGGAAATATTTAAGAATGTGCTTCATATACAGGGAATAAAGGTTCAAAGAGCCTTAATATCTGTCGTAAATTGTGTATTCACTGGGAAGATGTATTCAAAGAGCAGAGAACTGAGTTGGATACTGGTTACATTTATCATTTAGTCTAAATGATTTGGCGTTTTTGAAAGAAGGTTGGTTAAACATTCATACCTTCCTTTTCTTTCTTTTTTTAAAAAAATGTATTTTATTGATTTTTACATTGAGGAAGAAGAGGGACAGAAAGTTAGAAACATCCACGAGAGAGAAACATCTATCACCTGCCTCCTGCACTCCCTACCGGGTATGTGCTGGCAACCAAGGTACATGCCCTTGACTGTAATTGAGCCTGGGACCCTTGTGTCCGCAGGCCAATGCTCTATCCACTGAGCCAAACCAGTTTGGGCAAGATTTGGTGTTTTTGAAAGAAAGTTGGTGATACATTCAAACCTTCCTTTTCATAGGGCTCAGATACCTGTAAGAAATGTTACAACTCTCACAGACCTGGGAAATGACTACGAATGTGTCTGAAACACTTGCAATACGTTTGTGGAACCTTAATACATGTAGGGCACTGTTACCCTACTGTGAATTTGCATTCTAAGATGTGTGAAAGGTAGGATAGTCTATAAAATTGAAATCACTCATGTTAATAGAGCTGGTATATATGGAAAAACGCTGCATAAACACTAGGATTTCACAAAGAAGGTTATGTTTAGGGATAGGGCTAGAGCTCGGGTTAGTGTTAGGTTTATGGTTATTCCTAGGGTTAGGTTTAGGTTTCAGTTTAGAGCTAGCGTAGGTTTAGGGCAAAGGTTCGGTTTATGTTAGGGCTACGGTTAAGGTTAGGGTTATGGTGTATTAACATTAGTAATTCTCAATGAATGACCTTGAATCACTGGACAAAATTGAATCAAACAGTGAGATTTAACAATAATAGGCAAGGGAAATATTTAAGAATGTGCTTGTTGCACTAGGAATACATGTTCAAAGACCTTCAATATGAAAAGTACACAATTTCGTCCCTGGGAAATCATGTTGAAGAGCTGAGAAGTGAGTGTCATACTGTTTACATTTTTTATTACATCAAAATGAGTTGGCGTTTTAGGATTAAAGTTGGTTTAAAACTTAAAAATTTGTTCTCATAGACCTGATATAACAGTATGAAAGTATTCAAAATCACTTAAGAATCAAAATGATAGCTATTCTAGTGTCAAAGTAGTAATAATTTATGTTTAAAGGGCTGGTATATATGGAACAAGGCTGTATAAACCCTTGGAATTCACAATGAATGGGTTTGAATGACTCAATAAAAGGGAATCAAACATTGAGAATTCACAGTGATCGACTAGGGACATATTTAAGAATGTGCTTCCCATACTAGGAATATATGTTCAAAGAGCATTAATGTCTGAAGAAAACTGTGTAGTCACTGGGAAATTGTGTTCAAAGACTAGAGAACTGAGTTAGATACCAGTTACATTTATACTTCAGTGAAATGAGTTGGCGTTTTTGAAAGAAAGTTGGTGATACATTCAAACCTTCCTTTTCATAGGGCTCAGATACCTGTAAGAAATGTTAAACTCTCACAGACCTGGGAAATGCCTAAGAATGTGTCTGAAACACTTGTAATACCTTTGTGGAACCTTAATACATGTAGGGCACTGTTACCCTACTGTGAATTTGCATTCCAAGATTTTTGAAAGGTAGGATAGTCTATAAAATTGAAATCACTCATGTTAATAGAGTTAGTATATATGGAAAAACACTGCATAAGCACTTGGATTTCACAATGAAAGTTAGATTTAGGGTTAGGCTTAGGGATAGGGCTAGAGCTCGGGTTAGAGTTAGGGTTATGGTAATTCCTATGGTTAGGTTTAGGTTTCGGTTTAGGGCTAGGGTTAGGTTTAGGGCAAAGGCTCGGTTTAGGTTAGGGCTACAGTTAAGGTTAGGGTTATGTGTATTAACATTAAGAATTCTCAATGAATGACCTTGAATCACTGGACAAAATTGAATCAAACAGTGAGATATAACAATAAAAGACAAGGGAAATATTTAGGAATGTTTTTCTTACACTAGGAATACATGTTCAAAGACCTTTAATATCAAAAGCACAAAATTTAGTCACTGGGAAATCATGTTGAAGAGCTGAGAAGAGAGTGCAATACTGTCTACATTTTTTAATCCTTCAAAATGAGTTGGCGTTTTTGGATTAAATTTGGTTAAAAACTTAAAAATTCGTTTTCATAGACCTTATATAACAGCATGAAAGCATTCAAAACCCTTAAGAATCAAAATGATAGTTATTCTAGTGTCAAAGTAATAAATTACATTTAAAGAGCTGGTATATATGGAACAAGGCTGTATAAACCCTTGGAATTCACAATGAATGAGCTTGAATGACTGGACAAAATGGAATCAAACACTGAGAATTCACAGTAAGAGACTAGGGAAATATTTCAGAATGTGCTTCACATACTAGGAATATAGGTTAAAAGAGCATTAATGTCTGAAGGAAACTGTAGTCACTGAAAAATCACGTTCAAAGACTAGGGAACTGAGTTAGATACTGGTTACATTTATACTTCAATCTAAATGAGTTGGCGTTTTTGACAAAAGGTTGGTTAAACACTCAAACATTCATTTTCATAGGGCTCAGATACCTTAAAAAGTTATTTTCATACAGCTGATAGTGACAGTTTAGTGTTAGTGTTAAGGTTAGGGTTAGGGTTAGGGTTAGGGCTAGGGCTAGTGTTAGGGCTAGGGTTAGGGTTAGAGATAGGGCTAGGGCTAGGACTAGGGCTACTGTTAGATCTAGGGTTAGGGTGAAAGTTAAGGTTAGGCTTGGCTAGGGTTAAGGTTAGGGTTACGGCTAGAGCTTCCGTTAAGGTTAGGGTTAGGGTTAGGGCGAGGGCTAGCATTAAGGTTAGGTTTAGGGAAAGAGCTAGGGTAAGGGTTATGATTAGTTTTGGTGAAAGGTTTAGGATTAGTGTTAGGGCTAGGGTAAGGGTTAGTGTTAGGGTTAGGGTTAGGGTTAGGGTTAGGGTTAGGGCTCGCATTAGGTTGAGAGTTAAGGTTAGGGCTACAGCTAGGGTTAAGGTTAGGGTTAGAGCTAGGGATGGGGTTAAGTTTAGGTTTAGGGTTAGGTTTAGGGTTTGGATTAGGGTTATGGTTAGGGCTAGGCATAGTGTTATGGCTAGGATTAAGGTTACCTTTAGGGTTAAGGTTAGCGTTAGGGTTAGGGTTAGAGTTAGGGCTAAGGCTAGTGTTAGGGCTAGGGTTAGAGTTAGGGTTAGGGTTAGGGCTAGGGTTAGGTTTCAGGTTATGGCTAGGAATTGAGTTAGTGTTAGGTTTAGGGCAAGGGATAAGTTCAGGGTTAGTGTTAGGATTAAGGTTAGGGTTATGGTTTATTAACATTAGGAATTCACAATGAATGACATTGAATCACTGGACAAAAGTGAATCAAACGCTGCGGTTTAACAATGATAGACAAGAGAAATATTTAGGAATGTGCTTATTAACCTAGGAATACATGTTCAAAGACCTTGAATATCAAAAGCACACTATTTAGTCACTGGGAAATCGTGTCAAAGAGCTGAGAAGTGAGTGCGATACTGTTTACATTTTTTATTACATCAAAATGAGTTGGCGTTTTAGCATTAAAGTTGGTTAGAAACTTAAAAATTCGTTTTCATAGACCTGATATAACAGTATGAAAGTATTCAAAACCCTTCGGAATCAAAATGATAGTTATTCTAGTGTCAAAGTAGTAATAATTTACATTTAAAGAGCTGATACATATAGAACAATGCTGTATAAACCCTTGGAATTCAAAATGAGTGATATTGAAATCACTGGACAAAAGGGAATCAAACACTGAAGAATACACAGTGAGACTAGGTAAACATTTATGAATGTGCTTCATATACTAGGCATACATGTTCATAGAGCTTTAATATCTGAAGGAAACTGTGAAATCATGTTCAAAGACTATAGAACTGAGTTGGATACTGGTTACAATTATAATTTAGTCTAAATGAGTTGGCGTTTTTGACAGGAGGTTGGTTAAACATTCAAACATTCATTTTCATAGGGCTCAGATACCTGTAAAAAATGTTAAAAGTCTCATAGCTAAAAATGACAGACCAGGGAAATGTCTAGGAATGTGTCTGAAACACTTGGAATACATTTGTGAACCTTAATACATGTAGGGCACTGTTAAAATACTGAGAATTTGTATTTCTAGATGTGTGAAAGGTAGGATACTTTATAAAATTGTAATCACTCATGTTAATAGAGCTGGTATATATGGAAAAACACTGTATAAACACTTGGAACTCTCAAAGAATGAGCCTGAATTACTGGGCAAAAGTCAATCCAACACTGAGAATTCACAATGATAGACTAGGGAAATATTTAGGAATGTACTTGAAACACTAGACATACCTGTTCTTAGAACCACAATATCTGATGGAAACTGTTTAATCACTGGGGAATCATGTTCAAAGAGTAGAGAACTGAGTTGGATACTGGTTACATTTATAATTCAGTTTCAATGAGTTGGTGTTTCTGAAAGAAGGTTGATTAAACATTCATTTTCATAGGGCTCAGATACCTTCAAAAGTTATTTTCATACAGCTGATAGTGACAGATTAGTGTTAGTGTTAAGGACAGGGTTAAGGTTAGGGTTAGGGATAGGGTTAGGGTTTGGGCTAGGGCTAGGGTTTGGGCTAGAGTTAGGGTTAGGGTTAGTGTTAGCGCTAGGGCTAGGGTTAGAGTTAGGGTTAGCTTTAGGGTTAGGGTTAAGGATAGGGCTAGAGCTCGGGTTAAAGTTAGGGTTAGGGTTTGGTCTAGTGCTAGGGCTAGATTTAGGGCTACGGTTATGGTTTCCATTAGTGTTAGGGATAGGGTTAGGGTTAGGTTTAGGTTTAGGGCTAGGGCTAGTGTTAGGGCCAGGGTTAGGGTTAGGGCTAGGGCTAAGGTTAAGGTTAGGTTTAGGGTTAGGGTTAGGGATAGGGCTAGAACTCGGATTAGAGTTAGGATTAGGGTTAGGGCTAGGGTTATGTTTAGGCTAGGGCTAGGGTTACAGTTAGGTTTAGGGTTAGGCTTTAGGTAAGGGTTATGGTGTATAAATATTAGGAATTCACAATGAATGAGCTAGGATCACTGGACAAAAGGGAATCAAACACTGAGAATTCACAGTGATAGACTAGAGAAATATTTAGGAATGTGCTTCATATACTACGAAAACATGTTCAAAAATCTTAAATATGTGAAGGAAACGGAGTAGTTACTGGGAAATCTTGTTCAAAGGGCTGAGAATTGAGTTGCACCTGGTTACATTTTAATTTTGTCTAAATGAGTTGGCGTTTTTGAAAGAAGGTTGGTTAAACATTTAAACATTCATTTTCATAGGGCTCAGATACCTTACAAAGTTATTTTCATAAAGCTGATATGACAGTTTAGGGTTAGGGTTAAGGTTAGGGTTAGGGTTAGGGCTAGGGTTAGGGTTAGGGCTAGGGCTAGGGCTAGAGTTAGGGCTATGGTTATGGGTTCCGCAGGGTTTTGGCTAGGGCTAGTGTCTGGGCTAGGGTTAGGTTTAGGTCTAGGATTAGGTTTAGAGTTAGGGCTAGGGTTAGGGTTAGAGTTAGGTTTAGGGCTAGAACTAGGGTCAGGGTCAGGGTTAGAGTTAGGGCAAGAGCTAAGGTTACGGTTACTGTTAGGGCTAGTGTTAGGGCTAGGGTTAGGGTTAGGGTTATGGTTAGAGCTAGGGTTAGGTTTAGAGCTATGGCTAGGGTTAAGGTTAGGGTTATGGCTAGGGCTATACCATAGCCTTAACCCTGACGTCATGGTTTAGAGCTATGGCTAGGGTTAAGGTTAGGGTTATGGCTAGGGCTAACCATAGCCTTAACCCTGACGTCATCAGGGTTAAGGCTATGGTTAGGGTTAGCGTTTGGGTTAGGGCTAGTGTTAGGGTTAGGGCTAGGGTTACGGTTAGGGTTAGGTTAAGGTTAGGGTTATGGTGTATAAACATTAGGAATTCACAATGTATGACCTTGAATTACTGGACAAAAGTGAATCAAACACTGAGAATTCATAATGATAGACTAGGGAAATATTAGTGGATAGGCAGGTGGGGCCACCTAATGTTAAGGAGGGTCACAAGGATTTGCCAAAGGCTCACTTCACTGTGGTTCCCGGATCCTGGATGGTACCAAGAAGGTTAAAGTCCTCAATGAATGGTGTTTGCTGTGAGTGAGGCCGAAAGCGGGCCCTTAGGTTGCCCCAGCCATTAGTGAGACTGGACAGGACTGGAGTTGGCTGCAAGAAGGAAAATGGTTGGCTGGGGCTTAACACAGCTCTGCCTGGGATTTCAAAACCCACAGTCCATTGTGTCTGGGTAATGCCATTCCAGGGTGACATGTCCCATGTTGGGGACGATGCGGAGTCTTGAGGCAGATGGACCTCCATGGCTTTCTTGAAGGAGGGCTGACGGCCCCCTGCTTGCCGCCCTGTCGACGGGATCGGAGGAAGCCTGTGAGAAGATGTTGATCTGGTGCTGAGGGTTTTAGGAATTTAACCGAATTTCCAGCGATTTGGGAAGTCCATTCTCCGCCTTAGGCACTTAGAAGCCGGGCAGTGTGGCTCAGTGCTCTGGCGTACAAGGAGCTGGGTCTCAGAAACAAGGAGGAGGGCATAGGTGGCCAACTGGATGTTGGTCAGGGGTTCCAGGGCCTGGGAAATACCCGGAAGTGTCCTATGACACCTGGGCGTTGGGTTGCGGGGGGTCGGGTGGGAAGCCAGGCCTCTTTACGTCATCAGGTGGAGGGTCCAGGTACTAGCCTGAAGTTGGTCACATGAGACAGGGCGTTGAGCACACCTGTATGTTGTCACGGGAGCCAGGGAAGGAGGGGTCGGTTGGGAAGCGAGACCTGCTGACGTCATCAGGGCAAGGGGCCAGGTGCCCATGGGAAGTCTGTCACTTAGCCAAGGGCACTGGAGTCCACACGCCAGCTGGACCTGATTACGGCATCAGGGGGCCAGCCAGGTGGACAGACAGAATCGGTTATGTAACCGCCGGGGTGGACTTGCCCAGGTCAACACACACAGAAATGTCAGGTGAGCAAACGCTTCAGGCCCAGGCAACAGCTGGATGTGTTCCAGTGGATAGG
This sequence comes from Plecotus auritus, assembly GCF_963455305.1. Lineage (NCBI taxonomy): Eukaryota > Metazoa > Chordata > Mammalia > Chiroptera > Vespertilionidae > Plecotus > Plecotus auritus. Next base: position 116,385,791 of record NC_137773.1, on the reverse strand, counting down.
CAGGTGAGGCCACCTAATGTGGAGGATGGTCACTAGGGGTCACCAAAGCCCCACTTTACTCTGGTCCCCGGACCCTGGATAGCACCAGAAGGTATAATTCCTCAAAGAAGGGAGTTTGCCTTGAGTGAGGGCGAAAGCTGACCCTCAGGTGGCCCCAGCCATTGGTGAGACTGGAGGGGACTGGAGGTGGCTGCAAGAAGGGAAACGGTTGGCTGGGGCTTAACACAGCTCTGGGTTGAATTTTAGAGCCCGCAGTCCATTTTGTCTAGGTAGAAGGCCATTCCAGGGTGAGATGCCATATGTTGGGGACAATGCGAACTCCCAGGAAAGATGGACCCCCATGGCTTTCTGGAGAGAGGGCTGGCAGCCCCCTGCTTGCCCCCCTGTCGAAGGGATCAGGGCAGCCTGTGAGGAGACCGCGATCTGGGGCTGTGGGTTTTAGTCATTGAACCCAACTTCCAGCGATTAAGGAAGTCCACCCTCAGCCTGAGTTGCCAAGAAGCTCGGGCAGTGTTGCTCAGTGATCCGGCGAACAAGGAGCGGTGTATCCACAAAAAGGAGGAGGGCCCAGGTTGCCAACTGGATGTTGGTCAGGGGTGCCAGGACCTAAGAAATACCTGAAAGAATCCTGTGATGCCTGGGCAGTGGGGGTAAGGCGGGGTCGAGTGGGGAGCCAGGCCTCTTCACGTCATCAGGGGGAAGGGTCAGGTGCGAGACTGAAGTTGGTCACGTGAGCCAGGGCCTTGGGCATACGTGGATGTTGCCACGTGATCCAGGGGAGGTGTGCTCGTTTGGGAAGCAGGACCTGCTTAGGACACCAGGGTGAGGGGCCAGGCCCCCACGGGAAGTCCGTCTCTGAGCCAAGGGCGCTGGAGTCCGCACTCAGCTGGACCTGGTTACATCATCAGGGGCCCAGCCAGGTGGAAAACCGAAAGCGGTTATGTAATCGCCGGATTGGACTTGCCCAAGTCAACAAACACGGAAATGTCAGGTGAGCAACAACTTCAGGTGCGGGCAACAGCTGGAGGTGCTCCAGTGGATAGGCAGGCGAGGCCACGCAATGGGGAGGAGGGTCAACAAAGGTCACCAAAGCCCCACTTCCCTGTGGTCCCATGACCCTGGATGGCACAGGAAGGTACAAATCCTCAATAAAGGGGGTTTGCCGTGAGTGAGGCAGAAAAATGTCCTTCATTTGGCCCCAAACAATATTGAGATGGGAGGGTACTGGAGTTGGGGTTTAAGGGTATAGGTTACCTCCAGCTTAACACAGCTCTGGGCTGAATTTCAAAGACACCAGTCCGTTTTGTCTGGGTAGAAGGCCATTTCAGGGTGAGATAGCACATGTTGGGGATGATGGGGACTCGAGAGGAAGATGGACCCCCATGGCGTTTTTGAGATAGGGCTGGCGGCCCTATGCTTGCCCTCCTGTTGATGGGAAAGGGGCAGAGTGTGAGAAGATGATGATGTGGGTTGTGGGTTTTACTCATTTAAGCCAATGTCCTGTGATTTGGGAAGTCCACCCTCCGCCTGAGCTGCCAAGAAGCCCGGGCAGTGTGGCTCAGTGCTCCGGTGAACAAGGAGCGGTGTCTCAAGAAAAAGAAGGAGGGCCCAGGTGGCCAAATGGATGTTGTTCGGGGGTTCCAGGGTGTGGGAAATTCCCGGAGGTGTACTGTAAATTCTGGGCGGTGTGGTGTGGTTGTGGGTGGGCAGCCAGACCTGTTCACATCATCAGGGGAAAGGGCCAGGTGCCTGCCTGAAGTTGATCACCTGGCATACCCGGATGTTGTCACGTGATCCTGGGGAGGAGTGCTCACTTGGGAAGCAGGACCTGCTTGGGACACCAGAGTAAGGGGCCAGGGGCCCGCGGGAAGTCTGTCTCTTGAACCAACGGCGCTGGAGTGCGCATTCCAGCTGGAACCGGTTACACCATCAGGGGCCCGGCCAGGTGGAAAGCCAGAAGCAGTTATGTAATCGCCAGATTGGACTTGCCCAGGTCAACGCACATGGAAATGTCAGGTTAATTACAGCTTCACGAGCGGGCAACAGCTGGATGTGCTCCAGTGGATAGGCAAGTGAAGCCACCTAATGGGGAGGGGGGTCAATAGAGGTCACGCAAGCTCCACTTCCCTGTGTTCCCAGAAACCTGGATGGCACCAGAAGGTACAGCCCTCAATGAAGGGCATTTGGTGTGAGTGAGGCCAAAAGCTTTCCCTCAGGTGGCCCCAGCCAATAGTGAGACTGGAGGGACTGGAGTTGGTGCATAAGGGTATCGGTTGCCTCGGGCTTAACACAGCTCTGGGCTGAATTTCAAAGCCCGCAGTCCATTTTGTTTGGGTAGAAGGCCATTCCTGGGTGAGATGCCGCAGGTTGGGGACAATGCGGACTCCAGAGGAAGATGGACCCCCATGGCTTTTTTGAGAGAGGGCTGGCAGTCCTATGCTTGCCCTCCTGTTGATGGGAGAGGGGCAGAGTGTGAGAAGATGGTGATCTCGGGCTGTGGGTTTTACTCATTTAAGCCAACATCCTGCGATTTGGGAAATCCAGCCTCCGCCTGAGCTGCCAAGAAGCCTGGGCAGTGTGGCTAAGTGCTCTGGCGAACAAGGAGCTGTGTCTCAAGAAAAAGCAAGAGGGCCCAGGTGGCCAAATGGATGCTGTTTGGGGGTTCCAGGGTGTGGGAAATTCCCGGAGATGTACTTTAAATTTTGGGCGGTGTGGTGTGGTGATGGGTGGGCAGCCAGGCCTCTTCACATCATCTGGGGGAAGGGCAGGTTCCTGCCCAAAGTTGATCACGTGAGCCAGGGCCTTTGGCATATCCGGATGTTGTCACGTGATCCTGGGGAGGTGTGCTCGCTTGGGAAGCAGGACCTGCTTCGGACACCAGGGTAAGGGTGCAGATGCCCGCGGGAAGTCCGTCTCTTGAGCCAATGGCGGTGGAGTCCGCACTCCAGCTGGACCTGGTTATATCATCAGGTGCCCGGCTAGGTGGAAAGCTGGAATCGGTTATGAATTCGCCGGATTGGACTTGCCCAGGTCAACACACAAGGAAATATCAGGTTCGTGACAGCTTCAGGTGCGGGCAACAGCAGGATGTGCTCCAGTGGATAGGCAAGTGAGGCCACGAATGGGCAGGAGGGTCAATAGAGGTCACCAAAGCCCAACTTCCCTGTAGTCCCAGGACCCTGGATTGCACCAGAAGGTACAAGTCCTCAAAAAAGGGCGTTTGCCTAGAGTGAGGCCAAATGCTGTCCCTCAGGTAGCCACCGCCAATAGTGGGACTGGAGGGTACTGCAGTTGGGGCATAAGGGTATCGGTTGCCTCGGGCTTAACACAGCTCTGGGCTGAATTTCAAAGCCCGCAGTCCGTTTTGTTTGGGTAGAAGGCCATTCCAGGGTGAGATGCCGCAGGTTGGGTACGATGCGGACTCCAGAGGAAGATGGACTCCCATGGCTTTTTTGAGAAAGGGTGGCAGTCCTATGCTTGCCCTCCTGTTGATGGGAGAGGGGCAGAGTGTGAGAAGATGGTGATCTGGGGCTGTGGGTTTTACTCATTTAATCCATCCTCCTGCAATTTGGGAAGTCCACCCTCCGCCTGAGCTGCCAAGAAGCCCAGGCAGTGTAGCTCAGTGCCCGGAGAACAAGAAGCGGTGTCTCAATAAAAAGCAGGAGGGCCCAGGTGGCCAAATGGATGTTGTTCGGAGGTTACAGGGTCTGGAAAATACTCGGAGGTGTACTGTAAATAATGGGCAGTGGGGTGGGGTGTTGGGTGCCAAGTCAGGCCTCTTCACATCATCAAGGGGAAGGTCCAGGTTTCAGCCTGAAGTTGGTCACGTGAGCCAGGGCCTTGGGCATACCCGATTCTTGTCACGAGAACCAGGGGAGGTGTGCTCACTTGGGAAGCAGGACCTGCTTTGGACACCAGGGTAAGGGTGCAGATGCCCTCGGGAAGTCTGTCTCTTGAGCAAAGGGCGCAGGAGTCTGCACTCCAGCTGGACCTGGTTACGTCATCAGGGACCGGTTAGGTGGAAAGCCAGAAGCAATGATGTAATCGCCAGAGTGGACTTGCCCTCGTCAACACACCCGGAAATGTCAGGTGAGCGACAGCTTCATGTGCGGGCAACAGCTGGATGTGCTCCAGTGGATAGGCAGGTGAGGCCAGGTAATGGGGAAGGGGGGTCAATAGAGGTCACCAAAGCCCCACTTCCCTTTGTTCCCAGGAACTTGGATGGCATCAGAATGTACAAGCCCTCAATGAAGGGCGTTTGGTGTGAGTGAGGCCAAAAGCGGTCCCTCAGGTGGCCCCAGCCAATAGTGAGGCTGGAGTGTACTGGAGTTGGCGCATAAGGCTATCGGTTTCCTCGGGATTAACACAGCTCTGGGCTGAATTTCAAAGCCATGAGTCCGTTTTGTCTGGGTAGAAGGCCATTCCAGGGTGGGATGCCACATTTTAGGGACAATGCAGACCCAAGTGGAAGATGTACCCCCATTGCTTTTTTGAGAGAGGGTTGGGGGCCCTATGCTTGCCGTCCTGTTGATGGGAGAGGGGCAGAGTGTGAGAAGGTGATCTGGGGCTGTGGGTTTTACCTATTTAAGCCAACGTCCTGCGATTTGGGAAGTCCACCCTTCTCCTTAGCTGCCAAGAAGTCCGGTCAGTGTGTCTCAGTGCTCTGTCGATCTAGGAGCGGTGTCTCAAGAAAATGCAGGGGGGCCCAGGTTTCCCATTGGATGTTGTTCGGGGGAGCCAGGGTCTGGGAAGTACCCGGAGATGTATTGTACTTTCTGGGCGGTGGGGTGGGGTGGTGGGTGGGCAGCCAGGCCTCTTCATGTCATCAAGGGGAAGGTCCAGGTGTCAGCCTGAAGTTGGTCACGTGAGCCAGTGCCTTGGGCATACCCGGATGTTGACACGTGATCCAGGGCAGGTGTCCTTGGTTGGGAAGAAGGACCTGCTTAGCACACCAGGGAGAGGGGCCAGGTGCCCACGGGAAGTCCGTCTCTTGAGCCAAGGGCGCTGGAGTCCGCACTTTAGCTGGACCTGGTTACATCATCAGGGGCCCGCCCAGGTGGATAGCCGGATCTGGTGATGTAATCACCAGAGTGGTCTTGCCCAGGTCAACACACACGGTAATGTCAGGTGAGCGAAAGCTTCAGGTGCAGGCAAGAGGTGGATGTGCTCTAGTGGATAGGCAGGTGAGGCCACGTAATGGGGAGGAGGATCAATAGAGTTTACCAAAGCCCCACTTTCCTGTGGTCCCAGGACCCTGGATGGCACCAGAAGGTACAAGTACTCAATAAAGTGTAGAGGTGTTCTCTCTTTTCCGCCTCCAGCACGGAAAAGGAACAGGTCCGGTTCCTGAGTGGAGGAGCTGGGGATTAAGAAATAAAAGAAAGAAAGAGACCAGATAGAAAGATAGAAATAAAGCTGGGAGCCAGGTGGGACACCATCCTCTCTGATGGAGAGGCAGCGACCCCCGGAGACCACGCAGCACATTTATTTTATACCCCCAAATACCAGGAAGTATCACCAAAACTTAGGATCAAAGGAGCTTATTTGCATTCTTGAGTAGGCCCTAGTATTCCTGGTGCTTGCCTGGATTTACATATCAAAGCCCACTCCCCGGCACCTGGACAAAGGTAAAAAGTCAGTACTGATAACGCCCCCCACCTTCTTGGGGGGGTGGGGGGGTGTAACCGAGATGTGGCTCTGCCATTCGCCTCGGGCTCAGCTGACAACAATTTAAGAAATGCCCATGTGTCTTCCCAGGCAGCCCTCTACATCTCACCCTTTTTTTGTTTTTAAGCTAATATAATAAAATTAAAATTTAAACATTAATAATAAAGATCTATTAAAACAATTACAAACAATGCCAATGCAAAAACTAAACTACATACATGTTATCATTTGCAAAACTTGAACGTCAAGAGCAAAAGTCTGGCTATAAAATAATAACAAAACAATGCTAAATTTAGCAAATCAACAATATGAGAGAAATCAAAACTACAGACATGTTAACCTTTTTTGCTATTAAATGAAAGAAAGTCTCTTGCTGCTGGTGTATATTCACTCAGAGTCTTCGGACTTTGGCTCCGCCAGGCTTTGCAGAAGACTGGCAGCTAACAGATGCTAGTATAAGCAGGAACATGGTTGAAGAAGTAGCTTTAACTTCTTGCTTTTCCACAATCTGTTGCGCTTCAGTGGTTAACTTCTTCAGGTGACCCTATATTGGCACCTCAGTCCCTTGCGTAGCTTTCAGTTTTCTTCTTGTGCTTTGCTGTCATGGGGGCAGTACTTAGTCCTTTTGAGTGAAGGGACACAGGAGCTTGTCTGGGTCCATTGTGGTGACACACGTAACGCTCTGGCACCCAAATTGGATGTGCTGCTCCTTCTGGAAAGATATAAAACACAACCTCTTCCCCACATTATTACTGCATCTAATAAAACTCTTATCTGGTTTGTGCTTCCTTCCACCCAGCTAACTCAGTGGAGGCTATTGTATAGGAGGCCTGATGGCTTTCGGCTGCTGTACAATCCTCTGCATCACAATTTAAAAATTTTAAAGTATAAAGAGCATGACTGAGTTTGTTTTGAGGTGACACATAACATCCGTCTCCCCCTTTTTGTTTTAGTAATTGATTTTAAGAGTATGATTGGCTCTTTCTACTATTGAGTGACATTCATTTTGTCAGATTTGATTAGGTTTAAGTCTTGGAGAATTTACCCCTAAAGTTGACACAGAGAGGTGGATAACACACTGAAGATATTGCTTCTAAGAAAACATGGAAATTGTCCTTTTCAAATAACATTTTGAAGGCTGAAAATTAAATGAAAAAGTTCCTCTGAATTAGTGTGCCTTATAGTAGTTGTTTCAATAATTTTGGCCATACTTAACACATAAGTATTATCACTATAGGTTGATGGGCTCCGTAGCAAAATCTGTTAAGGCATAAATAAGAGCTTGTATTTCTAATGAAATATAAGAGGTTTGAAGGACCTTTGCTCCCCTGCTGCAATAGATCCAGCCTTTCCAGAACTGGATCCATCTGTAAAAATGGTTAATGCCTGAGGTATAACATCTCTTTTAAATGTGGCAGTTAATACCATTCCCTGTGTTAGAAATAAGGCAACCCCCCCAAGTCAGGGGTCCTGGTAGAACACAAAACATCAAACATTTTGACTTCTATGCAGAAGGGAATGCACACATGGTCTGGAAGTGTGCACACTGACTTCCCTTTGCCCTTGGTCCTGGGCAACCTGCAGCAATGTACAGCTGCTGACTGCTAGCATGGCAAAGTGTCTTTATTTCTGGACTGTTTTGCTTCTGTTCTTGGGGGCCACTACTTATTCTGTGGCTTGAACAGTCCTATTAGGTCCTCTCTGGGATCTGTTGTTGCAGAAATCTATATGGGCTTTTTTGGAAATATACAAACATTCTCGACTTAAGGTTAATAAAGAAATCTTTTCTATAAATTAGACTTGGGATCCTTTTGATTTTTGTCCAGATGATTTTCTTTGGCTTATTCTGATGCAATAAGATTTTATGGATGTCTTGTTATCAGCATTATAAATGAAAAATAATTTTAGAGTAAAATATTAAAGCAATTAAGGCTTGATGTAATTTACTTACAGAATATTTCTTTCTTACAGGTTATTCTATTAATCTCCTTTTTTATTATTATGAGGCTTTTGTAAAATTTTTAATGCAGTCTTGATAACCTTTTATTTTTAATTTCTGCACAGAAATATGACAGCTTTGGATTCATAGCATGTTTAGCAATTTTTACTATGAGATGAACCATCAATAAAAATTTTTGTTAATATTTCAGGAACAGTTTTTTTGTGTGCAGTACAATTAAGTTTTATGAATATTCACTTATTTCAATTAGCCAATTTAAATTAATCTGAAATAAAGCTTATTTTTTAACTTCACTTGTCCTAGATTATGGACAATAAATGACATTAAATTTCTGCTATTAATCTTTAATTTTACATAAAACTTATCAGAGAGAAAAACACACAAATTATTTACTTTAGTTTAAGAGGCCAAAATATATAGGCTTTCAATTACAATCCTTATGACATTTGAAGGAAATCTCTTTACTTCTGGAATAATTTTCAGATTATAGAGCAGGGGTCCTCAAACTTTTTAAACAGGGAGCCAGTTCACTGTCCCTCAGACCGTTGGAGGGCCAGACTATAGTTTAAAAAAAACTATGAACAAATTCCTATGCACACTGCAGGCCCGGGACGAGTTGGCTGCTAAGCAGGGACAGGCAGCGGCACCCGGCAGGCCTGATAAATGTCCTCGGCAGGCCACATGTGGCCCGCGGGCCGTAATTTGAGGACCCCTGTTATAGAGAGTTTTATTTAAAAATCTTTGTTTTTCTTTTTTTTACAACATACAACCTTCTATTGCTAGGCCATGTCACATGAAACACTTTCTCTTAAGGTTATGGTGACCACTGGTACACATCAGATTTAATATTTTAATAACAATCTTAGTTTACCCTGTAAATATTAGTGTAAGAGAACTCAAAAATTTAAAATGTCTCCTTTTTATTAAAATTATATTTTTAAAGTATCCTCTTAGGCTTATTTGCATATAGAGAGGGATTATGGGAAGCCTTCAGTAACTTTCTTAAAAGACTTATTTAAATTGCTTACAAAGACATTGGCTTATTTAAAGGAAATGGGTTGGCCTTTGTTATTTCAAGATGGCGAGCGGCAAGCCATGTGGCCAACATGGCGGCTCTCTAATCAGTTCTTTTAAAATACAATCAAAATCACATTGCAGACAAACAGAAATCTCACTAGCTGTTTCTGGTCTTTATTAGAATTGTTTACAAAATTATTAGCTCTTCATTTAGCTGAAAACCTTGATTATAATTTAATAAGCTAATTTATTTAAGTAATTAAAGTAGGTATCTTCATTTAAAAATAAAGCAAATTTACCTCTGATTCACAAGCCGCAAATGTTGCCCCGCCTCTAGCTTAATTAAGAATGCAGGCGGCTACCAGTCAGGCAGTAAATGGTGGCTTCTAATCTGTTCTTAAATTTTACTTGGATTCAATTACTTATAAAAACATTGGCTTCTTATGTAACTTAATTTATATGAGACCTTGATTATAATATAAAAGCTAATTTATAAGTTAACTTAAGTAGGTATCTTTAATTAAAAAGCAAAGAAACTTATTCAGTAAAAATTATAGGTCTGATACTTATTGGTCTGATCCAAAAGCATAAACACTGTTCTACCCCAGCCCATTCAAAATGCAGGCTGCTTGTAACTTTTGTCTTTCTTGAAATTCTACTGCTGTTGAAATTTTTGGTTATATTTAAGAAATATATTGATTTTGCCCTTCTTAGAGGCGAAAACCTTCATAACACTTAATATATATATATATGTGTATAAAATATATTACTTAATTTTTATTTGATAAAGCTTTCCATGCGATTTCAAGTATATTAGATTGGTTAAATTTAAAAATATTTCTTTTAAGAGAGAACAGACTTTTGAAAAACATTTCAGGGCCCATGAAATGTCCAAAAGTTATTCTCAAAACCTTGAAATATACTTGGAAAGATCAAATATATATATTTATATATATATATGTTTTAAAGATTATATACTTAAATTATCTTAAAGAATATCAATTAAATCTATACTGAATCACAGAATTAATCCTCTTTTTAAAATCAGATCAATAAGTAATATTTTTTGAATTCCTAATTATCAGAGAAAACAGTATTTTATTTTCTCAAAAACACGTTTTTATATTTTAGGTATTTAATTACCACATTTATATAATTTCTCCCAATTTAATTTGAACCTTGAAATTTTAGAGCTGGCAAGTCAAATATTTAGTAGTTCTTTATTAATAACCCTTTATACTTTTAAGAATATATTTCAAAATCCAATAATTAATTTTAAATGGACCATGTTTTTTCTGCCCGGGGCAATTGAGAAGCAAACTTGTAGGTATTCAAATGTAAAATGTCCTTTAAAGAATGGCTACTGGCGGAAAGCTGATTTCAAAGGAGCCACTTTTTATTTAAGAGTTTGCCACTAAAGGAAAAACTTTTAGGCTACCAAAACAGGTTTTTTGGCCTAGCCGCTTGACCTTTTCAGGGAAGGGCGGCTAGCAAACCTGTAGCCATTTAAATGCAAATTATCATTCTTTAAAGATGGCTGCTGGCGGGAACTGGTCTACCTGTTTTTCTGGGGGAAGGGCGTCTACCCCTTCCTCCATTAACAAAGGGCGTTAGCTTTAAAACCTTTTCATGGCGAGAAAAGAGACCTTAAACTTTCAGAGCTTCAAATTTTAGGTAGCAAATTAAATACTTAGCATTTCTCAAATCAATAATACTTTTACATTTTTTTAAGGATACATTTCAAATGAAATATAAGGCATATTCAATTAATAGATTAGCTTCTATCCTCTAGACTTCATACTAGGCATACTTAGATCAACATTTCAGTATTATATCATTTCAATACATTTATATCTAAGTTTTTATCATTTGATTTAGTAAACTTCTAAGTTCTTTTAAGTTTGCAACCGATAGGCCTGGCCCAGCAGGTAACTTTCAAAATGGTCACAATTTTCCTGCTGGGGAAGTCAAGAAGCAAACCGGTAGCTATTGACATGTAAACTTGCTATCTACTTCCTGCTGGTTACATGCCTCTGGGCGGGAAATTTTAAAAGAGCTACTTTAGATTGCATTGGGAAGCTAGCCTGTATTTTTTCTTGGTTCATATCCGCCATCTTTCTTAGGCTAAAAACAGTCTCAGGTTTTTATTCTGTACACAGTAAAAGGTTAAGCTCAGCTCAAAAACTCTGTCTAAAATGTCCAAATACTGGACAGTTGGGCACACTGTGTCTTTAAACTGGCCTTTCCTTTTACATGTGCATAGAAATCCCCGATGCATTTATGATTTTGTAGAAGCTTTAAGTCACTAGATGGGAAAAAAAAATGGCGAAGATGAGGCCTTTTAAAATGGCTTTCTCGGGTAGTGGCGTCCATATTGGATTGCCACGTGTCTCCCTTCCCCCACCTCCTTCTTTCTTTGGGGAAAAATTCAGTGATGGTCTGGCGTCTACTGTTTTTATTTTATTCATTTTTTTTCAATTTTTATTTATTTTTATTTTTAAGGAAAGAAAAAGATTTAAGATAAAGAATTATTGGCAGTTGCTGAGAAATTCCTTTAATCCTTTCTACTAATACAAGTAGTTTGAGCCTCCAAGGAAATGAAAGGCCGTGGACACATTCGGCTTAGACATTCTTAAACTCTCCTGTGCTGAATCAAGAATTAAAATAGGAATAGGAATTTTCTCTGGACCTTCTGCTGAGTATTGGTCACGCAACTGCTTTCTGACCTTTTCCCACTATTCATCAACAAAACTTAAGAAAGAAATCAAGAATCTGAACATGCTTAACAGAGCATCTTTGAGCTTTGAGCATAGTTTTAACATTTGAGGATTACCCATATTTTACACCTAGCTAATTCATTTCAATTCACAACAATCCACTTCTCTTCTTACCTTATTCCTTTAATCTGTGGTACGCACACTTCTAGGAGTGACCCCTTCACTTCTTGCCTCCATACTCAGTCCCTGTTCCGGGGCGTCAAATGTAGAGGTGTTCTCTCTTTTCCGCCTCCAGCACGGAAAAGGAACAGGTCCGGTTCCTGAGTGGAGGAGCTGGGGATTAAGAAATAAAAGAAAGAAAGAGACCAGATAGAAAGATAGAAATAAAGCTGGGAGCCAGGTGGGACACCATCCTCTCTGATGGAGAGGCAGCGACCCCCGGAGACCACGCAGCACATTTATTTTATACCCCCAAATACCAGGAAGTATCACCAAAACTTAGGATCAAAGGAGCTTATTTGCATTCTTGAGTAGGCCCTAGTATTCCTGGTGTTTGCCTGGATTTACATATCAAAGCCCATTCCTCGGCACCTGGACAAAGGTAAAAAGTCAGTACTGATAATGCCACCCACCTTCTTGCAGGGGGGGGGCGTAACCGAGACGCGGCTCTGTCATTCGCCTCGGGCTCAGCTGACAACAATTTAAAGAAATGCCCATGTGTCTTCCCAGGCAGCCCTCTACAATACAGGGCTTTTGCCGTGAAGGAGGGCCCAGGTGGCCAAATGGATGTTGTTCGGGGGTTCCAGGGTGTGGAAAATTCCCGGAGGTGTACTGTAAATTCTGGGCGGTGTGGTGTGATGGTGGGTGGGCACCCAGGCCTCTTCACATCATCAGGGGAAAGGGCCAGGTGCCTGCCTGAAGTTGATCATGTGAGCCAGGGCCTTGGGCATACCCGGATGTTGTCACGTGATCCAGTGGAGGTGTGCTCAGTTGGGAAGCAGGACCTGCTTTGGACACCAGGGTAATGGACCAGGTGCCCGCGGGAAGTCCATCTCTTGAGCCAAGGGCGCTGGAGTCCCCACTCCAGCTGGACCTGGTTACATCATCAGGGGCCCGGACCTGTGGAAAGCCGGATGCGGTGAAGTAATCGCCGGAGTGGACTGCACAGGTCAATACACACGGAAATGTCAGGTTAATGACAGCTTCAGTCCAAGGTAATCGCTGGATGTGCTCCAGTGGATAGGCAGGTGAGGCCACATAATGGGGAGGAGGATCAATAGAGGTCACCAAAGCCCCACTTCCCTGTGCTCCCAGGACCCTGGATGGCACCAGAGGGTACAAGTCCTCAATAAAGGGCGTCTGCCGTGAGTGAGGCCGAAGCTGTCCCTCAGGTGTACCCAGTCAATAGTGAGACTCAGGTACTGGAGTTGGCGAATAAGGGTATCGGTTAACTCCGGGTTAACACAGCTCTGGGCTGAATTTGAAAGCCCGTAGTCCGCTGTGTCTGGGTAGAAGGCCATTCCAGGGTGAGATGCTACACGTTGGGGACGATGCGAAACCAAGAAGAAGATGGACCCCCATGGCTTTTTTTTTTTAATATATTTTATTGATTTTTTTACAGAGAGGAAGGGAGAGGGATCGAGAGTTAGAAACATCAATGAGAGAGAACCATCGATCAGCTGCCTTCTACACAACCCCTACTGGGGATTTGCCCGCAACCAAGATACATGCCTTTGATGGGAATCGAACCTGGGACCCCTGAGTCTGCAGGCCGACGCTCTATCCACTGAGCTAAACTGGTCAAGGCCCCCATGGCTTTTTTGAGAGAGGGCTGGCGGCCCTATGCTTGCCCTCCTGTTGATGGGAGAGGGGCAGAGTGTGAGAAGATGGTGATCTGGGGCTGTGAGTTTTACTCATTTAAGCCAACGTCCTGCGATATGGGAAGTCCACCCTCCACCTGACCTGCCAAGAAGCCCAGGCAGTGTGGCTCAGTGCTCTGGCAAAAAAGGAGCGGTGTCTCAAGAAAAAGCAAGGGGGGCCCGGGTGGCCAAATGGATGTTGTTAGGGGGTGCGAGAGCCTGGGTAATACCCGGGGGAGTACTGTAAACTCTGGGCGGTGGGTTGGGGTGGAGGGTGGGCAGCCAGGCCTCTTCACGTCTTCAGGGGGAAGGGCCAGGTGCCATCCTGAAGCTGGTCACATACTCCAGGGCCTTGGGCATACCTGGTTGTTGTCACGTGATCTAGGGGAGGTGTGCTCGGTTGGGAAGCAAGACCTGCTTAGGATACCAGGGTGAGGGGCCAAGTGCCCTGGGGAAGTCCATCTCTTGAGCCAAGGGCGCTGGAGTCCGCACTCCAGCTGGACCTGGTTACATCATCAGGGGCCTGGCCAGGTAGAAAGTGGGAAGCAGTGATGTAATCGCCAGAGTGGATTTGCCCAGATCAACACACACGGAAATGTCAGGTGAGCGACAACTTCAGTTGCGGGCAACAGCTGGATGTGCTCCAGTGAATAGGCAGTTAGGCCAGGTAATGGGGAGGAGGGTCAATAGAGGTCACCAAAGCCCCAGTTCCCTGTCCCAGGACCCTGGATGGCACCAGGAGGTACAAGCCCTCAATGAAGGGCTTTTGCTGTGAGTGTGGCTGAAAGTTGTCCCTTAGGTGGCCCCAGCCAATAGTGAGACTAGAGGGTACTGGAGTTGGTGCATAAGGGTATCGGTTGCCTCGGGCTTAACACAGCTCTGGGCTGAATTTCAAAGCCCGCAGTACGTTTCGTCTGGGTAGAAGGCCATTCCAGGGTGAGATGCCGCAGGTTGGGGACGATGCGAACTCCAGAGGAAGATGGACCCCCATGGCTTTTTTGAGAGAGGGCTGGCGGCCCTATGCTTGCCCTTTTGTTGATGGGAGAGGGGCAGTGTGTGAGAAGATAGTGATCTGGGGCTGTGGGTTTTACTCATTTAAGCCAACGTCCTGCGATTTGGGAAGTCCACCCTCCGCCTGAGCTGCCAAGAAGCCCGGGCAGTGTGGCTCAGTGCTCTGGCGAACAAGCAGGGGTGTCTCAAGAAAAAGCAGGGGGGCCCGCGTGGCCAAATGTATGTTGTTCGGGGGAGCCAGGGTCTGGGAAATAACCGGAGGTGTACTGTACGTTCTGGGCGGTGGGGTGGGATGGTGGGTGGGCAGCCAGGCCTCTTCACGTCATCAAGGGGAAGGTCCAGGTGTCAGCCTGAAGTTGGTCTCGTGAGCCAGGGCCCTGGGCTTACACGGATGTTGTCACCTGATCCAGGGCAGGTGTCCTTGGTTGGGAAGCAGTATCTGCTTAGCACACCAGGGTGAGGGGCCAGGTGCCCGCGGGAAGTCTGTCTCTTGAGCCAAGGACGCTGGAGCCCGCACTACTGCTGTACCTGGTTACATCATCAGAGGTCCGACAGGTGGAAAGCCAGAATCGGTAATGTAATCGCCTGAGTGGAGTTGCCCAGATCAACACACATGGAAATGTCAGTGAGTGACAGCTTCAGGTGCGGGGCAGCTGGATGTGCTCCAGTGAATAGGCAGGTGAGGCCACGTAATGGGGAAGAGGGTCAATAGAGGTCACCAAAGTCCACTTCCTTGTGTTCCCAGGACCCTGGAATGCACCAGAGTACAAGTCCTCTATAATGGATGTTTGCCGTGAGTGAGGCCGAATGCTGTCCCTCAGGTGGCCCCCGACAATAGTGAGACTGGAGGGTAATGCAGTTGGCAAATAAGGGTATCTGTGGCCTCTGGCTTAACACAGCTATGGGCTGAATTTCAAAGCCCGCAGTCCATTTTGTCTGGGTAGAAGGCCATTCCAGGGTGAGATGCCACAGGTTGGGGACGATGCGGACTCCAGAGGAAGATGGACCCCATGGCTATTTTCAGAGAGGGCTGGGGGCCCTATGCTTGCCCTCCTGTTGATGGGAGAGGGGCAGAGTGTGTGAAGAAGGTGATCTGGGGCTGTGGGATTTACTCATTTAAGCCAACGTCCTGCGATTTGGGAAGTCCACCCTCCGCCTGAGCTGCCAAGAAGCCCGGGCAGTGTGGCTCAGTGCTCTGGCGAACAAGCAGGGGTGTCTCAAGAAAAAGCAGGGTGGCCCGCGTGGCCAAATGTATGTTGTTCGGGGGAGCCAGGGTCTGGGAAATAACAGGAGGTGTACTGTACATTCTGGGCGGGGGGGTGGGATGGTGGGTGGGCAGCCAGGCCTCTTCACGTCATCAAGGGTAAGGTCCAGGTGTCAGCCTGAATTTGGTCAAGTGAGCCAGGGCCTTGGGCATACCCGATGTTGTCACCTGATCCATGGCAGGTGTGCTCGGTTGGGAAGCAGTACCGTCTTAGGACACCAGAGTGAGGGGCCAGGTGCCCGCGGAAAATCCGTCTCTTGAAGCAAGGGCGCTGGAGTCCGCACTCTAGCTGGACCTGGTTACATCATCAGGTGCCCGGAAAGATGGAAAGCCAGAAGCGGTGATGTAATCGCCGGAGTTGACTTGCCCAGGTAAAAAACACACTGAAATGTTAGGTGAGCCACAGCTTAATGTGCGGGCAACACCTGGATGTGCTCCAGTGGATAGGCAGGTGAGGCCATGTAATGGGGAGGATGGTCAATAGAGGTCACCAAAGCCCCTCTTCCCTGTGGTCCCAGGACCCTGGATGCAGTAGATGGTACAAGTCCTCAAGAATGGGCGTCTACCGTGAGTGCAGCCGAAAGCTGTCCCTCAGGTGGCCCCAGCTAATAGTGAGACTGGAGGGTACTGGAGTTGGCGCATAAGGGTATCGGTTGCCTCCGGCTTAACACAGCTCTGGGAAGAATTTAAAAGCCCGTAGTCCGCTTTGTCTGGGTAGAATGCCATTCCAGGGTGAGATGCTACACGTTGGGGACGATGCGAAACCAAGAAGAAGATGGACCCCCATGGCTTTTTTTTTTTAAATATATTTTATTGATTTTTTTACAGAGAGGAAGGGAGAGGGATCGAGAGTTAGAAACATCAATGAGAGAGAACCATCAATCAGCTGCCTTCTGCACAACCCCTACTGGGGATGTGCCCGCAACCAAGATACATGCCCTTGACGGGAATCGAACCTGGGACCCCTGAGTCTGCAGGCCGACGCTCTATCCACTGAGCCAAACTGGTCAAGGCCCCCATGGCTTTTTTGAGAGAGGGCTGGCGGCCCTATTCTTGCCCTCCTGTTGATGGGAGAGGGGCAGAGTGTGAGAAGATGGTGATCAGGGGCTGTGGGTTTTACTCATTTAAGCCAACATCCTGCGATTTGGGAAGTCCACCCTCCACCTGAGCTGCCAAGAAACCCGAGCAGTGTGGCTCAGTGATCCGGCGAACAAGGAGCGGTGTCTCAAAAAAAAGCAGGAGGGCCCGGGTGGCCAAATGAATGTTGTTCAGGGGTGCCAGCATCTGGGAAATACCCGGAGGTGTACTGTGAATTATGGGCAGTGGGACGGGTGGCGTGTGGGCACCCAGGCCTCTTCACCTCATCGGGGGAAGGGACAGTTGCCAGCCTGAAGTAGGTCACGTGAGTCAGGGCCTAGGGCATACCCGGATGTTGTCACGTGATCTAGGGGAGGTGTGCTCGGTTGGGAAGCAGGACCTGCTTAGGACAGTAGGGTGAGGGGCCAGGTGCCCGCGGGAAGTCCGTCTCTTGAGCCAAGGGCGTTGGATTCCGCACTCCAGCTGGACCTGGTTACATCATCAGGGGCCCTGGCAGGTGGAAAGCCAGAAGCGGTGATGTAATCGCCGGAGTGGACTAGCCCAGGTCAACACACACGGAAATGTCAGTGAGCGACAGCTTCAGGTGCGGGCAACAGCTGGATGTGCTCCAGTGAATAGGCATGTGAGGCCACGTAATGGGGAGGAGGGTCAATAGAGGTCACCAAAGCGCCACTTCCTTGTGGTTCCAGGACCCTGGATGGCACCATAAGTTACTAGTCCTCAATAATGCGCATTTGCCTTGAGTGAGGCCGAAAGCTGTCCCTCAGGTGGCCCCGGACAATAGTGAGACTGGAGGGTAATGAATTTGGCACATAAGGGTATCGGCTGCCTCTGGCTTAACACAGCTCTGGGCTGAATTTAAAAGCCCACAGTCCGCTTTGTCTGGGTAGAAGGCCATTCCAGGGTAAGATGCCACATGTTGGGGACCATGCGGACTCCAGAGGAAGATGGACCCCCATGGCTATTTTCAGAGAGGGCTGGGGGCCCTATGCTTGCCCTCCTGTTGATGGGAGAGGGGCAGAGTGTGAGAAGATGGTGATCTGGGGCTTTGGTTTTACTCATTTAAGCCAGGGTCCTGCGATTTGGGAAGTACACCCTCCTCTTCAGTTGGAAAGAATCCCGGGCCGTTTGGCTAAGTGCTCCGGCGAACGTGGAGCGGTGTCTCAAGAAAAAGCAGGAGGGCCCAGGTTGCCAAATGGATGTTGTTCGCAGGTGCCAGGGTCTGGGAAATACCCGGAGGTGTACTGTAAATTCTTGTCGTTGGGGTGGGGTGGCAGGTGGGCAGCCAGGCCTCTTTACGTCATCAAGGGGAAGGGCCAGGTGCCAGCCTGAAGTTGATCACGTGAGCCAGGGCCTTGGGCATACCCGGATTTTGTCATGTGATCCAGAAGAGTTGTGCTCGGTTGGGAAGCAGGACCTGCTTAGGATACCAGGGTGAGGGGCCAAGTGCCCGCGGGAAGTCCGTCTCTTGAGCCAAGGGCGCTGGAGTCCGCACTCCAGCTGGACCTGGTTACATCATCAGAGGCCTGGCCAGGTGGAAAGCCAGAAACGGTGAAGTAATCGCCGAAGTGGACTTGCCCTGGTCAATACACATGGAAATGTCAGGTGAGCGACAGCTTCAGTTGCGGGCAACAGCTGGATGTACTCCAGTGGATAGGCAGGAGAGGCCACGTAATGGGAAGCAGGGTCAATAGAGGTCACCAAAGCCCCACTTCCCTGTGGTCCCAGGACCCTGGATGGCACCAGTAGGTACAAGTCCTCAATAAAGGGCGTTTGTCGTGAGTGAGGCCGAAAGCTGTCTCTGAGGTGGCCCCAGCCAATAGTGCGACTGGAGGTTACTGGAGTTGGCGCGTAGGGTATCGCTTGTCTCCGGCTTAACACAGCTCTGGGCTGAATTTCAAAGCCCGCAGTCCGTTTTGTCTGGGTAGAAGGTCATTCCAGGGTGAGATGCCACATGTTGGGGACAATGCGGACTCCAGAGGAAGATGGATCCCCATGGCTTTTTTGAGAGAGGGCTGGGGGCCCTATGCTTGCCCTCCTGTTGATGGGAGAGGGGCAGAGTGTGAGAAGATGGTGATCTGAGGCTGTGGGTTTTACTCATTTAAGCCAACGTCCTGCGATTTGGGAAGTTCACCCTCCGCCTGAGCTGACAAGAAGCCCGGGCAGTGTGGCACAGTGCTCCGGTGAACAAGGAGCGTTGTCTCAAGAAAAAGCAGGGGGGCTTATGTGGCCAAATGGATGTTGTTCAGGGGTGCCAGGGACGGAAATACCCGGAAGTGTCCTGTGAACCCTGGGCGGTGGGGTGGGGTGCCTTGTGGGCAGCCAGGCCTCTTCACGTCTTCAGGGGGAAGGTCCAGGTTTCAGCCTGAAGTTGGTCACGTGAGCCAGGGCCATGGGTATACCTCGATGTGGTCACATGATCCAGGGGAGGTGTTGTTGGTTGGAAAGCAGGACTTGCTTAGGACACAAGGGTGTGGGGGCAGGTGCCCGCCAAAATTTCGTCTCTTGAGCCAAGGGCGCTTGAGTATGCACCCCAGCTTGATGTGGTTACATCATCTGGTGCCCTGCCAGTTGGAAAACCAGAAGCGGTGTTTTACCGCCGGGGTGGACTTGCCCAGGTCAACACACACGGAAGTGTCAGGTGAGCAAACGCTTCAGGTGCGGGCAATAGCTGGATGTATTCCAGTGGATAGGCAAGTTAGGCCACGTAATGGAGAGGAGCGTCACTAGAGGTCAACTAAGCCCCACTTCCCTGTGGTCCCAGGACCCTGGATGGCACCAGAATGTACATGTCCTCAATAAAGGGCGTTTTCCATGAGTGAGGCTGAAAGCTGGCCCTCAGGTGGCTCCCGCCAATAGTGAGACTGGAGGGTACTGGAGTTGGCTGAAAGAAGGGAAATGGTTGGCAGGGGCTTAACACAGTTCCGGCTGAATTTCAATGCCCGCAGTCCATTTTTCTGGGTATTAGGTCATTTCAGGTTGAGTTGCCACATATTGGGGATGATGCGGACTCCAGAGGGAGATGGACCCCCATGGCTTTTTTGAGTGAGGGCTGGCATCCCTATGCTTGCCCTCCTGTTGATGGGTGAGGGGCAAACTGTGAGAAGATGGTGATCTGGGGCTGTGCGTTTTACTCATTTAGGCCAACGTCCTGCGATTTGAGAAGTCCAACCTCAACCTGAGCTGCCAAGAAGCCCTGGCAGTGTTGCTCAGTGCTCTGGCGAACAAGGAGCGGTGTCTCACAAAAAAAGGAGGAGGGACCTGGTTGCTAACTGGATGTTGGTCGGGGGTTCCAGGGCCTTGGAAATACCCGGAAGTGTCTTGGGATGCCTGGGCGGTGGACAAGAGTGGGGTCGGGTGGGATCCAGGCCTCTTCACATGATCAGGGGAAGGCCCAGGTGCCAGACTGAAGTTGGTCACGTGAGCCAAGGCCTTGGTCATACCCGGATGTTGTCACGTGATCCAGGGGAGGTGTAGTCAGTTGGAAAGCAGGACGTGCTTATGACATCTTGGGGAGGGTCCACGTGCCCGCGCGAAGTCCGTCTCTTGAGCCAAGGGCGCTGGAGTCCGCACGCCAGCTGGACCTGGTTACATCATCAGTAGGCCAGCCAGGTGGAAAGCCAGAAGGGGTGATGTAACCGCCGGGGTGGACTTGCCCAGGTCAACACACACGGAAATGTCAGGTGAGGGACAGATTCAGGCGCGGGCAACAGCTAGAAAGGTTTTAGGCCTTTCACCCAACTTCCAGTGATTTGGGAAGTTAACCCTGCACTTGAGCTGCCCAAAAGCCTGGGTAGTGTGTCTCAGTGCTCTGGCGAACAAGGAGTGGTGTTTGGAAAAAAAGGAGGGCCCAGTTGGCCAACTGGATGTTGTTCGGGGGTGCCAGGACCTGGGAAATACCTGGAAGTGTCCTGAGATGCCTGGGCGGTGGGTGTCAGGCGGGGTCGGGTGGGCAGCCAGGCCTCTTCACGTCATCAGGGGGAAGGGCCAGTTTCCAGCATGAAGTTGGTCAAGTGAGCCAGGGCCTTGGACATACCCGGATATGGTCACGTGGTCCAGGGGAGGTGGTGTTGGTGGGCCACCGGACCTGTTTATGGCATCGGTGGGAGGGGCCAGGTGGCAGCCGGTCGTTGGTCACGTGAGCCATGGGCACTGGGGTTCGAATGCTGGCTGGACCTGGCTACGTCATCATTGGGACTGGACCTTTGGACTGCCAGAATCAGTGCCGTAACCCCCAGGGTGGAATTGCCCAGATGAACACACGGAAATGGTCACATGACCAGGCCCCTGGGACCCAGTCAACAGCTGGAGTTGTTCTAGTGGATATGCTGATGGGGCCTCCTAATGTGGCGCAGGGTTACAAGGGGTCACCAAAGCCGTACTTCCCTGTGTTCCGGACCCTGGATGGCACCAAAAAGGCCCATGTACTCAAGGAAGGGTGTTTACCGTGAGAAAGGCCGAAAGCTGGCCCTCAGGGCGTGCCACCCATTAGTGACACTGGAGCGGCTTGGAGTTGGCTGCCAGAAGGGAAACGGTTTTCTGGGGCTTAACACAACTCTGGCCCAGATTGCCAAGCCCACAGTTTTGTTTGGGTCGAAGGCCATTCCAGGGTGTGTTGCCCCCATGTTGGCGACGATGCGGAGTTCCGAGGCAAATGGATCCCCATGGCTTTCTTGAAGGAGGGCTGGTGGCCCCCTTCTTGCCTCTCTCGACGCAAATAGAGGCTGCCTATGAAGTGAAGGTGATCTGGGGCTGAGGGTTTTAGGCCTTTCACCCAACTTCTTGCGATTTGGGAAGTCCACCTTCCACCTGAGGAGCCAAGAAGCCTGGGCAGTGTGGCTCAGTGCTCAGGCGAACAAGGAGCAGTGTCTCAAAAACAAGGGGGAGGGACCAGGTGGCTAGCTGGATGTTGGTCAGGGGTTCCAGGGCCTGGGAAATACCCGGAAGTATCCTGTGATCCGTGGGCAGTGGTGGGAGGTGTCCGGTGGCAGCCAGGTCTGTTTACGTCATTATTGGGAGGAGCCCGATGCCATCCTGAAGTTGGTCCCGTGTGCCAGGGCCTCGGGCATACCCGGATGTGGTCACGTGAGTCAGTGGTTGTGGTGTCCGGTGGGCTGCTAGACCAGTTTACTTCATCAGGGGGAGGGGCCAGGTGCCAGCCCGTAGTTGGTCACGTGAGCCAAGGGCGCTGGGTCCGAATGCCGTCTGGACCTGGTTACTTCATCAGCGGGACGGGCCAGTTGGACAGCCAGAAGCGGTCCTCCCACTAGGCACCTGGGATGGCAGGGTCTGGGAAAGGGACTTAATCTATAGTCACCCTCATGGACCCCCACCTGATTCCATAGACCCTTTCCCCTATTCTGGCATCTGCTTGTCCCTCTTACTCCCCCAGTACCCCCAAACCTTCCTATGCTGACCCCAACTCTCCTTCTGTACCAACCCTTCTCCTCCCTCCACACACAGATTTCACCCTCTCCCTCCCCCACCCCCCGGTCTTCTACCTCATACTTCTTCCTGCCCTGCCCACCTCCATTCTGCCCTCCTGCCCCACACCACCCAGCAGCCCTGTTTCCAGAATAAATGATTAGAACAAAGCTTACCTTGACTGGAAGCTGCAGACTCTCCAGGGAGCTGCATGCAGAAAGGTAAACCTGCAACTGCTCTGTCTGCCAGATGCCAATCCGAAATGTGTCTCTGGAGACAGAGGGTAGCAGAAGTAGGCTGCTGTCCTTTGAAGCCCCTCATTAGGAGGAAACTTTCCTGTCCCCCCTCCTGCCAAAAGTTCACCCTGCTGCCTCCCTTATCACTTTCAGCAACCCTCCTTTGGCCCTTTCCCTGGAAGTGGAAGGATTGGAGCACATCTATATATATAAAAGTAATATGCAAATCGACCGAATGGTGGAACAACCAGAATGACCTCTTGACCAGTCGCTATGAGGCGCACTGACCACCTCTCGGTCCCTCCCCCTGGCTGGCAGGCTCCGATCCCTCGATGGCAAATGGGGAACCAGGGGTGGGTGGCAGTGGCTGCCGGCAGCCGGGGGAGATGGCCCTGATCACAGGCCAGGCCTAGGGACCATACACACACATGAATTTCATGTGCTGGGCCTCTAGTGCTGTTATAAAAAAGAAAGAGATCTTACCATTCACAACAGCATTGATGGACACGGAAAGCATCATGCTAAGTGAAATAAACCAGTCAGAGAAAGATAAATATCACATGATCTCACTCATTTGTGGAATATAATCAACAACATAAACTGATGAACAAAAATAGATCCACAGACTTAGAAGCATTGAACAGACTGTCAAACCTCAGGGGGAAGGCAAGAGAGGGTGGGATGGGGTGGGGGGGAAGAGATCAACCAAAGGAAAAAAGTTAATTATGAACAAAATAACAGAGATAGAATAATAACAAATCAATAAAACAGATAGATAAATAAGGAAGTTCAATTTTTAAAGGGGGAAAAGTAAAGGAAATAGAAAAACCAAAAAGGTGAAAGGAGAAGAAAAATGGGAGGAAAAAAAGAGAAGAGAGGAAGAAAAAGTTGCAAAATATAATGGGGATAAAATAAAATAAATGAAGTGTTGTTTGCTTCAGCCATGTTTTACTGCCCCATTGGAGCTGGGTCAGGACCTTACTCTTCTGTCTGTGGATGTTGGGCTTCCTGTGAGGACCTAGGTGCTGGCCACTGCCAGGCAATGTCTTTGGCTTCTAGCACCTCCTTGGAGCTCCCAGGATCCACAGGTCCACTGCTTGTGTCCGTCTTCCATCTGCCCTCCTTGCCTGTCTGGCAGCTGTCAATCTTAATCACTCAAGGGCCTGTTTCTGACTCGGCTTTAGGAAGGGTTGGTGCTGTTTCAATTTCAAGGAATGTGATGGGTGTGTTTCCTGTGTCAGAGCTACTCCTCCACCAGTGGCCCAAAATATGACTCTGGCCTTGGTTGGTCAGAGATCCTTGTATGGAGACCGATGGGGTCATCTGGGACCCTGGAGTTTTTATCAGTCTGGTTCCTAGAATAGTGGGCAGATGGCCCTGAAGCATCGGCCATCTTGTTCCAGTAACCTCTATGTTGTAAAAACTGCTCTTTGAAATTTTCTACTAAAATGGTGCTTTGTTCTGTGAATTAACTTTGCTATTCTTGGCTTCTGTAAACAGGCTTGCTCGCATAATAGGGGAAATGAGCTCACTTTTCTGGTGAGCTCACTTACCTTTCCATTTTGGAAAGGCCATAAACCATACAATCCTCAGATGAAGTTATCAATACTTGGCGGCAGGCCAGGCCTTGAGATACAGTCTCACTGCCCCATCCCAGCACATAGGGATTTTTGTTTGTTTGTTTGTTTGTTTGTTTGTTTGTTGCAAAGCCTGTGTAAGGTTCAGAAGCCCCATTCCATATTTGAAAAACAAAGAGTCTGGGAGAGTATAATGGGAGGGCTTCCTCTATGTTATTTTGCTCAGACTCTGGATACAATTCTCTGAAACCGCTATCATAATAAAGACTCCAAATTAATTTGGCTTCCTAAGGCGTCCTCTGTTTAGCTCGCTGATTTACAATATAACAGCCCCTCTTCCAATCTGGTCACTGAGGCTCCTTGAGACTGTTCAGACCTGCAAGCTTGGCCTCTGCCTTTGTTTCTCAGTGAACCTCAAAGTGCAGGTGTGGCAGGCTGTATGGGGCGGTGTCCCCTTTACCTGCTCTCTGGGTATTGGGAGCAGGTAGCTCCTACCAGGGAAACTGGCCATTTGGTTTGGGAGCCTATGAACGACCCATTGCAGGACTTCTGGCTCCTGCTTTCCAGGTCTCCTTGCCCTGCTTCCCTCCCCGCCTCTTCTCAGGCGCCTCAGTCAGTGCTTCCCACCCTGAGCCACTGCCTGGGTGTGTACCTGCAATTGAAGACTCCTGTGCTCTGAGTTTAGAGATAAAAGAAAGAAAAGGGGGAATCAAAACTGTGGCTCTCTCCCCACTAAATGGTGAATCACTAGAATAGTAAAATGTGGAAACTAAAAATTATTACTTTTAAATGCAAATCAGCTGAGTAAATTTAAAATAAAAGGATCATGCAAGAGAAAACAAAGTCAGTACTGTAAGTTTTTAATAGTGTGTGGAAGTGGCATACTATTATATGAAGCTAGACTTCGATAAGTTAAATAATCTTAGACCAATGACTGAAACAATTAGCAGTCATAAAAACAATAATACTACCAAAAAAGCCATTGCTAATAGGTCAGCAGAGGACATGAAATGGAGCTCAAAGATAATCCATAAGCCTAAAGGAAAAAGTTTGAGAGAGAAAAAAATTAAATGAGTGAGCTAATAAAAACAAATTGTAAAATGATGGTAGAATTAAACCTAAGATGGGCAAATATTTCATCAAAAATAAATGGACTAACCCTGGCCAGTTGGCTCAGTCGGATGGAGCATTATCTGATACACCAAAAGGTTGAGTGTTTGATTCCAGGTCAGGGCACATACCTAGGTTGTTAGTTTGATATTTTCATGTTTCTCTCTTACATCAATGTTTCTGTGTCTCTCTTTCTCCCTCTCTTGCAAAAAAAAGAAAAAACAAAACAAAACAAAACACAAAAAACCAGTAAACATATCCTCGGGTGAGGATATTAAATAAACAAAAGAAATGAAATAAGAAGTGGACTAAATCCTCATATAAAAAAGGCAGACAATATATGACTGGATTAAAAGACTCATTGAGATGCTTAGTACACACACAAAAAACTAATTTTATTTTAGTTTTTTAAAGGATAGTTCTGAATTTATTTACATAAGTGGATTAATTCTTCATAAATAGTCCCCCCCTTTTTCTTTCTTTAATCTTTATGGTTGAGATTATTACAGATGTCTGTCTCCCTTCTCCCCACCTCATTTTTTAAAATATATTTTTATTGATTTCAGAGAGGAAGGGAGAGGGAGAGAGAGATAGAAACATCAATGATGAGAGAGAATCATCAATTGGCTGCCTCTTGCAAACCCCACACTGGGGATCGAGCCCGAAACCCGGGCATGTGCCCCGACTGGGAATCAAACCTGGGACCTCCTGGGTCATAGGTCAACACTCAATCACCAAGCCATACCAGCTGTCCCCTGCTCCCCACATTTTAATTGTAAAGTTATAAAAGGACCAAAAGGTTTACAAGTAAAATGATTTCTTTAAAATTACCTAAAATATTTTATAAGAAAGCTACAGTGGCTACATTAATATTATAAGAAAAGTAAAGTGGTTATATTAATTAACATTAAAGAAATATTAGAACAATGAAAATCATCAGTGTTAAAAAGGGCTATTCCATAATAATGAAAAGCTCATTTCAACAAGAAGATACTCCTAAATATGTATGATTAAATAATATAACTTCAAAATACACAAAACTGACAAAATTGAAAGAAGCAATAGACAATTCCAGAAAACCTTGAGATTTTAACACTCTTCTCTCAGTAATTATTAGAACAAATTAGGGGGGGAAACCAACAAGAATATCTGCACCTGAGAGTTATGGTTTATTACTTGATTTAAGTTCATTGTCATTTATAGAAACCTCTATCCAACAACAGTAGAGAGCATTTTCCACCCAAATGTATTGGGAATATTTACCAAGATAGACGACATTCTAGGCCACAAAAATGTCTCAATGGAAAAGAATTGAAATATATAGTGTACATTCTTTCATACAAAATAATTAGTTTAGAATTCAGTCACAAAAAATTGCTAGGAATAAAACTACAATTTTCTACATCAGGGTTGGGGAAGGTCTGGCCTGCGGGCCTTTTTTTTTATTTTTTATTTTTAATATATTTTATTGATTTGTTACAGAGAGGAAGGAAGAGGGATAGAGAGTTAGAAACATCTGTGGGAGAGAAACATCGATCAGCTGCCTCTTGCACACCTTCTACTGGGGATGTGCCCGCAACCAAGGTACATGCCCTTGACTGGAATCAAACCTGGGACCTTTCAGTCTGCAGGCCGATGCTCTATCCACTGAGCCAAACCGGTTAGGGCTGGCCTACAGGCCTTTATAAGGCCCGAGAAATCATTGGGTCTGGCCCTGCCATGGCATTAGGGGAGGGTTAATTAAATGTGTGACAAAATATAGGAGGCTAATTTTTAAGTTCATAACTTAGTATGTTAAAAATATCCAAATGACCCTTGGTAGAAAAGGGTCAAAGAAGAAAATCACAAAGAAAATTAGACTATATTTGGAACTGAATATAAACACAACCCATTAAAATTTGTGGAATAAAATTAAATAACTAAGAAAAATTTCAAGTCATAAGTGCTTATATTAGGCACAAAGAAAAGCATAGTCAGTAGCCCTAACTGCCACCTTAAGCTAGAAAAACGAGCAAACTCGGTCCAAGGTATATAGCTGAAAGTGTTGAACAAAGATATGAGTACTTGTGAAAGAGTAAATAAACAAATACTATACAAATGTACTGAAACCAAATATTATTTATTGGGGGGAAAATCAATAAATGTTATACAGAAAGAAAAAGAGAAAATGCAAATTACCAATTTAGGTTTGAAGTAAGTGACATAAACAGTTTCCTAACAATAGACTTGACAAATTAGAAGAACTGTACAAATTCCCTCACATTCCCAAAGTGCAGAAACTGCCTGAAGAAGGAAGAGAAGGAAGCAGCATGGCTGGGACCTGAGGGGAGAGGGGAGCAGGGGGGAGGAGCTGAGGGGAGAGGAGAGCAGGGGAGGAGCTGAGGGGAGAGGGGAGCAGGGGGGAGGAGCTGAGGGGAGAGGAGAGCAGGGGAGGAGCTGAGGGGAGAGGGGAGCAGGGGGAGGAGGTGAGGGGAGCAGGGGAGGAGCTGAGGGAAGAGAGAGCAGGGCAGGAGCTGAGGGAAGAGGGAGCAGCAGAGGAGCTGAGGGGAGAGGGGAGCAGGGGAGGAGCTGAGGGAAGAGGGGAACAGGGAAGGAGCTGAGGGAAGAGGGGAGCAGGGGAGGAGCTGAGGGGAGAGGGGAGCAGGGGAGGAGCTGAGGGGAGAGGGGAGCAGGGGAGGAGCTGAGGGAAGAGGGGAACAGGGGAGGAGCTGAGGGAAGAGGGGAGCAGGGGAGGAGCTGAGGGAAAAGGGGAGCAGGGGAGTAGCTGAGGGGATAGAGGAGCAGGGGGATGAACTGAGGGCAGTGGGGGGCTGGCTATGGGGCTGTGGTCAGGATGAGAGCTGGGCCACAAGTGAGGCCAGCTTTCTCTGCTCACCTTTGTCACTTGGAGTTTTATTTCTCCAGGAGCCACAGCGCCCCGAGGCTCCTGTCTAGAGAGCCAATGTGCCCCTCCTGGCTCTCTCCTGTCGCTTCTTCTGTGCTAAGCTGCTTTTTGTTTCCCTCTCCCCAGCTTTACAAGACAATGATGCTGTGTGTTAGCCACGTAGAAACGTGTAGAGCTGCTGGCGGCTGGACTGTCCTCCTGTGCACAACAAAGGGTGAGGCTGGGATCCCAGCAACCAATCCATGTTTCTCTGTCACATGGATGTTTCTCTGTTTGTCTCCCCGCTGTCTCTCTCTCTCTAATTAGTGATGATTAAATGCAAAAAAACTGCTACACATATGTAGGCAGTTTAAGCTTGGAACAAAACATGAAGAAATATGTGAGGAGGTAGAAAAATTCTTTTTCTTAGTTTTAAGTTTTTTAATGATTCAATAAAATAGAAACAACTTTCTTTGCATTTAAAATGAGGTCAGGGTCTGAACGCATGGTGTTCTAGAAATCAGAAGTTTATGTAAATGAAATTGTGTCCCCTGTAGGTAATCTGAGAAAGTCACAATATGACAAATGTTACAATTTCCAAGAGGAAAACTTTTGATGGTGAATTCTGGAAACTAAAAGGTCAAGATCATTGATTCTTATTTACAGTATAGAACAGTCCTTGGAGAGAGACGTATGAGCATTGAGAAGAAAAGCAACAATATCCAGATGCCTGCAGTGGTTCCTCGTGGAATTCCGTCTCCCAGGGGGTCATGTTCTTTTCAGGGAGCACCCGAGTTTCCTCTCTGACCCACATGGCACTTGTGCCATCAGCCTGTGGTGCTGGCATCCAGTGAATGCGCAGGCAGCTCAGCCCTGCCAGGAAGCGAGCCCGAGACACTTCTCTCTGCCTCAGGTGGCACCATGTCGCTGAGGCCGGTCCATGTACCTCAGCAGACACTTAGGGGCATTTCCATAGGACCGGAGGCATCTCCACAAAACCTGAGGAAAGATGAGGCAGAAAGAGTGTCCACCTATAGAGGACCAGCAGGGGATAGCTGGTGTGGGAAACAGTGTGTGTTTTTAGTTTATTGTGTGTTGTGATATAGTGATAGTTTTGGTGAGGAGTGGGGTTACTGAACATAGATTTATTCATGCTTTGCTTCATCTTATAGAGGAACTGAAGACATTGGGACTGTTAGCAAACATGTCCTGTGGGACATTAAAAAATTATACCATGAGGAAGTATATTTCTAGAAAGGAATTTGTTCATACATTTACCAATCTAAAGAATACTGGTGTCACAGACGATTTACATTCCTTATGAAGGGATCACCATTCTGCCACCGTGATGCTGCTTTTTGGAATCTTTATCTTAAGCTGTTTATCAAGGAGCAGGACTCAGACAGAACCTGTGGCCCCGACCCTTTTCCTGCCCAAGGAAATGCTCATCTCTGCTGCCCCCTAGTGTACATATTAGGAATAGCATCTCTCTACTAAAGCATCTGCTCATGTCATTTTGAAAGGACTTGAAGGCCCCAACAAGCTCCGAATGCCTTGTATATGTACCCACGTTTTCTTTCTGTTTCAGCCTCTCCTGCAGGCAGGGTCTCTGACTCGCTCATGTATGTGAGGGGCCCATCCATACGTATGTCTTACAGGTTTTCTGTTGTTGATCTGTGTCATATCTATTTGATTATTAGACCAGAAGAAAACCTTGAGTTTAGAGGGAAGTTTGTTTCTCTCCCACATAAGCAAGTAACCAGATATTTTATAGAATGTAAACTTTGGAAGTACATCTACTTCACCCTGTCCTGAACTAAGATTTATCAAGTTATCTAAAGTAACATTTTTGGGACTGGATGATTTTATCAATGAAATTTGGAACAATCTACTAGTTTAGCTTCTGGATGTAAAGCTTTTATTTACCATTCCAAAGGTGGGAATAATAAATATGACCACAGCTTTGCACTGTGCATGTTGATTTTAAACTGTTAGGTAAGTTAAGAAAGAACCTATAGTTCCCCCCATTTCTTCCTAAGAGATTTCCATGGAAATACCTGGTTTCAGGAGGGAATGTTAGCCTAATTGCCTCAGCTTTAGAACTTAAGGCTCCAAGCAGGAGTCTGTTGACCACCCCCACCCATGCATGTCCTGTTGCTTTGGAGTTGTCTTATAAACATAACCTGCCAAGTGTGCTGCGCTTTTCCTAAATATCACCTACTCTTGTTGTATCGTAAATCAGCAAGCTACACAAGAGGCCTTAAAGGGTCAATTAGTTAGGAGTTATCTTTATTTTGCGCAGATTCAGAGCAGAATACCTCTGTCAAATTCTGAACAAACACAGGAAGGAGTATTCTCTTTTTATGTCATTCTAGGTCTTTGTGTAAGTTATTTTTGCAGACAGCTTGTAACCCTGAGTATGTATCATATCTAACAAACACTTGTCATATCTATACAGAAAACTTGTAACCTTGAGTACATATCATATCTATACAGACACCTGGTATGGGAGTACATATCAGTATCAGTGTATCAGTCCCTTATGTTGGATGACTAGCTTGCAAGGTCAGTCAGTTCAGCTTATCTTTCCTATTATTTAAGCCAAAAAGCAAAGTTATTTTATGGCATAAGAGACCGTCTAAAAATGACAGAGTTCACTTACAGAGCAAGGGACTATCTAAAAAAAGCAGAGATTTTCAAATAGCAGGTTTTCCAAAAGAGGGATTACTAGTATGCTTCATTCCCCACTGGTTTTATGTACTGAGTCAAATCATTGACTCTTGTGGATCATTGTTGGGGAGAGGATCATATCTACCCCTGAGGACCATGAGCTTGAATAGAATTAATTTTCTGTTGAATAAAGTTAATAAATCAGTTTATAAGATAACAGCTTGGAATGAGGGCCAGGAGTATATGTGAGAGTCTCAGCTTTAGTGGGTCTGATGAAGAGTCTTGGATTCTTTATTCTGCCTGGGCTGCCTTAAGCCCAGTGTGCTGAAGCCACATTGGGATCCCATCGACCTTGACTGCTATGGGGGTGGTCAAGATGACAGTGTGTGGTCCTTTCCAGGTAGGAGTCAGTCCTTGGGTGGCAAATTTCTTTACCTAAATAGTGTTACCAGGTTGGAAAGGATGGACAGGATCAGAAGTTGGTACAGGCAGAGCGTCTTGAATGTGCTTCTGGACTGCTTTCTGGGTGGATTGTAAAGCCTGTAAGGACTGAGTAAAGATTGGTTATGGCCCTAACCAGTTTTGCTCAGTGGATAGAGCATCGGCCTGTGGACTGAAGGGTCTCAGGTTCAATTCCGGTCAAGGGCATGTACCTTGGTTGCGAGCACATCCCCAGTAAGGGGTGTGCAGGAGGCAGCTGATTGATGATTCTCTCTCATCTATGTTTCTAACTCTCTATCCCTCTTCCTTCCTCTCTGTAAAAAATCAATAAAATATATATTTTTAAAAAGATTGGTTATGGATTTCAGCTTTTCTAGATTGGGTTTCCATGTAAGCTGGTGAGGTGGGTAGGTCAGGGTCTGAAGAGTCACTAGAATCTGTAGAGGCCCCACTGGTTTTAGGGCAGCCTTCCAGGTTGCTTTGTCTGCTTCCTTGACAAGTATAGTAGCAGCTGCTACTGTTCGGAGGCAGGTGGGCCACCCAGACGCAATGGGGTTGAGTCTTTTGGTCAAGTAGGCTACTGGCCTATTCTAGGGGCCAAGACTTTGGGTGAGAACCCTGTTGGCTATGCCCCTTGTCTCACATACCTAGGGGTAGAAAGACTTAGTTACATCTAGTAGTGCCAGTTGGCCCATCGTCCTTGCTCTGCTCATGTCTGCCTTACTGCCTAATATATTACCTCAAGGATCCTGGCTCTGAATTCTTTCAGGGAAAATGGACAACAGTGGGGTTCCTCTGGTTACTTCCATGCTGAAGAGGGATGGAGTTTTCTTTTCAGAGCCAAGAGATCCTTGCTGTCTGTCAGAGGAATAATGAGGCCTGGGCACAGTAGGAGGTGGGCTTGTGACCTGGCAGAGACAAACTGTAACAAATGGTCCGATGGAAGGGAAAGAAAACATTTCAGTTTTAATAACCTCAATTGAAATAGAATTTTTCTCCTTAAAATTACCCTTATGTTTATTCAATTTGGCCTGATTGTTGGCATAAACACAGTAAGAATGGTAACTGACTACATTTGCCAAAATTTCATGATTGAATCTTAATGTACCCCATAGGGCGGGGAAGCCAAGCCATTCCACTGCTGTCAGGCCTGCCTGCAGTATCTGCTTCTGTCAGCCAAGTCTTCTGCTACCAAACATGACGCATTGTAGGGCTATAGAAACATCTCAGGGAAGTTATTAAAGTTCATTTTTGACCTTTCTAAACAAAGTAAAATTGTCCTTGACTCTCTGGAGTCATGTTCATGAGAAGAAGGCATCAGCCAAGTCTATCATGTAGGGCATTGCTCTAATGCCATGTAGGGTGATCCGTGCTCTTGGCTATAACCAGCGCCTGGAAGTGTAGCAGGAAAGTCACCTTGCTCAGTTGTCTGCAAGCCACCGTCAGGGCTGTGCATGGCAGCTAGTTCTTCTCTCTAGTCACAAACACAGTCTGTCTAATTTCCCTAAAATGTATTCTGTCACGGGAGAAAGTTATTTTGCTGTACACAGGCAGCTAACTTTTACACAACTGGGCTTGGACATCTGCCCAGCAAACTTTGGTCTACAAGTTCAACATGCAGCCTCAGGTCCTCCCAGCCCAGTGGGGTTTTGGCCAGTCCCTCAGTCAGACTCCTCCTTTCTAGGAGAGTCTGAAAGTCCTGAAGGCTCTCTGGTCCATGGAGAGTGCCTTCTCTTTACCCTTTCCTGTTAACCCTGTTTACCAGTTACAGGGCCTTGCCATCCCTGTATCTCACCACTGCTTGGTTTCTAGTGGTGAGCCAAACACAGCCAGGGCTGCAGGGAAAGACAAATTTGCACATAACAAAGTGCTCTGGTGGTGGCTTGAGCATTAGGCCCTTGCCTTCCCACCTGTCCTCTTTCTTGGCAGAGACCTTGTCCTTTCTCACAGGCTTCTTTGTAAGTAAGAACAGGGCATCTGGCCCCCTCCCCTAACCGGGTGTCTTGCCCACCTTTTAATCTAAGGGGTTAAATCTTTCAGCTTCTCTGGGAGAGTTCAAGGCACTGGAAGCCCTCTAACTAAAAGGGAATGTTTTCTTTTTTTATACTTTCATTAATTTTTTTGTCATTTTAACTTTTTAATTAGTAAGCCAAATGCTTAAATCCTTTAATTTATTGGGGAGCAGCTCGGGTGTCAGGTTATTGTCTGGCATTCCCGACTTTCTCACTGCTGCTGCTTCTTCCAGCTGTTGCAGGCGGCTCGGGCATCTACCACTCTCCCTCCCCCCCCCCCCATACTGCCTTCTTTCACCTGGATTACTGGCCTGTATTATTTAATTAATTTCATTTTAATATTTCTTTTCTCCTTATTATACTGTATATACCAGGGGTGGGCAAACTTTTTGACTCGAGGGCACCAATGGTTCTTAAACTGGACCGGAGGGCCGGAACAAAAGCATGGATGGAGTGTTTGTGTGAACTAATATAAATTCAAAGTAAACATCATTACATAAAAGGGTACAGTCTTTTTTTTTATTTCAATAGTTTTATTCATTTCAAACATTTTAACAAGAAGAATGTAAACACTAATTATTATAATTTGAAACTTCAAAAAATGGCGGAATCATAGCACAATAACATACCTTATATTGAAGATGGCAAAGGCAAAATAAAATTGCCTAACAAAGGAAAGGTACAAAAGCCTTTCAAATTAAACTTAAATATAATAAAATAATTTAAAACTAAAACAAATAGAAAAGAACAAAATGTGTAAACAGTAAATTAAACATTTTCTTTAGTGCAACTTCCAAATTATGCCCGGGACGTAGATGTAGATGGCAATGTAGACTGGGTTGAAAGGTTTTTAGTCTTTAAAACATCAACTTCAGTGGGAACAGTGTTGTTGGTCTCCTTTTTAGCTAATGCTCTGATACTGTGCTCTCCAGGGGCGTGTCTCCCTACATCACAACGATAACGTGTCTACGCATTCCCAGGGTGATGCCGGGGGATGCGTCCGCGGGCATTTCAAGGAGCCTCTGGAAGATTGAGAGGTTGTTCCTTCTACTGAATGGGCGGATATAAATCCACCCACTCAGAAGAAGGAGCTGCGGCTGTGTTTTCCGACGTTGCCATGTTAACACTGCTGCTGGTCGAACGGGCCGGATCTGGCCCGCGGGCCGTAGTTTGCCCACGACTGGTATATACAATCTTTATAAATTTTACACTTTTAAATTAGCCTTTCAACCTTCTTTCTATGTCCTTAAGAAATGCATAACCATGCCTTAGACCTTCTATTTAGTATTTTTATTCTAATATTTTTCTTTTTTTTCTTATTCTTAGAAACCTCAATCCTTTATTTATTTATTTTTTAATATATTTTATTGATTTTTTACAGAGAGGAAGGGAGAGGGATAGAGAGTTAGAAACATCGATGAGAGAGAAACATCGATCAGCTGCCTCTTGCACACCCCCCACTGGGGACATGCCCGCAACCAAGGTACATGCCCTTGACCGGAATCGAACCCAGGACCCTTCAGTCCGCAGGCCGACGCTCTATCCACTGAGCCAAACCGGTTTCGGCAGAAACCTCAATCCTTTAATGATTACTAAAAAGTAAACAGCTAACATTTATAATTTAGTTCAAAATATTTCATTTTGAGAGAGAGAGAGATTTTTTGTGTTACATCAGGGCCCTTGAGATGCTATAAAACTGTATTTCAGTTAAATTAAGGGTTAAAGGGAATAAAATGGGGCAGAAAGATTTATTGTGCTTTGTAGAAAGCTTATAGCCTTGAGCCCAGTACAGCTTAGATAAGACACCTGGTAGGCTACCAAGGACAGACCAGACCCCCATTCCAGCAGAGCGGTCTGCAGCCAGCAAAATCAACAAAAACCTATCTCTCCCTGATCTCCCTGCCGATGCCGCCGCTTTCTGCATTAACCATTTACTCTGTCCTTAGCAGGGGAAACAAGGCAAGTGGTCTGAAGTCCTGTATATCCAGGCTTTTTATACTCAGGACACATCCTTCTTTCTGTGACAGCTGCTCTTCCTTCCAGACTTTTTTCTTCTTTACTTTAAGCCCCCAGAGTATCTTAAATCCTCCTCCTTCTTTACTACTTTCAATCTCTCCTACCATCCCCCTGTCCCCTAGCCTAGGGCTCCTCCATCTCAGTAGGCTGAAAGCCTACTACCCTACCCAGCAAATCCCACCACCACCACCCCATCTCACACCCACTCTAGAGCAGTTCTTGGCTCTCTTCCTCCCCCAGTCAGAGTGAAAGCAGTCCCTAATAGAGACCCACTGTAAATATATCAGGAAGGGCAGGCAGGTCGCAGGTCTCGGGACCACATGATTCTCTGCTCGCCAGAAGGGCTGAAAAGGCAGCCCACAAAGCAGTTAATTATGCCTTCTTTGCAAATGGTTAACTTGAAAGACTTTTTTCTTTTCCTTGGAACTTAGCCAGCCTTTGTTTTAACCTTCTCTGGGCTACAACCTTTACAAATTTTTAACCTTTAAATCAATCCTAGAATTCTAAAATTTTAACCCAACATAACAAAATCATAAATCAGAAAAGAGCAAATTAAAGTCCCTACTACAAAACATAGAGAGAAATTTTATTAGCTAAGCAGGCCGATTCCCTCTCTGACAGAGGGCAAGAAAACCCTGAGAAAAAAAAAAAAAAAAGAAATCCCAGAAGCTGCTTGAGGATTTTTGCAGTCTGTCAGAGCACTCAGCCTTAAATAAATCAAACGTTTTAGCCAGACAAGTCAACAGAAGTACAGAATAAATCAAAGTAGCTTTATTTTTTACACAGGCTTTCACACTTATATTTATAGACCAGTTAATGAACAGATAATTATGCCAAGACAGACAGACAAATGAAAGTGGGAATGGGTAATTTATATCCATAGATTCATTCTGATGCCTGTCTGGCCATGTCCAGATTTGTCTTATAAACCTGGGCCTGGTCATCTCTGAACAGGGGTGAGTCACCATTATGCCATATGACAAATCATGGAAATGCAGGTTAGGGCCCACTCAGACTCCGTAACTGAGGTTGTGGAGCCACACGATGGATAGGAGAGTGCATGAACTCTCCCTCCACATTCACACTCTTTCAGCAGACAATCACTCTTGGAGGTTAAACAGATAGGAGTCATCTTTAATTCGCGCAGGTTCAGAGCAGAATACCTCTGTCAAATTCTGAACAAACACAGGAAGAAGTATTCTCTTTTTATATCATTCTAGGTCTTTGTGTAAGTTATTTTTGCAGACAGCTTGTAACCCTGAATATATATCATATCTAACAAACACCTGTCATATCTATACAGACAACTTGTAACCTTGAGTACATATTATATCTATACAGACACCTGGTATGGGAGTACATATCAGTATCAGTGTATCAGCCCCTTATGTTGGATGGCTAGCTTGCAAGGTCAGGCAGTTCAGCTTATCTTTCCTATTGTTTAAGTTAAAAAGCAAAGTTATTTTATGGCATAAGAGACCGTCTAAAAATGACAGAGTCCACTTACAGAGCAAGGGACTATCCAAAAATAGCAGAGAATTTCAAGTAGCAGGTTTTCCAAAGGAGGAATTACTATTATGCTTCACTCTACCATTTCCCAAAGTGTTTTATATACCAAATGTTTCCTCATTGTTTTTCACATTCATTTGTATGTGAATTAATTGAACAGAATAGAAGGTTTAGTAAGTTACCGAAATCCATCAGTAAATTTTGTAAGATAAAGATGTCTCCTTAGATCAGTTATGAAAATGTGCCTTATAAAACAAATGGTGTTGGGACACGGGGCAAACAGCAGGTCACAGATACAGGACAACCAGCAGGATTTTTTTCTGATTTGAAAGACGGGATGGACATTAGTGAGCATTTTCTGTGGGACCACTTTTCATGAGCATGTCCTGCAAGCTGAACACCAGAATTCTGGAGTGCACTGCTTATCTGAGCTGCATGGTCCCATCTTACTCTGGAGGCAGAGCCAAGGTGCTGAGGCTTGGACTGTCAGCAATGAATGAACTACACTATAAAACAGGAGAATTTGGCCTGGCTGGTGTCGCTCAGTGGTTAGAGGGTCATCCCGAACTGGGAAGAGTTGCAGGTTTGATTCCCAGTCAAGGGCATGTACCTGGGTTGAAGGTTTGATACCCCATGAGTACAGGAGGCAACCAATTGATGTGTCTCCCTCACATTGATTTTTTTTCTCTTTTTCCCGCTCCCTCCCTCCCTTCCACTCTCTAAAAGATCAATGGATAAAATATCCTCAGGTTGAGGATTAACCAAAAAAAAAAAAAAAAAGTTTTTTTTTTCCAAATTACAAAATGAAAACCCTGAGAAATCTGTTCTGTGTTAAAAAGAACATCATTTGTAAATCATAGAACCAGGCTCAGGAAGATTCCAGGGACCCCAAGCTTTAGGGTTTCCCTTTCTCAGAAGTGCTGGGATTGCACAAGAAGAGGTGCAGATTATGAAAGGAGCCACTTTGAGCTAAAAAATTAGGAAGAATTTTTATTCTCTTTAGTCTAAGAGACCAGGCTTGGTGAGCAAAGGAAAAACTTATGTTGCCATCACAACAGTCTAGCTTATTATTTATAAACTAGAGGCCCAGTGCATGAAATTCATGAACTGGGAGGGTGGTTCCCTAAGCCCAGCGTGCTCTCTCTCTCAGTCCAGGAGCCATTGGGGGATCTCTGACTGAGGGACCTAAGCTGTCAGTTGGACATCCTTAGCACTGCTATGGAGGCAGGAGAGGCTCCTGCCAGCACTGCTGCACTGGCCAGTGGTGAGCTCAGCTTCTGGCTGACTGGCTCTCCCACTGTGGGAGCACACTGACCACCAGGGGGCAGCTCTTGCGTTGAGCATCTGCCCCCTGGTGGTCAGTGCACATCATAGCGACCAGTCATTCTGCCATTCAGTTGATTTTCATATTAGCCTTTTATAATATAGGACTAGGGGGCCAGTACATGAAATTCGTGCACTGGGGGAAGGGGGTGTCCCTCAGCCCAGCCTGCATCCTCTCCAATCTGGGACATCCCTCTCACAATCCGGGACTGCTGGCTCCCAACTGCTCGCCTGCCTGTCTGCCTGATTGCCCCTAACTGCTTCTGCCTGCCAGCCTGATCACCCCCTAACCACTCCCCTGCCAGCCTGATTGATGCCTAACTGCTCCCCTGCCAGTCCAATCATCCCCAATTGCACTCCCCTCCTGGCCCGATCGCCCCCATCTGCCATCCCCTGCAGGCCCAGTCCCCAACAACTTCCCTCCTTTGCTGGCCATCTTGTGGTGGCCATCTTGTGATGAAATGGGCATGGCCATCTTATGACCACATGGGGGTGGCCATCTTGTGACCACATGGTGATGGCCATCATGTGACCACATGGGTGAGGCCATCTTGTGACCACATGGGTGAGGCCATCTTGTGACCACATGGAGATGGCCATCTTGTGATGACATGGGTGTGGCCGACTTGTGACCACATGGGGCAGCCATCTTATGACCACATGGGGATGACCATCTTGTGTGAGGGTGTGATGGTCAATTTGCATATTACCTCTTTATTATCTAGGATTATCCCATGTTTTCCTCTAGAATATTTTTCCTAAAATGAAAATAGCTTTCTGTGTGCAATTTACTTAAGCAATAAAATGTAGAGTTAATTCAAAATTCTACCCCAAGATTTAAAAAAACTGCTATCATTTTAAGTATATCTCCTTTCAGACATCTCTACATGCACACATTTCCTTTCTTCTGTTTTATATCTATATAATTTACTATTTTAGGTTCTTAATATGGATACAAAACATGTAAATTTTCAACTTTTATTCCTAATATGTGCATTTATGAGTGCACTTTTTTCATAAGTTTTGGTATGTGGTATTATAATTTAGGTCAACTTATTTTCTAACTTGAATTGTGATGTATTTTGGGGGTTAGAAGTGTATTTCACAACTTTTAAATATAAGGAGTTTCTAGGTACTTCAGTTCCTGATTTCTGGATTAACTACAATGACAACAAGAAACGTATTGTATATAATTTCAATTCTTTGAAATTAGTTGAAACCTGCCTCATAGTCCAGCAGGTTCACTTGAAAAATAATTGAAATGCTCCTCCACTGCCATCTCGTGTGCATCTTGGGAGTAGCACCTCAGTGCAGGTCAGCAGGACAAGGGGGTGGCTATAGTGGAGCATCTCTAAATGCTGAATGAAATGCTATTTAGGAGTGTATTTCAGAACTTTTAAAACTAAGAACTTTCCTATCATTAACCAATCAACAAATGACAAGTGCTGGCAAGGATGTGGAGAAAAAGAAACCCTCGTGCACTGCTGGTGGGAATGCAAACTGGTGCAGCCACTATGGAAAACAGTATGGAATTTCGTAAAAAATTTAAATATGAAACTCCCATTTGACCCAGTAATCCCACTTATAGGACTATATCCCAATAAATCAGAAACACCAATCAGGAAAATTATATGCACCCCTATGTTCACAACAGCACAATTTACAATAGCTAAGATTTGGAAACAGCCTAAGAGCCCATCAACAGATGAGTGGATTAGAAAACTATGGTACATTTATAAAATGGAATACTATGTAGCTGTAAAAAAGAAAGAACTCTCACCATTCACAATAGCATGGATGGACCTGGAGAGCATTATGCTGAGCGAAATAAGCCAGTCAGAGGAAGATAAATATCACATGATCTCACTTATTTGTGGAATATAATAAACAAAATAAACTGATGAACAAAAATAAATCCAGAGACTTAAAGCATCAAACAGACCGTCCAACCTCAGAGAGAAGGCAGGGGAGGGTGGGAGGAAGGGGAGAGATCAACCAAAGACTTGTATGCATGTGCAACTTGGGAATAATACCTTAGTGCCTTTCAGCAGGAAAGGTTGTTGGGTACAGTGGGTTATCTGATTGTTGAATGCAGTTTGCTGCTCAGGTTGTTGAAGTGTTTTACATCCTTACTGAAGTCTTGGTGTGAGGCTATTGGTTCTGAAAGAGGTATGCTCTGTCTCTGAATGAGAGAGGTGTGTTAAATTTATTATGATTATAAATGTATCTAGTTTCCCTTGTAGCTCTCTTCTATGTACTTTGATTTCATGTTATGAAGTGCTTGTGAATTTGGATAATCCTGGTAAAAGGAAATTATTGATATGAAGTGCTCTTTATT
Organism: Plecotus auritus; assembly: GCF_963455305.1. Taxonomy (NCBI): domain Eukaryota; kingdom Metazoa; phylum Chordata; class Mammalia; order Chiroptera; family Vespertilionidae; genus Plecotus; species Plecotus auritus. The sequence goes on along the minus strand of NC_137773.1, from coordinate 116,345,679 downwards.
TATAGTAATGCTTTTTGCCTTCAAGTCTCCGGTGTTATCATATACTTTTTATTTTGTTTATGTTTGCTTAATATATTTTTTTCCATTCTTTCACTTTTGATATCTTTGTACCCTTAGGTTTTCGGTAGCTTTCAGTTTTTATATTAGTTATGAGTAAAGTGAGTTAATTTTTGGTTCAATATTTTTCCCCATTCAGTTGTTCCAACACTATTATATAATGCATATTTTCCCACTGACCTAAGGAGATATTTTTATTTTGCCAAATTTCCATATGTATTTGAGTCTATTACTGGACTTTGTTTTCTGTTCCATCAGTTTATCTATTCACAGGACATTATCCAAGTTTTTTAATTACTGTAGCTTTATAACACAACTAGAGGCCCGATGCATGAAGATTTGTGCAAGAATGGGACTTCCTTACCCTGGCTGCCAGCACTGCCTTTGCTCTGGAGCCACCTTTTCGCTCTGGCCTGGAGCCACCTTTCCACCTTCCCACGCTGCCCAGAGGCCCGGAGTGGCTGGCAATGATGCAAGTGTCCCGCTCCACCCCCAGCTGCTTGGTGCCTGCAAATTAACCTGCCATCTTTGTTGGGTTAATTTGCATACGCACTCCTGATTGGCTGGTGGGCATCACAAAGGTATGGTCAATTTGCATCTTACTCTTTTATTAGTGTAGATACATTATTCTATCTGTTTGGGTAGCTTTTATTCATTCATTTTTTTCAGAATTTTATTTTAAAAATATTTTTATTAATTTCAGAGAGGAAAGGAGAGGGAGACAGAGAAACAGCAATGATGAGAGAGAATCATCGATCAGATGTCTCCCGCATGCTCCCCACTAGGGAGATCAAGCCTGCAATCAGGACATGTGACCCAACCAGGAATTAAACTGTAACCTCCTTATTCATGGGTCAACCAGCCATGCTGGCCAGGCCAGAATTTTCTTTTACATTTTTCATTTTAACATGTGAACTTAAATGAGCTTGTTTTGGTCTTTAAAATCTTGCTGATATTTTAATCAAATCATAATAAATTTATAATCAACATTGGGAGATTGACATCATTATGGTTTTATTTTATTTTTTTACCCAAGAATATGATGTTACTGTCCAGTTGTTCAAGTGTCAGATATTGGGTAGCATTATAAATTTTTATTTATACAGATTGTGCACATTTTTGTTAAGATCATTCCTAGGCATCTTATGTTTTGTTGCCATTGTACATTTTCTCTTATTATATATTTCATGTACTGTTTTAAAGGATATGTATATATATGCATGTTATCTCTCTCTTCCTCTCTGAAATAAATAAAAAAGATATTAAATGAATAAGATTATTGATTGTTAGTAAAAAAATCAATATGAACTTTCGTTTCTTCACCATATAAGCAAGTATTCAGACATTTTGGGAGTTCATGTATATCACCATTTCCTGAACAAAGATTTTAAAAAATATATGGTAATACTGAATTTTAGAGAGAGAGGAAGGGAAAGGGAGAGAGAGACTGAAACATTGATGAGATAGAGATATCACTTCAATCGGCAGCCTCCTGCATGCCCACTTCTGGGGATTGAACCCACAACCCTGGCATGTGCCCTGACCAGGAATGGAACCAGAAACCTCTTGGTGCCTGAGAGAATACTTAATCCACTGTGCCACACCAGCCAGGCTGAAATGAGATTTAACAATTAAACTAAAGTAACTTATTCTCAACTGAATGATTATGTCAATGAATGTGGAACAATCTACTAATTTATCTTGTGGATATAAAACTTTTATTTAAAGTTTCAAAGGTGGAAGCGCAGCATTGGACTTGTAAGGATATAGGCTGCTTGAGGAAGGGGGCAGGCAGACTGCCTTGGACAGCGCCAGAATTGGTCATGCTGAGTAGAGGTAGGAAAGAGGCAGCCAGCCAGTTCATTGGGCTGCAGCTGGCCACTGGGTAAGATGCACTTTCATTCCTCTCTGAGAGCAGGCCCATTTTATCCAGCTGGGTCAACACGGATTTCAGGGAAATTCTCATGATAGCTTCTAAAGGACAAGGAACCAACAGCATACGAAAAAGGTATAGTTTGGCAGTGGGTCCTCCCAAAAAAGACCCCAAAGTTAAGGGTGTCCAATCAGCAGCATACAAGCTTTTCTCAGAAGAAAAGTGGAGGAGCTCAGACAAAAAGCCTTAGAGAAAAAAAGGAGAAAAGAAGAACTAGTGAAAAAGTGAATTGAGCTAAAACATGAGAAGAAAGCAAGAGCTATGGCCAAGAGGACAAAGAACAATTTCATGGTTAAATGGGCTTCCTGTTGAGGAAAAGACAGGCAATGGAAAGCCACTAGTCTGGGAACAGACCAAGAGTATGAAATAGAAGAAGAGGAAGAATTCTTAGAATACAATCAAGCAGCATGAGAGCAAGAACCTCCTCCCAAAGTTGAAAGTAAACTAAAGGTCCCCCTTAAAGTGCCCGACCATCATGAACTTCACTGACCTACTCAGGCTGGCTGAGAAAAAGCAGTATGATGTGAGAGTCCATGTCCCGCATGGTTCTGGGTTTGGGATCTGGAGAAGGGCTGTGGGCAAATGATGAGACAAGACAAGAAATAATAATGTGGAAATAATGGGGGGCCAGGCGGAGAGTCCAATGCAAGGGCAAGGACTGCACTGGTGCCCAGGCCCTGCTAGCCTTTTATTCAATTTTAGATACACATATTGCCCTTAGGCAGGCAATTCCAGTAACAGACTATCTTAAAGGTCAGTAAATATTAGTAAAGATTTACTTTGAGACTATTTGGTCAGGAAATTGCTTGAACCACCATTGTCTCAACTAAACAATCAGTGCATAGCTTTGGCCCTTGCCAGAGCTCAAGGTTCACGAGCATTCCGCGTTCCTTGTTTACACTTTTCTGATAGGGAAGGCAATGGGTAGCTTTCAACATCTCCCCCTTCTCTTTTTCTTAATAAATGTTGAAAAGTGAATGCCACCTGAAGGGTTCAAGTCCTTTTAAGACTCTTCATTCCACATCTGCAGACTAGAAATAAACATAAGAATAAAAATGAGACAAGCAATAGTGGTTATGCTGAGAGGCAAATGTAAGGAGATCCAGTGGAAGAGATTAAATTCTTTCATGTCTTTTTTAAATTGCTGCCAGGCATCTAAGGAATTAGTTTGTAAGTTTGCCTGGGATAATTGTACAATATGCTGTTGTAATTCTAAAATATCAAGGGTTGTGTTACCTTTACCCCAAGCACCAAGAAAGTGATTTTTTATTGATTCCAAGTAGGGAACTGGGGGGGGCGGGGGGGGCATGTAACGCAAATCTGGGGAAAAATTATAATGACACTACAAAGATATTCTTTGCTCTAAGCTGTGGATTTTATCACCCATCCACAAGACTGTAGACTTTAATGCTGATAATTCTATCTCATACTGGCTATCAATTCTTTATTGTATAGACAGGTCTTAGTTACATTTTCCTTAACTGGTTGTACAAACTGAGAAGTTTGAACAGTTTGTACCATGGATGAAGCAGCAATGCCCATAGAAGTAAGTAACGTTACGAGGGCAAAGAGTCCTGCAATTAACATTCCAGGAAATCTTTTTTGTCTTTTTAAGATTTTTATCAGATCATGTAACAATTAGTAGGTTTGATGAGATTCCCAAGGCTCGGTTAGGTTTGTAGGAAACTAAGCAAAAGCTGGTTGTTTTAAAATCATGAGGGAATCCTTTTGGAATATAAAATTAATACAATGGGATAGTGTGCAGCCTGTGCATGACACCTCATACACATGGCTTGTAATATTAAGGTGCATCTGGATGGGGCCTGAGAGGAGTACAAATGGATCAAATACACAGGCGGTGGCAAATACTGTCTTATTGGGAGTTCCCATAAGGTACGAATGGAATTATCTGAGCTATAGTTAAAACTATACTATTTAATAGGTGCAACTGCAGCAGCTAATTTCCATTGTGTATTTTGTAGGGGCCAGTTGTCATGTTGAAATTGAGATCCAACAAATCCTCCTCCATGCCATGAAATGGAGTGATTAGCTTCAACATATAGATAGGATGCATTCCCCTTCCATTTTAGGGAGAGATTGGTACTATATGCAAACCCGTAGGGGCTCCAATCCACAAAGGAAAAAACTATTATTAAGTTTGCTGCTGGTGGGGTGGTCACTATAACAGTCTTGCCAATTAATTTCTTCCTCGGTGGGGTGCCATTCATAAGACTTGTTACATAACGGCTTAGTGGGGGTGTGTCTTAGTAAAGTTACATTTTCTGCACCTCTCCCCAGAGCAAGTAGTGATAGTAGATGTATCTGGGCTTTTGCTTACCCCTCCTTTGGTGTCCATGTTAACCAGAAACCTCTTTTTAATTTAACACACAAAGGAGCTGTGGTTTGGTTCTGTGTCATACAAAAGGGAAGCTAGGTGGCAACACCCATGTAATTGTACTTTGCCCATATACTTCCTTGCCCCACCCATGGTCCTCCTGGGTGACCAAAGTCTTTGGTGTTATTGGTGACTACATTAGGTGGGGGATCAGCCCACGTAAGGGGTCTTACCCAGGGAGGGTCAGGAACATAAGTCCAAAATACTTCCCCATTTGCCCCCGTAGCATTACCACACAGCTGATGACTGCTAGCAGGGCAAGAAAGATGTCCTCAGGCGTTCTTGGGGTTCTGGTCTCCTCACAAATTCACTCAGCTTTCTGGACCATCTTCTTCACCATTTCCCAGGTGACCTCTGGGCTATTTGTCTTGTCCTCCTCCCACTCCTTATCTTCAGTGGGTTTGTTGGAGAGCGGGAATTTTTGAGCATGCTTACTACTACCATTCCAGAGAGGCAGTGGACTATGCCCCAGATAGTGTTGTCAGTGCTGACACCAGGCCAGGCCTTGAGATATGGTCTCATGGCCCCTTCCCAGCATGTATGCCTTCTTTCACAGAACACTGTCAGCTTTCTGAAGAACAGGATGACCCTGTGAATAACATGGTCATCAATGGCATGACTCTGACGTTGTTTGGGAAAAACTGCTTTGTCTTAAATTGCTTGCTCTGCAAAAACAGGATGTGGTTAATGTGCTTAAAAGTGGTCCTGCACAAAGGGTCGGGGCTGCTCTCTGGACTCCCCGCATGGAGAAAGGCAGAGCAGTCGCTAGCTTGCCGGCAGGCTGGCCAGCCGGCTAATAAAGGCTCCTTAAATTTAGTTTGGTCTGGACTCCAGTGGTTGTTCACTCGCGTTCACTCCACAACATTTGGAGGCCCCAGCAAGATAACCAGCCTTTGACTGGTCTGAGACTGGAGCCCAACAGGGTCCCTGGACTCTCCGACCCCGGGGGAGATCTCTGAGAGATGGTCCTCAGCCCCAGGACTGGTAGAGGTCGGAGACCCCACCTGCTAAATTTCCTGATTGACTCTGATTGGAGCTGCCTGGATCTGGTTCTTACTGGTAAGAAACTTATTTCTGGTTCTGTGGGCGCCCATCTAAGGTCTCTGGAAGGCTGGACGCAGCGCTACATCCGAGACCAGATCCCGGCGCACGATGGTTCCCAGTGATCCTCAGTTGGTTGTCATTGTCTTTGTTATTCAGTGTTATTGTGGTCTAATTGTCTCTATCATTAGAATGGGTCAGTCCGATTCATGTTCTGTCTGTACTCCCCTGCAATGTTTTTTGAAAAATTTTCAGGAATTCAAGCGGCGAGCGGATGACTACGGAGCCTCCGTTAACGCTTTTGATTTACAGAAATTTTGTGAGCAGGAAGGAGCAAGCGAGGGGGCGGAGGTGCGGGACGGGAAAGGGGAAGTGTTGGCGCAGGATCGCCGCCAGGTAAGTCAAAAACTTAAGTGTGAGAGTCTGTGTGAAGTGAAAGCTACTTTGTACTGTCTGGCTATACCAGCCATGGGCAAACTACAGCCCGCAGGCCGATCCGGCCCGTTCAGCTGTTCTATCCAGCCCGCGGAGCCGAAAGAGTGGAGGGTTCTCTTGCTCTCCCCTCCGCTCCTTTACTTTGAATTTATATTAGTTCACACAAACACTCCATCCATGCTTTTGTTCCGGCCCTCCGGTCCAGTTTAAAAACCCATTGTGGCCCTCGAGTCAAAAAGTTTGCCCACCCCTGGGCTATACACATGAGAGTATTTGTTATCTCTTTCTGTTGTTTAATTTGTTTAAAGACAGTGCACCTCTCTGTTTTAGAGGGAAGACAGTAGAGAACTTTTAATTGCTTTTCCTTGATTTAAAACTTTGCTGTGTGAGTTTAAAATTTTGGAATTCTAGGGTTAATTTAAGGGTATAAAATTTGTGAAGCTTGCCAATCCAGAGAGATTTAAACAAAGGCTTGTTGGGTTAAGATTAATCATAATTAACTGCTTTGTAGGCTGCCTTTTTCAGCCCTGCTAACAAACACAGAATCATGTGGTCCTGAGAACTTCGACCTGCCAGCCCTTCTGATAGATTTACAGTGGGTCTCTGGGGGAGGAAGAGAGCAGAAAACTGCTCCAGAGCAGGTGTGAGAAAGGGTAGAGGCAGTGGAATTCACTCTCAGCCTGCTGAGATAGAGAAGCCCTAGGCTGGGGAACAGGGGATGGTTGGAGATATCAGAAGTGGTGAGGGTTGAAATCCTCTGAGGCCTTGGAGTAAAGAAGGAAAATCTGGGAGGGAGAGCAGCTGTTCCTTAAGTGTAAAAAGCCTGGTTATACAGGATCTCAGACCACTTGCCTTATGTCCCCTGCTAAATGGTTAATGCAGAAAAGGGGGGGGGGGTGTCGGCGGGGAGAGAAGGGAGAGATAGGTTTTTGTTGATTTTGCTAGCTACAACCTGCTCTGCTGGCATCCTTGGTGTCTTATCTGAACTATTTTGGCTTCAAGGCTTTCTGCAAAACACAGTGGATCTTCCTCTGCCCTGTTTTCTTCTCTTTAACCCTTCCAATACACATAAAGAAAATCTAAGTTTTAAAAATCTCTGTCTCTCAAAAAGAAATATTTTTACCTACTCTTAGTTTTATCAAAGAAGGTCTAAGTCATAAATGTTAATCTAAGAAATTCTAGCTGTTTACTTTTTAGGCAAAGAATAAGGAATACTGAGTAGAAGGTCTGAGGCATGGTTATGCATTTTTAAAGGACATAGAAAGAAGGTTTGAAGGCTAATTTGGAAGTATAAAATTTATAAAGGCTGTGTATGTGATAAGAAGAAGAGACATGTTGAAAAGAAATCAAATAATACAGGCCAGTAAGCAGGAAGAGTAAATAATTTGCATTTTGCCTCCCTAAATAGAGGGTAAATAGCTTATGCCAAAGTACTTATGGAGGGACTAATAAAAGAAATCTAACAGTTACTGTTTGTTCAGAAAATATTACTTTGGAAAGTCCATAAAAAGGACTGGCAAAGAAAATCCTATCTTAAAGCAGGTCAGTATATTTTTCTCCTTATACAATTCCTCCAAAATTTGGCAATAATAAATAAATAATGGCAATACATTTCTTTGCATAAATTCAATAAGACCGGTTTCCAATAGTGGTTTTGTTAACCAGAAACTTTGACTGGAGTATCATGTTTTAAAGAGCCCTGCCTGAACTCTGAAGACTTGAAGCCAATAAGAGTGCCATAGAGAAAGTCTGGTATCCTGCTTGGTAGCCCTGAAAATACCTGGTGCTGGAGCATCAGGCCCATACCCTACCATCACTGGTGGTTGGTCAGAGTAGAAGGGGAGCAATAAGGGCACCTCTGCATCCCTGCGGGATCCCCACGCACTCTGAGCCACAATGAGTAGGAGGGCTGAGATGGGCCTTGAAGCCTAGGGCATGGGCCCGGGGTAGAGCCACTACAGGTGAGGACTTCACCTAACTCAGCAGATACTACAGGCAGGCCTGATGGCAGCTAGATGGCTTGGCTTCTTGGCCCTATGGGGCACATTAAGATTCAATCATGAAATTCCAGCAAAGGTAGTCAGTTACCATTCTTGTTATGTTTATGCAAACAAACAGGCCAAATTAAATAAAATAGATAAATTAGTCTTGATTTGGCTCTTTTGATAAACATGGAGTAATTTTGAGGAGAAAAATTCTATTTCAATAGAAGTTATTAAAACTGAAAGGTTTTGAGGAGAAACCAAGATGGCGGCATAGGTAAGCACCTAAACTGCTGCCTCGCACAACAATTTCAAAACTACAACTAAAAGACAGAATGGACACCATCCAGAACCACAGGAAAGCTGGCTGAGTGAAAATTCTACAACTAGAAGGAAAGAGAAAAGCTCACAGAGAACTGGAGGTACGGCAAAGGGTCTTTTTGCGCGCAGAGAGGAAGGGCGGCTGAGAGCCTGGCTGACTTTCTCTGGCGGAAGGGGGAAGGAAGCCCCCGACCGCACTGAACCCCAGTTCTGACTGCACTGAGCCCCAGTTCCGGGCGAGCCCCTAGGGACCCACGCTCTTACAGGGGGAGTCTGGACTCTCAGGCAGAGACTCTGGAGCCGGGGAAGGCAGAGGTCTGAAGGCGCATGCGTGCCAGTGCACACAAAGGCTGCGGAGGTTGCCACAGGCTTTCCCTAGTGGAAAAGAGGCTCCTGAGTGCACTGAGCCCCAGTTCTGACTGCACTGAACCCCAGTTCCAGGCGAGCCCCTGGGTGCCCACGCTCTTGTGGGGGGAGTCTGGACTCTCGGGCAGAGACTCTGGAGCAGGGGAAGGCAGAGGTCTGAAGGCGCGTTCGTGCAAGGTCAAGGCTGACGGGAAGCCAAGACTGTCTGCTCCGCCCTGAGACTCCACCCCATCCAAGCTGAGCACAGAGGCTATTGCAATTTGGCAAGTCTAATCCTATAAGGCTGTTTCCAGCACTGAACTTCTCCCAGCATAGACACAGCTGATCCTTACAGCCAACTGGCCTGGAGGTCAATTCCTCCCAGTGATACCAGCAACAATCAAGACTTAATTACAACAAGGCTGTACACACAGTCCACAAAGGGGTGCACCAAGAGTGTCCACCTCAGGTTAACTCGGGAGGCCGACCTACTGGGCCATACAGGAAACCTAGCACACAAATCTACCCTACCAACTCAGGGAAGCAGTGAAAATGCGGCGTGAAAGAAACAGAACACAAACGAAAGAAATGGAGGAAAACAAATGACTGGATACAGAATTCAAAACCACGGTTATAAGGCTTTTCAAGAACATCCTAGAAAAGGCCGATAAATATAACGAGATATGAAAAAGGACCAACTAGAAATTAAACATACACTGACTGAATTAAAAAATATTATACAGAGACCCAAAAACAGACTAGAGGAACACAAGAATCAAGTCAAAGAATTGAAATACAAAGAAGCAAAAAACACTCAACCGAAAAAGCAAAAAGAAAAAAAAAAATCCAAAAAGTTGAAGATAGTGTAAGAAGACTCTGGGACAACTTCAAGCGTACCAACATCAGAATTATGGGGGTGCCAGAAAAAGAGAGAGAGCAAGATACTGAAAACCTATTTGAAGAAATAATGACCGAAAACTTCCCCCACCTGGTGAAAGAAATAGACTTACAAGTCCAGGAAGCGCACAGAACCCCAAACAAAAGGAATCCAAAGAGGACCACACCAAGACACATCATAATTAAAATGCCAAGAGCAAAAGACAAAGAGAGAATATTAAAAGCAGAAAGAGAAAAACAGTTAATTACCTACAAGAGAGCACCCATACGACTGTCAGCTGATTTCTCAACAGAAACTATGCAGGCCAGACAGGAGTGGCAAGAAATTTTCAATGTGATGAATAGCAAGAACCTACAACCAAGATTACTCTACCCAGCAAAGCTATCATTCAGAATTGAAGGGCAGACAAAGAGCTTCACAGATAAGAAAAAGCTAAAGGAGTTCATCACCACCAAACCAGTATTATATGAAATGCTGAAAGGTATTCTGAAAGAAGAGGAAGAAGAAAAAAGTAAAGATAAAAATTATGAACAACAAATACATATCTACAACAAGTGAACCTAAAAATCAAATGAATTAAAAACCTGAGGAACAGAATAATCTGGTGAATATAATAGAATCAGGGGCATAGAAAGGGAGTGGACTGATAATTCTCAGGGGGAGAGGGGTTTGGGGGGTTCAGGAAGAGACTGGACAAAAATCATACACCTACGGATGAGGACAGTGGCAGGGAGGTAAGGGCAGAAGGTGGGGTGGGAACCGGGTGGAGGGGAGCTATGGGGGGAAAAAGGAGAAACAATTGTAATAATCTGAATAAAGATTTATTTAAAAAAATAAAAAATAAAAAATAAAGTAGCTCCAGATTTCTTTCTAGAAAAAAAAAAAAACTGAAAGGTTTTCTTTCCCTTCCACAAGACCATTTGTTACATTTTGTCTCTGACCTCTGCACTGTAACCACATTGGTCCAGCAGCAGCAGTTCAGGTCACCTGTAGTTACAGTCTGAGTGAATAAACAACCATTTTCTATGTTGTTTCCTCTATTTATTTTTCTTCTTCCCCTCCCTTTACCACTCTTCTTCCTTCTCCTCATTTTTCTTTCTCCTTTTGCACAAGCCAAATCAAAACCTTACTGAGAGTGTGTTGCAATCAACACTTCCTGCATCTTTGAAAACTTTTCTGGTGGCACAAATCTCTTCTAGTCATCCAGGTATGTGGTACAGCTTTTCATTTACTACTTACCTACTTACTAGTTATAGGCAGTTCTAATGGCTTCTGATTAGACTCTCTCATAGTAGCCCTCACTCAGCAGTAATGATTATGGGAGATCATTCTGGCGTCCTGGCTATTTCAGTCATGCATAGAACCAGGGGCAATTATAGTGCTCTGCACTATCCACCTACCGATGCTGTAGCCCAGGACTTAAAAACTGCCTTGCTTGGTAGGAGTCTGGAATCAAAGCTGGGTTTGGTAACCCTTAGCTATTTGTTCTTTTTTTCTTTTCTTAGACAGGATTCCACCATAATTACCTGCTGGCTGACACCCTAAAGCACACCATCTACTGCCCAGTCTCAACAGATGACTTACCTGACCCTTGTTGAAAAAAGGGTAGGTAAATAAAAATATATTTATATTATTCAAAACCTGAAAAAAGTGTCTCCTCTTTTCTTAAGCACATGTGGGACTAAGAGAGTTGCTTAAGTATTACTTCATTATTACAATTTGGGGGGTAACATAGTTAACATCATTATATAAATTTCAGTTGTTTGACTTTATGGTACAACATGGCACACCGTGTTATGTGCTCACCAGGAAAGTGTGGTCTCCTCTGTCTTCTTCAAGACCGTCATTATCCTTTCTCAGGCTTTTCCTTTTCTTGTAACCACCATGATTTGGGTTGTATAAAAGATATTTTATTTGTTTCTTTCTTTCTTTCTTTTGTGTGTGATTTTGTATTCCATAGATGAGGAAAAATATAGAATGTGCCACTTTATCCTCTTGATTAATGAAATACTCAACTGTGAGAATTTACTGTGAGGAACAGTATATGAGACACAAATATCCTTGTATATTTTTGCCCATTAAGTGAGAACTGTCCAACAAACTTATGCCTAATATCATTGTGAAGGATCTTCCAATCATGTTTCCTTCACGTCCCTATTTTTGCAAAATAATGGCCAGCACCATGAATCAGTATCTCCTTACACATCTGGTCATTTGTTATCCCTGCAAAGTGAATGTGGAGATGAATAGCCCCCAAATCTGCCTATTGTAAAGGTTTCATTACCCACGATCCTTCACAAATGTCCAGAGAGTTGGCGATGAGGCAGTAGCGCACTTTCTGGTGGGTCATCAAATTCATGCAAAATCATTGGTACCCAGGCCTTGATGTTCCTTCCTCTACCAAAAGGTCATATGGAGCCTTCCATGAGTCCACAGGTCTAGGCTGAGAAAAGGATTCATTGTTAGCAGTAGGGCTGGTGGGAATTTGGACCACCTCTATATAACTGCTTTGATTCCCCCAGGTTTGATCTTGTATGGGCTACTTTAAGCTGATGTTGTCTTCTTATACATGTCCTCTTTGTGACCCCCATGGTAGACATCACACCCAGGTCACTATGCATAGTTCAGGTTGCATGGTAACTTGATATCCCATGGTTAAGCACCTGAGATAATAATTTGTGACCAATTAGAGCCTATCTTCAGGGCAATTACAGCCCCGTGCCATAAATATTAGCTCACCTTAGCTAGTGCTGCTTTGGTCTAAAGAGGGGATGGAAGCCACCAGTGATGCCCAGATGGACCTCAATCAGAGACTGGAAATGGTGCCTCTCCCAGTTCTTTGGGGAGCCAGAGTCTCTACGGAGCTTAGCTTCTAGTGTTACTTCTTGCTTTACTCAAAATCTGTAAGAGAGAGGCCCAGGCCTAAGGCTGCCTCGGTCTTGGGCCTTGCTCGGACTCTCTAAGAGAGAGTCCAAGGGACTTGCCTGCTAATCCTTTGAGCTTTACTAACATTCTCAAAGAGAGAGGCTGAACTCCACTATTTGTTTGTTTTTTAAATCACTACGGTTTTGTTGAAAGTATTACCTATGTTCCCTTTATCCCCCGTTGATCTCTCCCAGCCCACCCGCACCCCCATCACCCTATTGTCTGTGTCCATGGGTTAGACATATAATGCATACAAGTTCTTTGGTTGATCTCTTCACACCCACCCATCCTCCGCTGCCTTCCCTCTGAGTTTTAACAGTCTGTTTGATGCTTCTTTGTCTCCAGATCTACTTTTGTTCATCAGTTTATTTTGTTCATTAGATTCCACATATGAGTGAGATCATGTGATACTTACCTTTCTCTGACTGGTTTATGTCTCTCAGCATAATGCTCTCCAGGTCCATCCATGCTGCTGCAAATGGTAAGAGTTCTTTCTTTTTTACAGCGGTGCAGTACTACATTCTGTAGATGTATCACAGCTTTTAATCTACTCATAGACACATAGGCTGTTTTCAAATCTTAGCTATTATAAATTGTGCTGCCATGAACATATTGGTGTAGGTATATGCTTTCTGATTGGTATTTCGGGTTTCTTAGAATATATTCCTAGAAATGGGATCACTGGCTCATATGGCAGTTCCATATTTAATTTTCTGAGGACACTCCATACGATTTTGCACAGTAGCTGCAACAGTATACATTCCCACCAGCAGTGTTCCCTTTTCTCCATATCTTTGCCAGCACTTGTCATTTGTTGATTTGTTGGTGGTAGCTATTCTGACAGGTTTCAGGTGACAGACACCTCATTGTTCTTTTAATTTGCATCTCTTAGATGATTAGTGACTTTGAGCACTTTTTCATATGTCTCTTGGCCTTTTGTATGTCTACTTTGTTTAGGTCCTTTGCCCATTTTTTAATTGGGTTGTTTGTCTTCCTTTTGTTAAGTTGTATGAGTTCCTTATATATTTTTGAAATTAACCCCTTATCAGATTTATCATTGGCAAATATGTTCTCCAATGCAGTGGGCTCCCTTTTCATATCGTTGATGGTTACTTTTGCTGTGCAGAGGCTTTTTATTTTGACATAGTTCCATTTGTTTATTTTCTCCTTAGTTTCTTTTGCCCTAGGAGATGTATCGGTAAACATATTGCTCCAAGAGATGTCTTGAGATTTTGCTGCCTATCATTTCTTCTAAGTTTTTATGGTTTCACAACTTACATTTCGGTCGTTTATCCATTTTGAGTTTATTCTTGTGTATGGTGTAAGTTGGTGGTCTACTTTTATTTTTATTTTTTGCATATACCTGTCCAGTTTTCCCAATCCATATACTGAAGACACAGTCTTTACTACATTGTATGCTCTTGCCTCCTTTGTCAAATATTAATTGAGTGTAATGGCTTGGGTAGATTTTCTGGGGTCTTTGTTCTGTTTCATTGATCTATATGCCTGTTCTTGTGCCAGTGCCAGGCTGTTTTGAGTACAGGGACTTTGTAGTAAACTTGATATCTGAAATTTTGATTCCTCCAATTTTGTTCTTCTTTCTCAAGATTTTCCATGGCCATTAGGGGTATTTTTTGGTTCCATATAATTTTTGGACTGTTTGTGCTAGACTTTTGAAATATGCTCTTGGTATTTTAATAGGAATTGCATTGAATCTGTAGATTGCCTTGGGTAGTATGGACATTTTAATGATGTTGATTCTACCATTCCATGAACATGATATATTCTTCTACTTGTTTATATCTTCCTCTCTTTTTTCAACATCCTGTAGTTTTCCAAGGATAGGTCTTTTACCTCCTTGGTTAAGTTTATTGCTAAGTATCTTAATTTTTTTGTTGCAGTGGTAAATAGGATTATCTTTTGGAGAGTTCTGACTCATTGATGCTGCTTTGACTTGCAGTCTTTCAGTGTGATCAGATCTACCATGAGTTTGGTGGTTGCATTCCCTGCATCACCTGGGTATCCATAGACCCCATCACATTTAGATTTTTCCATTGAGAGTTTTCAATTTCCAATGTCTAGCCTTCATAGAAGTGTCAACACACAGCCCTTCAAACATGCCATTTCCACTTTTAAATATATTTGCAATGTATTGGTGAAAGTTATGCCAGGTGTACATGCACAGAGTTTGCAATAGGACTCTTATGACCAATCCACTCTAACATTCTCTCCTCCATAAAATTTTGAACTGCTTTTTCTTTATTAAAACAAGAGACAGTGGGCATTTCCATGTCACATTTATTGGGCCATGATTCAATGCAATTGTCAGCCAATCATCCCTATAAGCTTTTAGAGCCTTTTCTAATCACACACTGAAAATTTAAATGCAGAGTCTGTGTCTGATGAGCTAAAATTAATGCATTCCCTCTCATCCAAATTTATGTACCTTGTAACATTTTTCCCAACATTAATTATTTCCACACATATTCTATACTTTTCTGCTTGTGTAAATTACTGTATTTGTGTAGTTCTTCCAACGAGTAGCACATTTCCTCAAGGCTCACATTTCATCCTTCACCTTTAATGTCCTGCTGAGAGTTGCATCTATTCAAGTTGGCAACTGCCACAGGAGACGTCACTGCCATTATTACCCTTGTGTGCTTCCTCTTTCTTGCACACTTTTCCTGTCCATGACAAATCATGAATTATTCTAGTTTCCTTCCTTATCAGTTACAACTGTACTAGAAACCTTTGCAATTTTCCTCATATTTTGTTGAGCCATTGAAAAAGAATAATCTGTTCATGTCCTGAATCTCTTCAATCTGATTCTGGATATAAATTAAGTGATGAGCAAGAGCATATCCATGTCTGCTGCAGGGGACCAGCTGGAAATTTTTCAGAATCTATGTTATCAACACAGACATGGGAACTAGAAGGCAGGAAACCCTTTGGATTGTCCAGTGCTCTTCACTCCCCAGCTACTGAAGCTGTAGCCCAGTACTTGGAAATTGCCTTGCTTGGCAGGAGTCTGGATTCAGAGCTGGGTTTGATAACGTTATGAATCTTTTTTTGTCGGAAGCCGACCATTGTCCTCACTAGCAGAAAGGTGTGGACAAGGGACCTGGAAGGCTGGTCAACCTTGAAGCTCTGAAAGGTCAGAGCCAACCACTCCCTATCTAATTGAGATAATGGTAGCTGAAGCAACTTCCATACCAAACAATCATGTAAATCCTTACCAATAAGATAGTCTGCCTGTTACTGGAATTGCCTGCCTAAGGGCTATGGGTGTATTCCAAACCTGAATAAAAAGGATGCCAAGGCCAGAGCAAAGTGGAGTCCTCTCTTGGGCTTCCGCCTGGCCCCCAATTCTCAAATTTATACTCTCTTGTCTAGTCTCTTTCATTTGTGTGCGGCCTCCTCCAGAACCCGAACTCTGTACCTGAACCCTGAACCACGTGGGACATGGGGGGACACTCACATTTTTTATTTATTTTTCTAAGCACTACTCCTCACTAACCATCTGATGGCTAACACCATGCCGCCCATGTTCTATTACCAAGTCTCAGATGATTTTCTTCATTCTGGTTGAACAAATTGTAGATAAACAAAAATATGTTTATCCAAAAACAGAAAAATATCTTCTTTTCAGGAACAAGAGTGGGAGGCAATGTGGTTAATAATATTAAATAAATGTCATATTATGACTCTATAGTACGACATAGCATAATCTATTATGTGCTCACCTCCCCAAGTCTAGCCTCCTCTGTCCTCTTGTATTTGACCCTTTTACCTCCTTTCCTCCTTCATGTTTTTCCCCTCTTGTACCCACCATGATTTCATCTCTATGTGAGAGGTTTTGCTTGTTTGTTTGAGGTTTTACATTCCATATATGAGGGAATATATAGAATGTGCCACTTTATCTTATTTTTTAAAATAGATATATTTTTTGTTTATTTCAGAGAGGAAGGGAGAGGGAGAGACAGAGAGAGAAACATCAAGATGAGAGAGAATCATTGACTTGCTGCCTCCTGCACACATCTTACTGGGGATTGAGCCTGCAACCTTGGCATATTCCCTTGACCAGAATCGAACTCAGGACCCTGTGTCCACAGGCCGATGCTCTACCCACTAAGCCAAACCTTCTAGGACCACTTTATATTCTTGATTAATGAAATGCTCAACTGTGAGAATTCACTGTTATAAACAGTATATGCGAGACAAATATCTGTATTTCATGCCCGTTGTTTGAGAACTAAGAAACTTCTGCCCAAATGTCATTAGGAATGATCTTCCAATAATGTGTCTTTCATGTCTCTGACTACAATTGCAAGATCATGGCTGGAGCCATGAATCAGAATCTGATTGCAAATCTGGTTGTTTGTCATCCAAACAAAGAGAATGAGGCCCCAAGCTCTGCCCATTGCTATGGTTTCATTACCACTGTCCTTCTCAAATATCCAGAATAGCCTGTTGTATCGCAGCAGTGCAGTTTCTGGTTGGATATTGACATCATGCAAAGCCACTCCACAACTTTCCTTCCTCTGTCAGCAGGTCATAGGGAGCCTTCCATGAGCCCACAAATCTAGGCTGAAAGAAGGAATTGTTGTTGGGCAGTAGAGCCCAAGAGCAATTGGGCCACCTCAAATATAACAGCTCTGATCCTCCAAGGTCCCGTCATGCATGTACTATTTTAAATACATGTAGTCTTTCTGTGTGTGGCCTCTTTTGGGTTCTGTGAGTGACATCTCACCCAGGTCACAACAGACAGCCAGGTTGCATGGTAACTTAATGGCCCATAGTTAAGCACTTCCTTTTTGAAACCCAGATAACTCTTTCAGAAAAGTCACAGGCCATCATCAGCATGAGTACAGCACCTTACCCTCACTATCTGCCTCTTAAGGCTAGGACTGCTTAGGCGTAAGGAGGGGATGGAAGCCACCAGTGACACCCAAGTGGACCTCAGCCAGAAATCTTGCCCTTTCAGTCGTCTAGGGACCCTGGATCTCTATGGGGCTTGGCCCCTAAAAACTTACTGACTCTTTAGAAGTTTCTAAGAGAGGCCCAGGGCCAAGGATGCCAGGGTCCTGGACCGTGTTAGGAATCTCTGATAGAGAGACCAAGGGAGTAGTGTGCCAAGGGCCTCCTAAGACTCACTGAGAGAGAGGCCCAGGGCACAGTCTATCATTGTTTAAGACTTTGCCTGTATTCTCCCTGAGCGAGGTTCGGCCCTTTGGTGATAGGCCCAGCTGTGGGGCTATTAGGCTGTGCTCTCTAAGTGTGGAGATTTGGCTCAGAGGCTGTGATTCTAGGCTAGACTTTGAGGCTAGCATTGCCTTTAATGATGTCATGCTGCACATTGAAAGTCACAAAACCTTAATATCTGTGGGACAGTGTTCAAAGAGCTGTTAACTGATTAGGATCATGTTTACAATATTTATAATTCAGACTCAACACTTGGAATACATGTTTGTAGAACCTTAATATCTGTGAGGCAATGTTGAAACACTGAGAATTCGTGATCAAAGATGAATTTATATGTCAGTCTCAATGAGTTGGCGTTTTTCAACGTGAGTTTTTTACAAACCTAAGAATTTCATGTTCATAGAACTCAGTTAACAACTGAGAGTTTTTATCAAAAATGGGTGTTGGATTTTGTCAAAAGCTTTTTTTGCATCAATTGATATGACTATGTGGTGTGTTTTTTTTCTTTGTCACTTTTATTTTTTTATATTTATTTATTAAGGTATTACATATGTGTCCTCATCCCTCCATTAATCCCCAACACGCACCCCCAAACATGCCCTCACCTCCCTGGTGTTCGTGTCCATTGGTTAGGCTTATATGCATGCATACAAGTCCGTTGGTTGATCTCTCTCCCTTACCCCCACCCTCCCCTACCTTCCCTATGTTGTTTGACAGGCTGATCAATGCTTCTCTATCGCTGGATCTGTTTATATTGTTCATTTTATTCCATAAATGGGTGAGATCATGTGGTATTTATCTTTCTCTGACTGGTTTATTTAACTTAGCATAATGCTCTCTAGTTCCATGCATGCTATTGCAAATGGTAAGAATTCCTTCTTGGAGTTCCAGTGGCGTAACCGTTTAGCACGCGGTACTTATAAGAATTCCTTCTTTTTTACTGCAGCATAGTATTCCATTGTGTATATATACTGCAGTTTTTTAATCCACTCATCTGCTGATGGGCACATAGGCTGTTTCCAAATCTTAGCTATGGTGAATTGTGCTGCTATGAACATAGAGGTACATATATCCTTTCTGATTGGTGTTTCTAGCTTCTTGGGATATATTCCTAGAGGTGAGATTGCAGGGTCAAATGGGAGTTCCATTTTTAGTTTTTTGAGGGAACTCCATCCTGTTCTCCACAGTGGTTGCACCAGTCTGCATTCCCACCAGCAGTGCACAAGGGTTCCTTTTTCTCCGCATCTTCGCCAGCACTTGTTGTTTGTTGATTTATGATAGCCATTCTGACAGGTGTGAGGTGATACCGCATTGTCAATTTGATTTGCATCTCTGATAATTAGTGACTTTGAACATGTTTTCATATGTTTCTTGGCCTTCCTTCTGTCTTTTTTCGAAAAGTATCTATTTAGGTCTGTTGCCCATTTTTTTATTGGATTGTTTATCTTCCTTTTTTTAAGTTGTATGAGTTCCCTGTAAATGTTGGAGATTAAACCCTTATCGGTGATGACATTGGCAAATATGTTCTCCCATGCAGTAGGCTTTTTTGTTGTTGTGTTGATGGTTTCTTTTGCTGTGCAAAAGCTTTTTGTTTTGATGTGGTCCCATTTGTTTATTTTCTCTTTAGTTTCCATTGCCCTAGGAGCAGTATCAGTGAAGAAATTGCTTTGGCATACGTCTGAGATTTCACTGCCTGTGGATTCCTCTAGTATTTTTTATGGTTTCCCATCTTATGTTTAAGTCTTTTATCCATTTTGAGTTTATTTTTGTGTATGGTGTAAGTTGGCGGTCTAGTTTCATTTTTTTGCATGTATCCGTCCAATTTTCCCAACACCATTTGTTGGAGAGACTGTCTTGACTTTATTGTATGTTCACGCCTCCTTTGTCAAATATTAATTGGGCATAGTGGTTTGGGTCGATTTCTGGGTTCTCTATTCTATTCCATTGGTCGATATGTCTGTTCTTGTGCCAGTACAAGGCTGTTTTAAGAACAGTGGCTTTGTAATACAGCTTGATAACTGGTATTGAGATCCCACCTACTTTGTTCTTCTTATTCAGGATTGCTGTGGCTAGTCGGGGTCTTTTTTTATTCCAGATGAATTTTTGGAATGTTCATTCTAGGTCTGTGAAATATGCCATTGGTATTTTAATGGGGATTGCATTGAATCTATAGATTGCTTTGGGTAGTATGGATATTTTGATGATGGTGATCCTACCAGTCCATGAACACGGTATGTTCTTCCATCTGTTTATGTCTTCCTCTATCTCTTTATCCAGTGTCCTGTAGTTTTTCTCATATAGGTCTTTTACCTCCTTAGTTAAGTTTATTCCTAGGTATCTTAATATTTTTGGTGCGATGGTAAATGGGATTGCTTTTTTAGTTTCTCTTTCTGTAAGTTCACTATTGGTGTAAAGAAATGCCATAGATTTCTTGGCATTAATTTTGTATCCTGCTACATTGCTGAATTCATTTATTAAGTTTAATAGTTTTTTGATGGAGTCTTTAGAGATTTCTATGTACAGCATCATGTCATCTGCGTATAAGTACAGTTTTACTTCTGCTTTTCCAATTTAGATGCCTTTTATTTCTTCTTCTTGTCAAATTGCAATGGCTAGTACTTCCAGTACTATGTTGAACAGGACTGGTGAGAGTGGGCATCCCTATCCTGTTCTGTTCTTAGGGGAAATGGTTTTAGTTTTTGTCCATTGAGTATGATGTTGGCTGGGGGTTTGTCATATCTGGTGTTTATTATGTTGAGGTATGATCCTTCTATTCCCACCTTGCTGAGAGTTTTTTTTATCAAGAAAGGGTGTTGGATTTTGTCAAATGCTTTTTTTGCATCAATTGATATGACTATGTGATTTTTATATCTCAATTTGTTTATGTGATGTATCACATTTATTGATTTGCGGATATTGTACCATCCTTGCATTCCTGGGATAAATCCTACTTGGTCATGGTGTATGATCTTTCTGATGTATTGCTGGATCCGATTTGCTAGAATTATGTTGAGGATTTTGGCAACTATGTTCATGAGGGATATTGGCCTATAATTCTCTTTCATTGTGTTGTCTTTATCTGGTTTTGGTATTAGGGTGATGCTGGCTTCTTAGAATGAGCTTGGAAGTGTTCCTTCCTCTTGAATTTTTTGGAATAGTCTGAGGAGGATAGGTTTTAGTTTATCCTTGAGTGTTTGGTATAACTCTCCTGTGAAGCCCTCTGGCCCCAGGCTTTTGTTTGCTGGGAGCTTTTGATGACTGCTTCAATTTCTTCCATAGTTATCGGCCTATTGAGATTTTTAGAATCTTCCTGATTGACTTTTGGAAGGTTGTATTTTTCTAGGAATATGTCCATTTCCTCCAGGTTGTCTAGTTTGTTGGAATAGAGTTGTTCATAGTATTTTTTTAACAAACCTTTGTATTTCTGCGGGGTCTCTTGTTATTTCACCTCTCTCATTTCTGATTTTGTTTATTTGAGTCCTCTCTCTTTGCTTCTTGGTGAGCCTGGCCAGAGGTTCATCAATCTTGTTTATCCTTTCAAAGAACCAGCTCTTGGTTTCATTGATCTTTTGTATTGTTTTTTTATCTCTATGTCATTTATTTCTGCTCTGATCTTTATTATCTCCTTCCTTCTGCTCACTCTGGGCTTTTCTTGTTGCTCTCTTTCTAATTCTTTGAGTTGTAGAGTTAGATGATTTACTTCCATTTTTTCTTGTTTTTTGAGGTAGGTCTGTAGAGTTATAAACTTCCCTCTCAGGACTGCTTTCATTCTGTCCCATAGATTTTGGATTGTTGTGTATTTATTGCCATTAGTTTCCAGGATGTTTTTAATTTCTTCTTTGATCTCATTGGTAACCCAATCATTATTTAATAGCAAACTCTTCAGCTTCCAAGTGTTTGAGTTTTTTGGATTGTTTTTATTGTAATTTATTTCTAATTTTATGCCATTGTGGTCTGAGAAGTTGCTTGATATGATTGCAATTTTCTTGAATTTGGGGAGACCTTGCTTGTAACACAATATGTGGTCTATTTTTGAAAATGTCCCATGTGCACTTGAGAAGAACGTATATTCTGTGGCTTTGGGGTGAAATGTTCTGAAGATGTCAGTTAAGTCCATCTGATATAGTGAGTCATTTAGGATTGCTATATCTTTGCTGATTTTTTTGTCTAGAGGATTTATCCAGTGATGTCAGTGGTGTATTAAAGTCCCCTACTATGATTGTATTGCTGTCGATCACACCCTTGATATCTTCCAGGAGTTTTGTTATGTATTTGGGTGGTCCTGCATTGGGTACATATATGTTTATCAGGATTATATCCTCTTATTGTATAGATCCTTTAGTATCATGATGTGGCCTTCCTTGTCTCTTATTATGACCTTCACTTTGAGGTCTATTTTGTCAGATGTAAGTATTGCTACTCCAGCTTTTTTTTCATTTCCATTTGCCTGAAAGATATGTTTCCATCCCTTCACTTTCAGTATTGTGAGTCCCTTGTTTCTGAGGTTGGTCTCTTGTAGACAGCATATTTATGGGTCATTTTTTTTATCCATTCAGCCACTCAATGTCTTTTGATTGGTGCTTTTAGTCCATTTACGTTTAAAGTTATTACTGAAAGGTGCTTGTTTGTAGTCATTTTTTATTTTTGTGCCTGTGTTCTTTCTTACCTTTTTATTTCTTTGTTTTACAGCATTCTCTTTAGCATTTCTTGCATTGCTGGTTTGGTGGTGATAAACTCCCTTAGCCTTTTTTTGTCTGTGAAGCTCCTGATTTCTCCTTCAATTTTGATTGACAGTCTTGCTTGATAGAGTATTCTTGGATTTAGTCCTTTGCTTTGCAACACTTTGTATACCTCCTTCCATTCCCTTCTAGCTTGATGTGTTTCTGTTGAGAAATCATTTGATAATCTGATGGGGATCCTTTGTAGGTACCTCTCTGTCTCTTTCTTGCAGCCTTTAAGATTCTCTCATTATCGTTAATATTTGCCATTGTAATTATGATGTGTCTTGGTGTGGGTGTTTTGGGATTGACCTTGCTTGGGACTCTCTGTACTTGTGTAATTTCTTTCCTCCCCATATCTGGGAAGTTTTCTGTCCTTATTTCTTCAAATAGATTTTCTAATCCTTGCTGCTCTTCTTGTCCTTCTGGCAGCCCTATTATACGTATGTTACTTCGTTTCAAAAGCTCCCTTAGGCTCTCCTCCGGCTTTTTAATTTTTTTCTCCAGTTGCTGTTCTGATTGAGCTTGTTTCTCTACCTTATCTTCTAACTCACTAATTCTGTCCTCTACTTCTTCTAGTCTACTGTTGAAACTTTCTATGGTGTTTTTTATTATAGCTGTATGCCGGAGCCTGCCGGAATCTGTTGAACAGTACCTGCAAGGGGGGAGAGGATGAGAAAAGACAGACAGAAAACAGAATGGGATCGGGAGGACTGTAGCACTTCCCGCTTACAGTCCCGAGTTTATTTTTCACCATACTTTTATACAGGGTCAGTTACATTCCATACAATACATCATTCCTATAATGTGGTAAGCATAATTATACCCCTTTGTTTCAGGTTTCCTACTGACCTTTACACAAAGTTCCTTATCTTGGCTAAGATTCCAATGGCTATACCTGTACATACACCTCCGACGCCACCTAAGTTCCTTTCCATGAGATAATCTAGCTATGCTTCTTGCTGAAGGACAATTACGCTTATAAATCAACTGTGCTCTAGGGTTAACTAAGCTCTAGGGGGCAGAATGTGTGATTAATAAACTATTGTGCTTAAAGGTCTCTAAGCCTAAGGGGGGCAGGATGCATGACTAACCTTGGGAACAGGCAGGCCACTTTGTGAAACCTGCCCTCTCAGGACTTTGTCAACTGAGGTCGCTCCCAACAATTTCCCCCTCCTTAAAAATTAAGCAGGTTGGGCTTTTAATTTTAGTTTATGCAGTCCAGTGCACAGTGCAAGAATGCCTTTACCTACTCTATGCATTAAGATAGGAAATAAGCAAAACAGTATTAGAACTAAACCTCCTAATCCAGAAATTCCTAAAGCTAAATGCTGAAAATCTCCTACAGAGGGAACAATCTTAAGAAATTGATCAAGAAAATTCCTAGCGGTATCACTGGCATCAAAACGCAAGGGTCCTGCTTCTTGTAAAACTTGAATCTCTTTATGCAAAGCTAATGAGTCTAAAGAATCATTCGCACTATGCCATATGCCTTCTAAGTGGTTCTTTACTCTATTCTAGGTATGTACACTCTCATATTTCTTAGATGTAACACAGATCCAACTATAATCTGCGTGACAGTCTAATCTAGATCTTATTTGGAGACTCTGTACCTTTTCTCCTAGGTACAGTACCGTGTCATGTAAAGCATTCAGTTTCTCCTCTATTTTCCTATCAATATTTTCCTGAGTGCCCAATGCCTGGGAAACATTTTTAGACAAGTTATTAACAAAATGCGCTGTTTGTACTTGCTGAGTTAATGCCACCGCTGCTGCAGTAGCAGAGGCAATCAAGGTGATGAGAGCTGTGATACCTGCTACCAGCAAGCCAATGAATCTCCTTGGCCTGGATAGTGCCCCTGTGATCTCATGCCAAACCTGTAACCCCTTGTCTGAATACCAGGGGCCAGTAAGATTGACAGGCACCATTACAAAGGATGGTTGGTGTACCACAGCAACTTGTTTCCCATTTTCTAAATTCTTGACACAGTTGGTCAAATTGCATTGGACACACTGTAACTGGTATCTATTTCCAGAAAATGTGATATTAATCCTTCCTACTAATAGAGCATAAGGTTCAGGTACACAGGCAATGACAGGTCTTTTTTCAGGCAGATTAGTATAAAGTAATGACTCTGGTCTAACGTGAGAGATGTCCTTATTATCTTTCTGAACCAGAGGAGTACCCATACTTGCTCCTAACTTCCATAACCTATATTGGAATTTCCTATTACTTAATCCCCATATTCCCTTATACATTCCCAGTTCTAAGGAGTCTGTCCTATTGGGTTGAGACCAGTCATAAATGGAAAAATTAGTTCCTGGGAGTACATACTGTACTGCCTGAGTACCATGACAGCGTTTCCATGGCATAGCGTACTTGGCAGTCAGGGATTCTTTTTCACAAGGGGGCAAGTCCTGGGGTGGAGTGATGTTGATTACCTTTCCCTTCTTTCTGCTCAGTCCTTTAAGAAACACTATCCATTGCTACAGAGTCCATTTGTAGACATCCCGTTACATCACCCTCTAATGACAAATAGGCATTCCATTCCCTTATCCAAAATAGTTAAAACCCACATGTAGTTCTGGTCGTACATGTCCATTAGAAGGCATCCCCAGGGTGTGAGTGTCATTCACATATACCAGAACTGATGGTCCGCCCCATTCAGCTGGATGAAATAAAGGAGGGTCAGGAACGTAGGCCCAGTGGATGTCTCCTTGGACGCTCGGTACTTGGCAGCTTAGGATAGCCATCATTGCCAGGAACACTGAGACTCCTGTCTTTGGAATAGAAGTCTGTTTCAGCGTCTGTTCTGCTTCAACCGCCAACTTCTTCATCAGTCCCCAGGTGGGCACCGCCGCTGTTCGCGTCATCTGAGCCAGGTTGTAGGGTCGCTCTTAGATAGTCAGTTGTCGAACTCCCTTGACCAGCTCGCCCATCTCCTGCGAAGCGCACAGCCTCTCCGGAAGCCACCTCGCACTTTCGGCATCCTGGGGGAAAACACAAACATGCTCTCGTCCCCAAATGAGCACGGGGTCTGGTCCATGCCATTGTCCGGTTAAAGGGTCCTTCCACCTGACCTGAGCATAGGTGGATGCAATTCCTGTATTGCAGAAACGCTGTGCAGCTGATCGCCCATGCACATCCAAAATTAAAAAATTAAGAATAAATAGAGTATGATGTAATAAATTCTGTGGTGTCAGGGGATATAACTCCCCCCTTTTTATTTTTTGTAATTGTAGCTTTAGAGTGCTATGAGCTCTTTCTACTATCCCCTGTCCTTGGGGATTGTATGGAATTTCTGTTTTATGGGTAATATCTAGCTTCTGGCAAAACTGTTGAAAACTTTTTCTAGTATAGCCTGTGCCATTGTCAGTTTTAATACATTTGGGCTGTCCCATAACTGCAAAACACTTTAAACAGTGGGCTATACTTGCTTCACCAGTCTGAGCTGTAGCCATAATAAAGCCAGAAAAAGTATCTACAGTGACATGTACATACTTTACCTGCCCAAAACTGGAGATATGAGTCACATCCATTTGCCACAAATGATTAGCTTTTAGTCCCCTTGGGTTAACCCCATAATGAGGCACTGATTGAGTAGTAGGACAATTTGTACATTGTTTTACTATTTGTCTGGCAGCTTCCCTGGTAATTTTAAATTGCTGCCTGAGACTATTACTATTTTGATGATGCAGCATGTGAGATTGCTCAGCCAATTGTTCCTGGATATATAATATTATTCTAGTCGCAATGTCTACCTGTTCATTCCCTTTTGATAACGGTCCAGGTAGTCCAGTATGAGCTCTGAGATGACCAAAGAAACATGGCTGCATGCGCTGCTGTAGGGCGCGCTGTATGTCTCTAAACATACTTTGTACTATGGAATTAGTTGTCCCAATAAAGGGAACAGTTTCAATTACTTCCATTGCTTTTACTATATACTGACTGTCTGAATACAGGTTAAATGCTTGATTTGGAACACATTGTAATACTGCTAAGATGGCACACAGTTCTACTACCTGCACAGATGTATAGGTAGTTTGAAAAGTTGTTACTTTACCCTGAATACTGTAGGCTGCATTACCATTAGATGAACCATCAGTAAAAATTAACAAAGCCTCTGTAATAGGTTCTTTTTGTACTATCTTGGGAAATACAAAAGCATGCTGGCTTGGAAACTGCAAAAGTTTATTGTGAGGATAATGATTATCTGTTTGACCAGGGTAATTAGCCATAGCCGCTCCCCAGTTGTCACTATGTTGTAACAACCAATCTACTTGCTGTTTGGAGTAAGGAAGACAGATATAAGGCGGCTCACGTCTAATTAATTTGCAAGCTTCAGTCCTTACCATGTGGATAAGAGTAGCTACTTGATCATAATAAGGTGTAAGTACTTTTGCAGGTGATACAGGCAGGTGAATCCATAATAAAGGACCTTCCTGCCATAATACTGCCGTGGGGGTGTGTTGACTAGCAAGAATGTAAGCTACCCATGGCTGAGAATAGTCTAAATATGAAACCTGCTGTTGACCAATAGCTGATTCTACTATCTGTAAAGCCTGTCTGGCTTCTTCTGATAGCTCTCTGGGAGAGTTAGGATTAGAATCTCCCTTGAGGACTTCAAAAAGAGGCTTAAGCTGTCCTGTGGTGATTTTAAGATAAGGTCTTAGCCAATTAATGTCTCCTAGCAGTTTCTGAAAATCATTAAGTGTTTTTAACCTATCCTTTCTTAGCTGTATTTTCTGAGGGGTAATACAATTCTGATGTAAAGTATATCCCAAGTAAGAGAAAGGAGACTGGCTCTGTACTTTCTCAGGGGCAATGACCAGTCCCTTTTCTTTAAGCCCTTCTTGTAGTTGAGCATATGCAGCTAGCAATATGCCTTCATTCTGATAAGCTAACAGAATATCATCCATATAATGTATAATATAAGCTTGAGGAAATTTCTTTCTAGTACTAATAAGAGCTTGAGCAACAAACTTTTGACATAACATGGGACTATTGGCCATCCCTTAGGGGAGAACTAGCCAATGATATCTCCTCATAGGTTCCTGAAAATTAGTGGATGGTATACTAAAAGCAAATCTTTTACAATCTTGAGGTGCTAGGGAATAGTATAAAAACAGTCCTTAAGATCAAGAATTATTTTGTAAGTACCTGCTGGAATGGCAGAAGGTGAGGGAAGTCCTGGTTGTAAGGCTCCCATAAGTTCCATTGTCTCATTAACCTTTCTTAAGTCCTGTAGTAATCTCCACTTTCCTGATTTTTTCTTGGTGACAAATATAGGAGAATTCCAGGGGGAGTTAGAGGGTGCTATATGGCCTTTGTCTAGCTGTTCCTGCACCAGCTGCTCGGCGGCCTGTATATTTTCAGATGCTAGGGGCCATTGATCAACCCACACTGGATTATCTGATTTCTATTGAATTGGATCTGCATGGGTTGCAGGATAATCAAACCGCTCCCCCCCCCCCCCCCACCTAGAAATACCATAACCCTGCTCTAAGAGGTCTGGGCTCTGGCATGGTTGGTTCTATTCTTCCTTGGCCCTCTCTTCCTAACCCCTGGCCTGGCAGCAGTCCTTGATTAAACATTTGCTTTGTTACGGGGGCACTGGGACTATAAATATAAACTCCCATTTCTTGCATGACATCTCTACCCCATAAGTTCACAGGGAGCTTAGGAATAACGTATGGTTGAAATATTCCCTTGTGACCTTCATTATCCTGCCAATGTAATTGATTACTACTTTGTTCTGGACTAGTAGCTTTGCCAATGCCTTGAAGCTGTGTAAGAGCGGGCTGCTTTGGCCAGGATAAAGACCATTGTTCTTGGGTAATAACTGAAACATTCTGCTCCGGTATCCAGTACCCCTGTTAATTTTCTTCCATTTACTGTGTTAGCTCTGGGTGTTGAGCCTTAATAGCTTGAACCCAGGATAAGTCAGAGGATCCGCAACCCTCTGTTCCTCTCTGGGTGCTAGTGGCTGTATGACCTGTCCTGACATAGGGCAATAGAATTAATTGAGCAATCCCTTGTCCGGATTGTATCACAGAAATAGTAGATGGTGAATGAGTCATGATTTTTATTTCTCCTGTATAGTCTTCATCTATGACTCCAGGTGCTATGAATAAACCCTTTATGGTAGAGCTACTGCGTCCCAGAATTAGTCCCATAGTACCTGGAGGCAAAGGCCCATGAACCCCTGTAGGCAGAGCCTGTACTCCCATTTCAGGTGTTAATACTGTGTAGGAGGCGGCACAGAGGTCCAGTCCTGCGCTCCCTGAGGTTGCTCTGTATAAGTCCTGAACGGATTTCCCTGTTGTTGGTTGGGTCCGTTCTGTAGTGCCCCAAAGCATTGTTGAGGGGCCTGGGGCTGGCCCCACCTCCCGTTTCCCTGCTGGGGAGGCAGCATGTTCCCTTGAATATCTTTCTTAGATTTGCATTCTCTGGCCCAATGATTTCCTCTTTTACACCTGGGACATAAACCTGGCTGTCTGGAATTCCCTTGCCTCTGAGGGCACTGTTTAACTTGATGGCCCATTTGTCCACAACCAAAACAACTTCCCTTTTTACCGCCTTTCCTTGTCTGAAGAGGACATCCTTTAAAGTTTTTCCTTGGAGTGCTGCGGCTATAGTTAAGCCTTGAACATAGGATGGCCCTATGTCTGAGCACAACCGGATGTAATCTGATAAATTTCCTTTCTTCCTAAAAGGTCGTATCTCAGCCTGGCAGGCCGTGTTAGCATTCCCAAATGCCAGTTGTTTCACCAGTAACATTCCTGATTCTCCATCACCAATGAGCCGTCCTGTTATTTGCAGCAGGCGGGATACAAAATCCTGAAAAGGCTCATCAGGTCCTTGCCTGATTTTTGATAAATCCTCTGTTTGCCTTCCTGTAGAAGGCAATTTTCTCCATGCCTTAGTGGCAGCTGCATTGACCTGAGCATAAGCCCCAGGAGAATATTGAAGTTGGTTGTTCAATCCTCCATAAGGTCCTTCTCCTGCTAGCATCTCAAAAGTAAAAGGAATATTTTGGCCTCTGTTTATTTCTGCTGTAGCTTGACACTGTTCTATAAATTCTGATTTCCACAACAGATAATCTCCTCCCAAGCAAGCTCTTGTCATGTTCTTCCAATCATTAGGAGGCAGAGCATCCGTAGCTAAAGTGTCCAGCAGCGCCTCAGTAAAAGGTGCTGTTGGCCCATACTGGGAACAAGCTACTTTAAGTTCCTTTAGTTGTTTAAATGGAATGGGAGAATGATATCTCTGCATTTGCCCCTGACCATCTGGCCGTTCCAGTATGGGAAACGCCATATGAAATCCTCCTGTGTCCTCATCCTTTTCTGCTGCTCTCTGTAACGTCTGCTGCAGAGGGAAATTTAAACCTAGATTGCTAGGTTCCCAGGATAGCTCTTTATTTTCTGATGGAGGGACCCGTATTGGGCGTGGTTCCCCTTCATCCGGTTTTTCTACTTTTAGGACGGAGGGCTCCTGAGGCGTTCCTCTGCCAGAGGAAGGCATAGGACATCTACTTTGCAGCTTAATAGTTTTTTCCTCAGGTGGTGACATTAGCTCACAATTCTTTGGCTTGGAGGCTAGTCGTAACAGTTCTTCCTTAATTCCTTTAAGTCCCTCTTTCATTTCTACTACCTCCTCTCCCAATTTCTCTGAACAGTTTAGCCGTGTTAATTCCCCTTTTATCTCAGCTAATTCCTCCTCAATTTTCTCCATACGACTGGGGGCTGGTTCAGTTACTGTTGCTAACACCCTCTGAAAGAAGAGCCAACAGTTATCATTATCTTGATAATGAACGGCTGCATCTTCTAAAGCCTCTTCTTCTCGGGAGGAAGAAGATCCCAAGGCTCGTCGTTGTACGGGTTTTCCTCTTTCTGTGCTAGCAGCACTTCCTGCTCTTTATACTCTGATTTTAAGTGAGGATTTTCAGACAGCGGCCGTTCTAGCAGTGCTGAAGGCTCAGGAGATTTATTAAGCCCCTCAGGAAGGGATAACTTTCCTAGGCTGAGGCAAGAAAGGTTCTTGTCTTTTAAAGACAGCCTCTCTAGACTAGGACATGATGGACTTCTTTGCCTCATTCCCTCATTCTACCTTTTCCCTTCATGGCAGGGGTCAAGACAATCCCGAATAAGATTCCACAAAGAAAATGTATCCACAGGCACCTTCTTCGGGCCATGAGCAGAATAGTAATCTTGTATTCTTTTTCCAATCCTAATCCAAGTCTCAAGATTCACAGTCCCTTCTTCTGGAAACCAAGGTCAAACTGAAAGAATGCACTCTCAGAACAGGCGCCCCTGAGTCTGTTCTGGGAGACAGGAATAGATAAGAGTAAGCAGGCACAGCTCTGCTCCCAGAGAAGAGCAGGCTGACCTCCCCCTCAGCGCTTATCAGTAAACATCCTAGCTTCTGGTTTCTGTTAAAGTTCCTGTTTTCACAAAGTCTTCTGTTGAGATAAAACATACCATTCCCGTGAGAATAAGTAAACAACCTATCTTGCCTCCCACCTGCGTGTGGTTTTTGCCTTTAAAAGTCTGTAGCCCCCCTGGCTCGGGGCTCCAGTCAGCAGCCTCTGGTTGGAGTTGTTGCCTGTGAGTCCCTGCGCTGCGCTTGAATAAAGAAACCTCTTGTTTTGCATCGAGACTCGAGTTCTGCGTTTGGTTTGGGGTCGTCGCTCTGCCAAAGGACCCACCGGGGGTCTTCAAGGACCTTACATTTGGTGCATTGGCCGGGAAGAAGCGACCACCCCTCAAGCGTCAGAACCGACCTTGGAGGTAAGGGGGCCCCCGAAAAGATTTTGTCTTGTTGCTTGTTGTCTGGTTCGTCTGTTAACTGTTTCAGGATTTCTGGTTCTGGTTTCTGGTTCTGGTAAAGACAGGTTGTTCTCTCCGTGAGGAGAGGGCTCCTCTGGCTGATTAGGGTTCGGTCAGAAAAACTGTCAAACTGGGGGATGCCCCAGATTCAGGAGACGACCGAGTAAACTTGGTCGTCGTCGGGTGTCCGGCGACGGGTGAGTCAAAGTCCGGCCGGGCAATCTGTAGGACGGGTGTCCGTCCGTCTGGTTATATCAGGTTATTGTTTCAGTCTCGTTGGGCCCTTTGTCTAAGTGTCTTGTTCATTATCGTCTCTTTTTGTTTGCTTCTCTCTTTTCACCCTGACACGGACGGAATGGGACAGGGAAAGAGTACACCTTTGTCTCTGACTCTCACTAACTGGAAGGACGTGCGGGGACGAGGTTTTGATCTCTCTGTGAATGTTAAAAAAGGACCTTGGCAGACTTTCTGCTCCTCTGAATGGCCTCGGCTCAATGTCGGGTGGCCACCAGAGGGCACTTTTGACCTTTCTGTCATTTTTGCAGTAAAAGACACTGTTTTTCAGCCCGGACCCAGGTCGCACCCCGACCAGCAGCCCTACATCGTCGTTTGGCAGGATCTCGTGCAAAATCCTCCCCCGTGGGTCCGACCCTGGTTGCCCCGGAACGCCTCGCGGGTTCTAACTGTCCAGTCTCCCCCACAGGAGCCGACCAAGAAGCCGCTGGTCGACCCTCAGGCCGACCTCCTCCTTCTCGATTCTCCGCCGCCTTATCCTCCCTCCCTCCAGCCGTCTCTACAAAGGGACCCAGGGCCGGCGGTCCCCTCTGCTTCCGCTCCTCCCCCTGCTGAGGGACCGGCTCAGGGCACCCGAAGCCGAAGGGGACTGCCCCCTTCCCCGGACTCCACCGTTGCGTGCCCCCTCCGAGCATACGGACCTCCGCCTCCCCCGTCGGACGATGGGGGACCGGCACCACTTCAGCCCCTTCAGTATTGGCCTTTCTCCTCTGCTGACCTCTATAACTGGAAAACTAACCATCCTCCTTTTTCAGAGGATCCCCAGAAGTTGACGGGGCTGGTGGAGTCCCTTATGTTCTCTCACCAGCCCACTTGGGACGATTGTCAACAGCTGCTCCAGACCCTCTTCACTACTGAAGAGAGGGAAAGAATCCTTCTAGAGGCCTGAAAGAATGCCCCCGGTCCCGACGGGCAACCTACCCAACTCCCCCACCTGATGGATGCTGCCTTTCCCTTGGCCCGACCGGACTGGGATTTCAACACGGCGGAAGGTAGGGAGCGACTGACAGTCTACCGCCAGACTCTAGTGGCTGGCCTCCGGGGGGCAGCGCGCTGGCCCACCAATTTGGCTAAGGTAAGAGAGGTCCTTCAAGGACCAGCTGAACCCCCCTCTGTCTTCCTCGAGCGGTTAATGGAGGCGTTTAGGAGATATACCCCGTTTGACCCCGCGTCGGAGGGACAGAGGGCTTCAGTGGCTATGGCTTTTATAGGTCAGTCCGCTCTAGACATAAAAAGGAAACTTCAGCGGATTGAAGGGTTACAGGATTATACCCTCCAGGATCTAGTTAAGGAGGCAGAAAAGGTTTATCATAAGAGGGAAACAGAAGAGGAGAAAGAACAAAGGAAAGAGAGAGAGAGGGAAGAGAGAGAGGATAAAAGGGAAAAGAGACAGGAGAAGAACTTAACACGTATTCTGGCCGCAGTGGTAGGAGAAAGCAGACCACTGGCAAGGGAAAAGAGGAGGCAGTCAGGGAACCTGGGCAACAGACCACCGTTGGACAAGGATCAGTGTGCCTACTGCAAAGAGAAGGGGCACTGGAAGCGGGAATGCCCTAAGAAACCAGATAAGGCAGCAAAGCAAGTGCTGGCACTTCATGAGGACAGTGACTGAAGGGGACGGGGCTCGGAACCCCTCCCTGAGCCCAGGGTAACTATTCAAGTGGAGGGGAAGCCGGTCGACTTCTTAGTAGATACGGGAGCTCAATATTCAGTTTTAAAGAGGCCACTAGGGCCAATTTCTTTAAGAAAACATCCTGGGTGATTGGGGCCACCGGCAATGAACAGTACCCTTGGACTACTGACCGGACCTTAGACTTAGGATCCGGGAAAGTCGCCCACTCTTTCCTTGTGATACCTGAGTGCCCTGCTCCTCTGTTGGGAAGAGACTTATTAACCAAGATGGGGGCCCAAATCACCTTCACTCCCCGAGGCCCTGTTGTAACCCAGGGCGAGACAGAAACTGCCACCCTCTTAACCCTCCGCCTAGAGGATGAACATCGGCTCTTTGAAACAGGGTTACAAACGGGGGGGATGGCAACCGAATGGCTTCATCAGTACCCGGGAGCATGGGCAGAGACAGCTGGGATGGGCCTAGCTGATAGGCAGCCTCCAGTGGTAGTAGAGCTCAAGTCCTCCGCTACCCAGATAGCAGTAAGGCAATACCCCATGGCAAGGACAGCCTGGGAAGGGATTAAGCCCCATATCCAGCGCCTCTTAAAACTAGGAATCCTGGTCAAGTGCCGTTCACCATGGAACACTCCACTCCTCCCGGTGAAGAAACCAGGTACTAATGACTATCGACCAGTTCAGGATCTGAGGGAGGTCAATAAGAGGGTATAGGACATTCACCCTACAGTCCCCAACCCCTACAACCTCCTGAGTTCAATACCACCGTCCCATACCTGGTACACAGTCCTGGATTTAAAAGATGCTTTCTTCTGCCTCCGGTTACACCCTGCTAGCCAGGGTATCTTCGCGTTCGAGTGGAGGGACCCAGACATGGGGACTACAGGACAGTTAACTTGGACTCGCCTCCCACAGGGGTTCAAAAATTCTCCCACTATTTTTGATGAGGCTCTTCACCAGGATTTGGCGCCCTTCCGTGCCAAGCACCCTCAGATCACCCTCCTCCAGTACGTAGATGACTTCCTCCTGGCCGGAGCCACGGAAGAAGACTGTCAAACAGGTACCGGGGCCCTACTCTCAGAACTCTCTCGCTTGGGGTACCGGGCATCGGCAAAGAAAGCTCAGATCTGTCAGCAGAGGGTGACTTATCTAGGGTATGCCCTAGAAGGAGGACAGAGGTGGCTCACAGAGGCACGCAAGAATACGGTCACCCAGATCCCAAAGCCCCAGACCCCCCGGCAAGTGCGCGAGTTCCTAGGGACCGCTGGGTTTTGCCGCCTTTGGATTCCTGGTTTCGCAACAATGGCCGAACCACTCTACCCCCTAACCAAACAGGGGAGCCCCTTTGAATGGGGAGAGGCCCAACAGAAGGCCTTTGACAGTATTAAAAGAGCCCTCCTCTCAGCTCCAGCCCTGGCCCTGCCGGACGTTTCCAAACCATTCACCCTCTACATAGACGAGAGGAAAGGGATTGCCCGGGGGGTCCTGACTCAGGCTTTAGGGCCATGGAAGAGACCGGTAGCTTACTTATCAAAAAGACTAGACGCGGTGGCAAGGGGATGGCCAGCCTGCCTGAGGGCCATAGCGGCCACAGCTCAACTAGTGAAGGATGCAGACAAGCTTACCTTGGGGCAGAAGCTGACTATAGTGGCGCCTCACACCCTGGAGAGCATTATCCGACAACCACCAGACTGATGGATGTCCAACGCAAGGATGACCCACTACCAGAGCCTCCTCCTGAATGAAGATCGGGTCCTCTTCGGGGCACCAGTGACTCTAAATCCAGCGACTCTACTGCCTGAGATGAGCCCTGACGGAGAGAAAGTGCTCCACTCGTGTCACGAGATACTGGCAGAGGAAACTGGGCCCCGGAGGGACCTCCGGGATTCACCTTTACCCAGTGCCCAGCTCACCTGGTTCACGGACGGCAGCAGCTACATCCTCGAAGGTAAAAGGGTGGCGGGAGCAGTCGTAGTCAGTAAAGATCAGATAGTATGGGCTAGTAGCTTACCAGAAGGGACCTCAGCCCAAAAGGCTGAATTGATAGCTCTAACTCAGGCCCTCAGACTGGCAGAAGGAAAAAGAATCAACATTTACACTGACAGCAGGTATGCTTTTGCCACTGCCCATATTCATGGGGCCATCTACCGCCAGAGAGGCCTCCTTACCTCAGCAGGCAAGGAAATTAAGAATAAGCAAGAAATACTTGCCCTTCTGGAGGCCATACACGCTCCCCAGGAAGTAGCTATTATCCACTGCCCTGGCCACCAAAGAGGGACCTCAGATGTAGCAGAAGGAAACCGGAGGGCGGATACAGAGGCTAAACGAGCGGCTCTAGGACTGAATATTCTAGCTCTAGCTGAGGCCCCAATGAGCCTGCCGGAATTTCCCAAATATTCCCAGGAAGAGGAGGAAGAACTGGTCAAAAGGCCAGAGAAATATATAAGGGACGAGCAAGGAATTTGGAGGACGGTAGAAGGGAAGATAGTAATACCTGAGGAAGCCGCCAAAGCCTATCTTAAGCAGCTGCACCGGCTCACACATCTGGGAGCAAAGCACCTCCGCACTACCTGTCAGGCCTCCGGATACTTCGTCAAAGGACTCACTCGTCTCGCGGAAAGGGTGGTCAGTCGGTGCAAAGCGTGCCAACTGGTGAACTCACACCCTTCCCGACTCCCACCTGGACAGAGACTCAGGGGCGACCGTCCAGGAAGCTACTGGGAAGTGGACTTCACAGAGGTAAAGGTGGCCTGATATGGCTATAAATACCTCTTAGTCTTTGTAGATACCTTTTCAGGCTGGGTAGAGGCCTTCCCCACTAAGAAGGAGACCGCAACCGTGGTGGCCAAGAAGATCTTAGAGGACATCTTCCCCCGGTTTGGAATACCAAAGGTAATTGGGTCAGACAACGGACCAGCCTTTGTTGCCCAGGTAAGTCAGGGTAAGCCAGGATACTGGGGGCGGATTGGAAATTACATTGTTCATACAGGCCCCAGAGCTCAGGTCAGGTAGAAAGGATGAATAGAACATTAAAAGAGGCCATGACAAAATTATCCATAGAGACTGGTGTGGCAGACTGGACAGTCCTCCTTCCCTTTGCCCTTTTTCGCGTGCGAAACACTCCTGGCCCCCTAGGAATAACTCCGTTCGAGATCTTGTTTGGGGCCCCTCCGCCCCTGGCCGCAGACCCCTGGTCGGTTGAAACTGGTACTCATACCCCCCAATCCCTACTTGCCAGGTTGAAGGCGCTAGATACTGTCCAGAAGGAAGTGTGGACCCCCTTGGCTGCCCTCTATCAACCAGGGGATCTTCAAGTGCCACACCAGTTCCAGGTTGGGGACTTTGTCTACGTCTGACGCCACCGCGCTGCCAACCTCGAGCCAAGGTGGAAGGGACCCTACCTGGTACTGCTGACGACTCCAACGGCTGTTAAAGTAGATGGCATCGCCACCTGGATCCACGCTTCGCACGCTAAACGAGCGCCCCCGCAGGACCATGAATGGACAGTGGAGAGGACTGATCACCCTCTCAAGCTCCGCGTTCGCCGTCAGTCTGCTCCTCCTGCTAAGCCTACCGATAAGTAATAGTAGCAACCCCCATGCCCCAAAGAAACTCACATGGCAAGTCCTCTCTCAGACAGGAGAAGTAGTATGGAGCACCACCCAAGTTGAGGTCCCTGGAACTTGGTGGCCTACTCTCACCCCAGACATCTGTGCACTGGTGGCGGGCTCAGACTATTGGGATATCCCAGACAAGTCAGTAAGGGACTCCCAATCTCCAGGAGTATGGGGGGAATCCAAGCCTCCATGGGAGGCTGACGAGGGGGAACCCGCAGCCCCAATAGGGTGCAGTGAAGGAGTGCGTCGTGAGAGACTATGAAGGACCCCTATTTATGCATGCCCCCAGGGGCAGCGGAACTGTGGGGGGGGTAGAGCATTATTATTGTTATAGATGGGGATGTGAAACATCTGGAGACGCTTGGTGGCTCTGGCGCCCCTCTGATTCATGGGACCTCCTTTGGGTACAAAGGAACCGTACTCAGGGACCCAATACGTGCTCAGTATCTGGGTGGTGCAATCCCCTGAACATTACCTTCCTCCCGGCGGGGCGGAAAGCCAACCTATGGGTGGCGGGACGGTCCTGGGGAGTACGTATCTATCTAGGCCCTACCATACGAGACCTAGGTCTGTCATTCACTGTCAGGCTTCGGATCGAATCATTTGCCCCAATGGTAGTAGGGCCCAATATTGTCCTCGAGCAGCATATCCTTGAAGAGGGGAAGCATATCCCCCCCCTGCTCCCGCAGGAAGCGAATCCCTGCATTCCACCCGCCCCGTCCTGAATACTAGCCAAAGACTGCTCGGGATCATCCAAGGGACTTTTAGCCTTCTAAACTCTTCCAACCCCTCTCTGACGGCCTCCTGCTGGCTATATTTAGCCTCCGGACCACCTTACTATGATGGAGTTGCCTTTCTCGGTAATTTCAGTAACTCTACCAACCATGCTTCTTGCAGCTGGGGAGCCCATGGCAAACTGACCCTGACGGAAGTCTCCGGGCAAGGTACATGCCTAGGAAAAGTCCCGGAAGACCGAAAGCAGCTCTGCAACCAAACCCTAGAGAGCCCTCAGACCTCTACTAACTTCCTCTTAGTCCCTTCTTCAGGGGGATGGTGGGCCTGTAACACAGGACTGACTCCCTGTGTATCTACTTCAGTTTTTAACAGCTCTCAGGATTATTGTGTCCTAGTCCAAATAATTCCCAGAATCCTGTACCACCAGGCTACCTCCTTCGAGGATGAGTTTGACTTACAACCTCGCTGGTATAGAAGGGAACCGGTCTCACTTACTCTGGCAGTAATGTTAGGTTTAGGGATAGCTGCGGGGGTCGGGACAGGGGCAGCTGCCCTTGTCCAAGCTCCTCGCTACACTGAGGAACTACGTATGGCCATAGATGAGGATCTCAGGGCTATAGAACAGTCCATCACCAAACTCGAAGAATCCCTAACTTCTCTATCTGAAGTAGTTTTACAAAATAGGAGGGGATTGGACCTCCTGTTCCTGAAGGAAGGGGGACTCTGTGCCGCTTTGAGGGAACAGTGTTGTTTCTATGCAGACCATTCTGGGATTGTAAAAGACTCAATGTCCAAACTTAGAGAGAGACTTGAGACCCGGCGACGAGAACGGGAAACTAACCAGGGATGGTTTGAAGGCTGGTATAATCGTTCCCCCTGGTTCACCACCCTGATATCTACCTTGGTGGGGCCCCTAATAATTCTTTTGATGCTCCTGACTTTTAGCCCCTGCATCCTTAACAGGTTAGTGGCTTTTATCCGGGATAGAATAAGTGCAGTCCAGGTAATGGTACTCCAACAGAGATACCAACCGCTTTCTCAAAATGAGGGTCTGTAGTCCCAGGATTGGAACTCCCCAAAAACGAAAAGGGGGGAATGAAAGAATGCACTCTCAGAACAGGCGCCCCTGAGTCTGTTCTGGGAGACAGGAATAGATAAGAGTAAGCAGGCACAGCTCTGCTCCCAGAGAAGAGCAGGCTGACCTCCCCCTCAGCGCTTATCAGTAAACATCCTAGCTTCTGGTTTCTGTTAAAGTTCCTGTTTTCACAAAGTCTTCTGTTGAGATAAAACATACCATTCCCGTGAGAATAAGTAAACAACCTATCTTGCCTCCCACCTGCGTGTGGTTTTTGCCTTTAAAAGTCTGTAGCCCCCCTGGCTCGGGGCTCCAGTCAGCAGCCTCTGGTTGGAGTTGTTGCCTGTGAGTCCCTGCGCCGCGCTTGAATAAAGAAACCTCTTGCTTTTGCATCGAGACTCAAGTTCTGCGTTTGATTTGGGGTCGTCGCTCTGCCAAAGGACCCACCGGGGGTCTTCAAGGACCTTACAAAACTTCTACCACAAAAGCCAGAAAGCGCTCAAGCTGTTTATGCCCTACCCTAGTTCCCCGAGCGCGAAGCATATTTTTAAGCA
This sequence comes from Plecotus auritus, assembly GCF_963455305.1. Classification (NCBI taxonomy): domain Eukaryota; kingdom Metazoa; phylum Chordata; class Mammalia; order Chiroptera; family Vespertilionidae; genus Plecotus; species Plecotus auritus. The sequence goes on along the minus strand of NC_137773.1, from coordinate 116,306,698 downwards.
CATGCACAAACAACTCTTTACTATTACTTTGTCCCATCATTATCTCTCCCGACTATAAACTCACTGCTCCACTTACCTTACTCGGTGCACCTTCTTCTTAAATTGCAGTGTCCTTCACCGTTTCCCCCTATATCAGGTTCCTGTTCGGGCACCAGAAAATGCCGGAGCCTGCCGGCATCAGTCGAACAGTACCTGCAAGGGGGGGAGAAGATGAGAAAAGACAGACAGAAAACAGAATGGGATCAGGAGGACTGTAGCATTTCCCACTTACAGTCCCGAGTTTATTTTTCACCATACTTTTATACAGGTTCAGTTCCTATAATGTGGTAAACATAATTATACCCCTTTGTTTCAGGTTTCCTACTGACCTTTACACAAAGCTCCTTATCTTGGCTAAGATTCCAACGGCTATACCTATACATAACACCTCTGACGCCACCTAAGTTCCTTTCCATGAGATGATCTAGCTATGCTTCTTGCTGAAGGACAATTACGCTTATAAATCAACTGTGAATGAAGGTTAAAAAAACTCTAGGGGGCAGAATGTGTGATTAATAAACTATTGTGCTTAAAGGTCTCTAAGCCTAAGGGGGGCAGGATGCATGACTAACCTTGGGAACAGGCAGGCCACTTTGTGAAACCTGCTCTCTCAGGACTTTGTCAACTGAGGTCGCTCCCAACAGCTGTATCACTTTTCATTTCAATTCTTGCATAGGTTGTTGATTTTCTCATCCATCTGATGTATGAATTGCACGACCATTACTCTGAATTCTTTTTCAGTCATGTTGCATGATTCAATTTCACTAATTTTCTTTCTTGATGACTCCTTACTTTCTTTCCTCTGGGGATTGTGTCATCTCCCCATTCTGACTATCACCAGAAGGTTCAAACTTTGAGTTTCGTGGGACTGGGCCATGTGCAGTGGGAGCTTCACACCACCTGAGTGTCACTGAAGTGCTCTGACACTAAGACGTGTGTCTGCCGTGGGGTGGTTGGAACCAGGCTCACCCAGGGTCAGTGTAACCAGTGCTCAGTGTGGTCTCATGTGTGCACCTAGAAGCAGGGACCCTGCCTGCACCGCGCTGTTGGCATGTGCCAAAAATCAGAGTCCCCTAGCGCGTGCCTGGAGTCAGAGTTCCCCTTTGTCTGCACCAAGAATTGAGTAGCAGAGTCTCTGTTGCTTCGTGAGGCCTCTTGCTGAGAATCATGGTCCTGTGTGCACATGCACCAAGAATTGGAGACACTGGCTCTTAGTGGGAGTGTACTGGGAGTCAGGGATCCCAGGTGCATGCGATAAGAAACAGGGTCAAGTCAGTGGTGCTCAGTGCTGCCTCCCACCCAGAGAATCGGGGTCCCAGTCACCTGGGGGTACTGGGTTGCACAGTAGCACTGCGTCAGCTGGAGGTCTGCTCCTGCACTGCGGAAAATAGACTTCAGTGTGCGCTTGACCAGAATCAAAGTCAGGTGGCACTGCCGTCCTGTGTGGGCTTCGGTTTTGGTTGCCCAATTGCATTGCGGGGAGCAGATTCCCAGTGTCCGTGTGCATGCAGGCTCAAATTCCTGTAGCGTCACTGTGGCCCATGTGAGGGGCAGGTTTATCAGTTACTATGGCATTGCCCACGAGCCTGCAAGGAGGGGGATAGGCTCCTTGACTCACAGAAATCTGTGGCTGGGATGTCTGGATTCTTGTTGTCTGTTGGTCTGCAGCTGTGGTCGCAGGTCTTTGTCCCTGGTGGTTGCAGGGTCCTGGTTTGTGTCTCAGACCAGGCTGGGTGGTGCTGAGGCCAGGATCCTAGACTCAAGCATCTCAGCAGATGGCGAGGTCTCTGTGCCCACATTGGCCTCCCAGAAGTGTCCACGTTGTGTGCGGGGTTCCGCCGTCTAAGACTGCTCAGTTTGGCAGCCCCTTGGAAGACCTGCAGAATCTAACTGTCCCTAGCTTATACATACACACCACACATGTCCACACACTCCTCTATCGCTCCTTACTCTCTCACAGTCTCTCCCTCGCTACCCTCCTGCCGGTCGCCATCTTCCGTCCTCGACTATGTGGTTTTTATCTCTCAATTTGTTTATGTGATGTATCACATTTATTGATTTGTGGATATTGTACCATCCTTGCATCCCTGGGATAAATTCTATTTGGTCATGGTGTATGATCTTTCTGATGTATTGCTGAATCCAATTTGCTAGAATTTTGTTGAGGATTTTGGCATCTATGTTCATGAGGGATATTGGCCTGTAATTCTCTTTCATTGTGTTGTTTTTATCTCGTTTTGGTATTAGGGTAATGCCAGTCTCATAGAATGAGCTTGGAAGTGTTCCTTCCTCTTGAATTTTTTGGAATAGTCTAAGGAGGATAGGTTTTAGTTCTTCTTTGAATGTTTGATAAAACTTCCCTGTGAAGCTGTCTGGCCCCGGCCTTTTGTTTGCTGGAAGCTTTTTAATGACTGCTTCAATCCTTCCATAGTTATCTGCCTATTGAGATGTTTAGATTCTTTCTCATTGGGTTTTGGAAGGTTGTATTTTTCTAGGAATATGTCCATTTACTTCAGGTTGTCAAGTTTGTTGGAACAGAGTTGTTCATAGTATTTTTTAACAATTCTTTGTATTTCTGTGGGGTCTTTTGTTCTTTCGCCTCTTTCATTTCTGATTTTGTTTATTTGGGTCCTCTCTCTTTGCTTCTTGGTGAGCCTGGCTAGAGGTTCATTACTCTTGTTTATCCTTTCAAAGAACCAGCTCTTGGTTTTGTTGATCTTTTGTATTGTTTTTTTTTAATCTCTATGTTGTTTATCTCCACTCCGATCTTTAGTATTTCCTTCCTTCTCCTTACACTGGGTCTTCCTTGTTGCTCTCTTTCTAACTCTTTGAGTTGTAGGGTTAGGTAATTTATTACCATTGTTTCTAAGTTGTTTTGCTGTAGGCTTGTGGCGATATGAATTTCCCTCTCAAGACTGCTTTCGCTGTGTCCCATAGATTTTGGATTGTTGTGTTTTCATTGTCATTTGTTGCCATGATGTTTTTTATTTCTTCTTTGATCGCTCTGCTAACCCAGTCATTGTTTAATGCATGCTATTTAGTCTCCAATTGTTTGATTTTTTTAGATTGTTTTCATTGTAGTTGATTTCCAGTTTTATGCCATTGTGATCTGAGAAGATGCTTGATATGATTTCTATCTTCTTGAATTTGAAGAGACTTTGCCTGTGACCCAATATATGGTCTATCTTTGAAAATAACCCATGTGCACTTGAGAAGACTGTATATTCTGTGGCTTTGGGGTCAAATGTTCTGAAGATGTCAATTCATTCCATCTGATATAGTGAGTCATTTAGGATTGATGTTTCTTTGCTGATTTTTTGTCTAGATAATTTGTCAAATGGTGATAGTGGGGTATTAAAGTCCCCTGCTATGATTGTATTGCTGTCAATCTCTCCCTGGATATACTCCAGAAGTTTTTTTATGTATTTGGGAGCTCCTGTAATGGGTGCGTATATATTTAACAGTTATTTCTTCTTGTTGGATTGCTCACTTTAGTATTATTAAGTGGCCTTCCTTATCTCTTGTTATGTCCTTCACTTTGAGATCCAATTTGTCAGATATAGGTATTGCTGCCCCAGCTTTTTTTTCATTTTCATTAGCCTGAAAAACTTTTTTCCATCCCTCACCATCAGTCTGTGTGCATCTTTTTTTCTGAGGTGGGTTTCCTATAGACAGCAGATATATGGGTCATGTTTTCTTATCTACTCAGTTACCCTATGTCTTTTGATTGCGGCATTTAATTCATTTACATTTAAAGTTATTATTGATAGGTACTTGTTTGTCACCATTTTTATTCTTTACCTCTGTGTTCCTTCTTCGCTTCCTATTTCTTCTTTTTACAGCAGACCCTTTAGCATTTCTTGCATTGCTGGTTTGGTGGTAATAAACTCCCTTGGTCCTTTTTTGTCTGTGAAGCTCCTTATTTCCGTTTCAATTCTGATTGATAGCCTTGCTGGGTACAGTATTCTTGGATTCAGACCCTTCCTTTGCATGACTTTGTATATTTCATTCCATTCCCTTCTTGCCTGATGTGTTTCAGTTGAGAAATCAGTCATTAGTCTGATGGGGGATCCTTTGTAGGTAACTTTCTGTCTCTCTCTGGCCGCTTTTAAGATTCTTACTTATCGTTGGTGTTTGCCAATTTAATTATAATGTGCCTTGGCGTCAGTCTTTTGGGCTTCATTTTGTTTGGGACTCTGTGAGCTTCTTGGATTTGTGTGAGTTTCTTCTTCCCTTTATCAGGGAAGTTTTCTGTCATTTCTTCAAACAGGTTTTTTATTCCTTGCTCAGTTTCCTCTTCATCTGGCACCCCTATTATGTGGATGTTGTTTTGTTTCGTGTTGTCCCAAGTTCTCTTAGGCTCTCCTCCTGCTTTTTAATTTTTTTTCTAGAAACTGCTCCACTTGGGTATTTTTTCCCACCTTGTCTTCTAGCTCACTGATGCAGTCCTCTGCTTCTTCTAGTCTACTCTTGATGCTTTCTATTGAGTTCTTTACAGCAGCAATGTCATTTTTCATTTCCTCTTGGTTCTTACTCATATTGTCAAATTTGTCTCCCATTCTTTTAATCCATCTTATGACCATTTCTCTGAATTCTTTCTCTGACAGGTTGCTTGCCTCTATTTCCTTTACTTCCTTTTCTGGTGATGCCTGCGTTTCTTTCATAGGTAGGCTGTTTCTTTGTCTCCCCATGGTCTCTCTTCTTCGGATGTCTGGTTATGTAGTTCTCTCTCTCCTGCGTTGATTTAAAGGCACAAAATACAACACAACCAGGTACAACACACAAGGCACTGAACAGAAATGTATTCACAATATTAATAACCCCCATTAAAGGTGACCACTAGAGACAGGCAAATTAGGGGATAGGAGAGAAAGAAGAAGAGATAAAAGAAAGAGAAAAACTAAAAATAAATAAAAAGGAGTGCCAAAATGAAATTGGGAAAAGGAAATTTAAAAAAGTAAGAGAGAAAAGAACGAGACTAAGAAAGAAAAGGGGAACAAACTATATATATGGGGAGAAAACTCCAAGAGAATAGCCACTAATCCCAGCAAATGCCAGCAACAAGTACCTGGAGATTAATACAAACTACAAACAACAACTAATGGCAAGAGAAAACAGAAGCAAAAAACAAACAAAAAGAAAGCAAACAAAAACAAAACAAAAAAAGAATAAGCAAAACAATCTCCCAAAAAAGCATAAAGAATCGATATAATCAACATTCAAGCAAACAACAACATAAGGACAGCGAGAAAAACAATTTTTTGGATAGGTGAGACAGAGAAGGGAGAGGTGTGTATGGACTTGGAGCAGGGGATTGGAAATTAGATATATAAGTAGGGTGAAATTTTAACAGGGGTAAACAGAAAGAATACAGAAAATCTAAAGCAGGAAAAGGGTAAGAGAAATAGGACACCAAAAGGGGAAAAGTTAGGAAGAGAGTGATGGCATAAAGGTAGAGTTGAGATAGAGTAAAATGATGCTAAAGGAAAGATGAAAATAGAATGTAGAACACTAATCCCAAAGTAAAATAAAGAAAAAATAAAATGACACTTTAAAAAAAAGTAAAATAGTAATAGTAATAATACTGATTGAAAATAAAAATGTAATAATTAAAAAGGTAAAATCAAGTGACAAAAAAATAAAAAAATTAGTTTCTTAAGTAAAAGATGAACAAAAATAAAAAAATAAAATGTGCAGTAGTGAAGGTCTTTCACTTCCACTATTGTTCTGTTTGGAATGCCTGTTTCCCAGTCAGGATAATATTACAGGTCCCTGTGTTCCACTGCTCCTCAGTGTTGTAAGCCAGTCCTGATTTTTAAGCAGGCAGTGTCTTAATTTCTTGTATTCCGTTATTTTTGATTACACAAGAGTCAATTTGTGATTCAGCCCCTGGGTGGCAGTGTTTCTGGATTGACTTCTGGGTCTATATGGCCACTCTAGCCTGTGCTTGGATCCTGCTTTCCCTGTGGCACTCAATACCATTTTGTGGGAGTGGGCTGCCCCAGAGCTGGCTCTCCGACGGTCACTCCCTGCTCCGATCCCCAGGTTCCAGAAAAACAACTTTCCCCTGCAGTCTCCCAGGGTGTCCCCAACCGGGTGACCCTGTGTATTGGGCTTAGTAATCAGAAGCAAGGATTTGAAGAGGAAAAAGCCCAAGTGTGCGAACAACGGGGCAACAGGCAAATCTTTGCAGTCCCCCTTTTCCCTTGGGTCTAAGCAGCTGGCACACTTTTAAAATTTTTAGGCTGTCCTTTTGCATCAGATCAAAATGGTTTGCTTTTCAGAGATTCCTTCTGTTAGCAGCTCTGAGGACCCCCTTCCACATTCACGGATCACACCAGCCCCAACAGCCATGGATTTTTCTAGGCACAGACTTCCCCCCGGTCCTCCAGCTCCTGCAGTGTGCGCATTTCTCTCTCCCGCTGGGACCAGAGACCTCACCTTATCCCAGGCGAAATCTGACCTTTCTGTGGTGGAGTGTAGAGCTCCTCTGAATCCGCGTGTTTGCAGCAATTGGGGACCGGTGTTCTGGGGCTCGCAGCTGTTCGGTGGTTGCTGCAGTTGTGGATTTTCAAGCTTCCTATAACCTCCACTTTCCCCTTCAAGATGGCGAGGTCTCCGCGTCTGAGCCTGAAGCCGAGGTCATTCACTTTTTCTACTGTTCTGTTTGGGTCCCCTGTTTCCTAGTCAGGACAGTATTAAAGTTCCCTGCGTTCCACTGCTCCTCAGTGTTGTAGGCCACAGTCCTGATTTTTAAGCAGGCAGTACTTCATTGTTTCTTACACTCCTTTATTTGTGTTTACACAAGAGTCAATTTGTGCTTTAACCCATAGAAGGCAGTGTTTCTGGATTGACCTCCGGGTCTATAGGTCCTCTCTAGTTAACATTTAGTTTTTGTTGTCCCTGTGGCACATAATACCGGTTTGGGGAAATAGGCTGCCCCAGAGCTGGTTCTCTGATGGTTATTCCCCACTCTGATCCCCAGGTTCCACAAAAACAACTTTCCCCTGCAGTCTCTTAGAATGTCCCCAATTGGGTGATCCCATGTATTGGGCTTAGTAATCAAAACCAAGGATTTAAAGAGAAAAAAAAAAGAAAAAAGAGCCAGAGTAAGTGGCGAACTCCGTGCTGTGGTACAAGTCTGTGCAGTCTTTTTTCCCCTTGGGTCAAAGCAGCCGGCACAATGTTAAAATTTTTAGGCTGGCCTTTTTCGCCCAGTTCAACTAAGGTCTGATTTTTAGAGTTCCCTTCTGTTAGCAGCCTTGTGGATCCCCTTCCACACTCGTGGATCATGCCAGCCCCAACGGCCGCGGACTTTTCTGGGCTCAGACTTCCCCAGATTCTCCGGCTACCGCATGCGCATTTCCCTCTCCTGCCCGGACCACAGACCTTACCTTATCCCAGGCAAAATATGACCGTTCCGTGAGGAGGCCCCAAGCTCCTCCAAATCCATGTGGTCGCGCACCTTGGGGACCAGTGTTCCCGGGTTTGCAGCTGTTCACTGGTTGCAGTTGTATATTCCCAGGAATTTCAGGCTTTGGACAACATCCACTTTCCCCTTCAAGATGGCGCAGTCTCCACATCAGAGCCAGTAGCTCCGGGAGGGATCCCAGCAGCAGTGGAGGCTGCCCGGTCAGGGGAACCCTGTTCAGCAATCCCCCAGAGTCCCCTGGAGAATAGCTGTCCCTCAACTCACAAACACTCCCCGTGTGTCCACACACTGTCCCTTCATTCTCTCACTCTTGCACTATCTTGCAGTCTGCCTTCCCATCAGCATCCATCTTCCTTTGTCCCTTTAGCATTTCTTGCATTGCTGGCTTGGTAGTAATAAACTTCTTTAGCCTTTTCTTGTCTGTGAAGCTCCTGATTTCCCTTTCAATTTAAATAATAGCCTCACTTTAAAGAGTATTCTCGGAGTCAATCCCTTGCTTTGTATCACTTTGTATACTTCATTTCATTCCCTTGTGGCCGGATGTGTTTCTGTTGGGAAGTAAGTTGATAGTCTAATGGGAGATCCCTTGTTGGTAACTCTCTTTCTCTCTAGCAGCCTTTAAGATTCTCTTTTTGTCTCTAACAATTGCCATTGTAATTATGATGTGTCTTGGTGTGGGTCTTTTGGGGTTCATCTTGTTTGGGACTCTCTTTGTTTGTGTGTCTTTTTTCTTCCCTAAGATAGTGAAGTTTTCTGTCATTATTTCTTCAAATAGGTTTTCTAATCCTTACTCCTCTTCCTCTCCTTCTAGCACCCCTATTATATAGATGTTGCTTCATTTCATGTTGTCCCAAATCTTCCTTAGGCTCTTCTCCTGATTTCTAATAGTTTTTCTCCAATTGCTGTTCTGATTGGGTATGTTTTAAACCCTGTCTTCTAATTCACTGATTCAGTCCTTTGCTTTTGCTAGTCTACTAGTGAAACCTTCCAATGTGGTTTTTATTTTTGCTATATCATTCTTCATTTTTTCTTGATTCTTACATATGTTGGTAATTTTCTCATCCAGTTGGTTTAGGAACTGCATGACCCTTACTCTGATTTATTTCTCTGACATATTGCTTGCCTCCATTTCATTTAGTGCCTTTTCTGGTCATTTCTCCTTTTCTTTCCATTGAGGGTTTTTCTTTGTCTCCTCCTTTTTGCTGTCTCCTCTTTCTGGCCCTGGATCCCTGCTTGGGATCCAAGGGGTTGAATCCCCTAGTGGTCCAATGATCTGGCACTCACTAGACCAGAGGCTGGGTGTGCCTTGAGTTTCACATCTTGATCGTCCGCTCTGAGTTGTACTTCCTTCTCTTGATTCTGGTCTTTCAGTTGTCCACTTCAGATTCTCGGGATGGTCGGGGTGCATGCACAGTTCCTCTGGCGTGCAAATCCCCGTGAGGGCCCAGAGCCCGGTGGCATGCAATTCACTATGTAGCCCCAGCACTCAAGGCAGGATGGTGCCCTAGGACCCTCTCGCAGTACACATGCAGCATGGTCCTGTGACCTGTGGCTGAGCATACCAGGTCACACCAGCAGCTCTGACCTGGGCTCAGGGTATGGCATGTGCTGTGTGACAGCTCTGTGCGGAAGCTGGGGGTGGAGCGCATCCTGAGCAAAGGTGCTGTCTGTGTGTGGGGGAGGTCAGGAGTTTGTTTAAAAAATATATTTTTATTGATTTCAGAGAAGGGAGAGGGACAGGTAGAAACAATGATGAGAGATCGCCTGCCTCTTGCATGCCCCACACTGGGGATCAAGCCCAAAACCTGGACATGTACACTAACAGGGAATCGAACCATGACCTCCTGGCTCATGGGTTGATGCTCCACCACTGAGCCAGACCAGCCAGGCTACCAGGAGTTTCTTGATATGCCTATTTTATCCCCCTCATCATATACTTTTTGGGATTACCTAACTAAAATTAACATGCCACATATCCTGTAGTTTTCCTAAATATTACCCATTTCACCTCTACAATCTAAGACCCTGTTTCCCCATTTTCCAACATTTTCTGTTCCTAATATTACCTCATTGTCTTTGGTATTCATAAGTATGTGACTTTTCCTTGTGCATGGATTAAGCATTGTACATCTCTTGTTAATTTGATGATGTCAATTTGGTTATTAGCCCAGCTGTTAGAATTTACAAGGTATGAGGTAAATAATTGCTTTTAAAATCCCCCACAATTGTGAAGAGCCTGACTTGTGAAATTATCAGCTGTGATATGGTTAACTTCTGGCACCACTGCAGCCGAGAGATCATGGACACCTGCCAGCAAAGGTAAGCAGTATTATTATTTTTCAATTATGTTAGCCTTTTTTGTGTGTAGTACTGCAGGGTTTGGTAGAATTTTGAAGTTCTGCAAGTTACTTTTTCCTCTTATACATTCACATTGGCATACAAAAAGTATTTGTGAAACTAGCTGCTTGGGCTTAGAGTGACATGGGTTCTCTTTATTGAATCATGGATTTGTGTACAACGTGAGGGTCTGTCTCCAATTCCACATTGTGGCTATGGCTTCTTAGTTATAGAACCCTGTTATATGTCCAGGTTCTGTGGTTTTGGATCAAATATGTATTCGGCTGTGTGTCTGGTGTTTTGGGTCTTTTTGGGTATGACTTTGTTTCCTGGGTTCTTGTGTGGGGTCCAAGTGCAGCTATAGATTCACGTTCTGGTGTATGGAATCTGCTCTTAAGAATTAGCTATCAGTTTCTGGCATCTGGTTTCTGGCTTTTGTGCTGCATAGTATGCTTGAGTCAGGGGAATCGCTTCGAGTTTGATTCCCAGGGCCAGGGTCCAGCTTTTGGTTTGTGTTCGCTGTAGGGTACAGCTTCTGGAGTCCAGGGTGTGTGTTTGGGGTCCTAATTTTGGCTCTGGTGTCTAGTGTCTGTCAACTGATGGTCATTGTGATGAATTCAATACTAACAAGAGTCCCCAAGTTTATAGAGTTGAGGCATGTTACTAAAAAGCTAGGAAAATTCCTTGACAAGTGGAATGGGAAATCTGAGACTCTAACAGGGACTAGTAATTTATAGGCACAACTACTAAATCACAAGAACTTATCTTCCCTAACCTAGGCTGCTTAGGAGCAAAGGGGTTACATGTTCCAGACCATGCCCAGCAGACCAATGTTGGTTCAAATCCCTTTCCAGTGATATTTTTTAAGTTGAAACTGATCAGAGAATGACCCACATCACTGTATAGATTCATTGTAATACATCAGCATATCAAATGACACACCTGGAGAGTTGATGAATATTCTATTGAGATATTCCATTGAGACCTCCTCTAAAATTGCCACTGTTAAACACCAGGTAAAATCTTAGTCTTGGCCATTGTGACTCCCTTCACTAAATGTTGTCCCATGCATCAAAAGGTCAAATGTTCATTTCCAGGTTTCGACACATGTCCAGGTTGTGGGTTCAACAAGAGGCAACTGATTGATATATCTCTCACATCAATGATGTTTCTCTCTTTTTTCCTCTCTCTCTAAAATCAACAAAATAATATTTAAAAAGTCAAACAAATGAAACAGGTAAAACCTTAAGACAAAGGTGTGTTGCTCCTTACACCGGTGTGTTCCTTTCTCTTATTTCCTACTTTTACTTTGTTTCTCCTGAGCTATAAAGGTCCCTAGGAGACTTGCAACCAGGGGATCAGTGGGCAGTGGCAGCTTGTCCTGGGCTAACCCTTGAACCTGTCTCCAGGGCCCCCTTGATCTTGTTTCTTCTATTTTAATTCCTCCTTTGTTTCACTATGTGGATGAAAATGGGCCACATGCTAACCTGACAAGGTTAAGGGTTAACAGAACCCAGTCTACAAGGTGAGACAGGAGGAAAAATGGTTGGCTGGTATTTAAATTTCCCTTTTCCATTGGAATTGCTTTCTGGGAATCTGAGCAAATGCCTTTGCATTATAAATGAGAGCTGAACTCATTCAGGTCTAAAGATAAGGGGTAAGTCATCCCTCCAGCACAAATCTCAGGTGCTCTTAGATGACTAAGAATCTTTATGGAGGCGTCAGAGGTCATTCCCCATGACGTGTAGGGTCCCCAACTCAACTGTAATTAAGAAATTGATTAATCCAGTGATGGCCGTATAAATGTTGGTCACCTAGTGCTCCGAGTCCTCACTCACAGCTGTATGAGACAGCCAGAGAGAGAAACCAAGGCATGTAAGAAGGTTGACTGACACTTGAGGACTAAGAGCCCCATGGTACTCATAAGCAGCAGACTTTGACCCACTAACATTACCTCCCTAGAGAATTTACTCAGCCTGCCAATGTTTCAAAAAACCCCACTACAGTTAACATGGGAAATTGTGTCTCCAAGGCCAGAAACTTCCAGATCCCAGCTCTCATTAATACTCCTGATAGAAATCCTGTTACTGGTAATTGCTTTACAGAAATAGGAAGATCTCTCTAGAAATCTCATTTTAAAATGGCCAGATTGCAGCGGTCTTTGGGTGCCTAAATTTAAAATAATAAAATATGTTAATAAAAGTTGTAGGAAATACTGATTGCTTAATTTTTCATTATCACTGAAAATTGAGGTTTCCAAAAATTAAAAATTCTCATACACTAAATTACTTTTAATTTAAAAAATGAAAATACAGCCATGGCTGGTTGTGCTCAGTGGTTACAGCATTGTCCTATACATCAGAGGGTTGCAGGTTTGATTCCCAGTCAAGGGCACGTACCTGGGATGCAGGTCCGATCCCACTCTCAGTCAGGGCACGTGTGGGAGATGTGTCTCTGCCACATTGATGTTTCCCTCTCTCCCATCTCTCTCCCCACCTCACTTCTCCCTTCCATTCTCTAAAAATCAATGGAAAAAATATCCTCACTCCTCAGGTGAGGATTAAAAAATAATGGAAATATATATTTAAGGAAAAAAGGTGAGTTACTCTTGAATTATGTACATGGTCTGTAGTGTTTGTATGATATGTATTCATCTTTGTATTATGTGTTGTGCATTTTTTCTCTCCAGATGGCATTACAGGATATAATAATTTACTGGCTTAAAAAAATTAAATACTTATGTAAATTAAACAAAATCTTGTAGTCTGGATAAAATATTTAATACTCACACTATTTTAAAGTTTAATTGGTGTCTTACCCAGTTTTTACAAAATGTATATCATAATAATTAATTACTAGAGGCCCAATGCACGAAATTCATGCAAGAGTAGGCCTTTCTTCTCCTGGCTGCCATCACTGGCTTCCCTGTGGCACCTGGAACCCAGACTTCCCTTGCAGCCCTGGCTTCATCCGGAAGGTTGTCTGGAAGGACATCTGGTCTACTTAGCATGTGAAGCTTTTATTATTATAGAAGCTTGTTTTACAACCTTTCCAAATTGAAAGTTTAAGAGACTTTTTAATTGACGAAAAAATGACTAAGTTAATCCAATGGATCCTGAAATACCTCCAAAATTTAATCTCTGTCCTTACAAAAAGAGTTTTAAAAGTAATTAGTACTGGAGCCCTAACTGGTTTGGCTCAGTGGATAGAGCGTTGGCCTGTGGACTGAAGGGTCCCCGGTTCGATTCCAGTCAAGGGCATGTACCTTGGTTGCGGGCACATCCCCAGTCGGAGGTGTGCAGGAGGCAGCTGATTGATGTTTCTCTCTCATTGACGTTTCTAACTCTCTATCCCTCTTCCTTCCTCTCTGTAAAATCAATAAAAAATAAAAATAAAAAATAAAAAAATTATTAGTACTGGAGAGGCGCTGCTCCTGCCTGCAGTGGGAGGGCGGAGGGGGCGGTGGAACCACCAGGCCAGGGCTCGTGCTGTTTCTCTTTCACTTTCTTTGTATTTTAATAGGTATTTGGTATTTTAATAGTAATTGCATTGAATCTACAGATTGCTTTGGGTAGTATGAACATTTTAATATGTTGATTCTACCAATCCATGAACATGGTATATTCTTCCACTTGTTTATATCTTTTTTTTTTTTCAATGTCCTATAGTTTTCTGAGTACAGGTCTTTTACCTCCTTGGTTAAGTTTATTCCTAATTATCTTAATTTTTTGGGATTGTTTTCTTGCTTTCTCTGAGAGTTCATTGTTGGTGTATAAAAATGTCATCAATTTCTGGGTGTTAATTTTGTATCCTGCTATATTTCTGAAGTTATGTATTGAATCTAGTCATTTTTGATGGAGTCTAGGGTTTTCTATGTACAATATCATGTCATCTGCGAATAATGACAGTTTATTTTCTCCTTTCCAATTTAGATCCCTTTTATTTCTTCTTCTTGTCTAATCGCTATGGCTAGCACTTCTAATACTATGAGTGGTGAAAGTGGGCATCCATATCTTGTTCCTGTTGTTAGGGGAAATGGTTTTAGTTTTTGTTCATTGAGTATGATGTAGGTTTGTCATATATAGCCTTTATTATGTTGAGATATGATCCCTCTCTTCTAACTTTGCCAAGAGTTTTTATCAAGAAAGGGTGTTGGATTTTGTCAAATGCTTTGTCTGCATCAATTGATATGATCATGTGATTTTTGTCTTGCAATCTGTTTATGTGATGCAACACATTTATTGATTTGTGAATATTGTACCACCTTGCATACCTAAGTGGAAAAATCCTACTTGGTCATGGTGTATGATCTTTGTAATGTATTGCTGGATCCAATTTGTTAATATTTTGTTGAGGATTTTAGCATCTATGTTCATCAGGGATATTGGTCTGTAGATCTCTTTCTCTGTAGCATCTTTATCTGGTTTTGGAATTAGGGTAATGCTGGTCTCATAGAAAGTGCTTGGAAGTGTTCCTTCTTCTTTAATTTTTTGGAATAGTTTGAGGAGTATAGGTGTTAGTTCTTCTTTGAATGTTTGGTAAAATTCCCCTGTGAAGCCATCTGGGCTAGGGCTTCTGTTTGCTGGAAGTTTTTTTTTATTTTTATTTTATTACTGCATCAATTTCATCAGTCATTATTGGCCTATCAGAATTTTCTGATTCTTCCTGATTGAGTTTTGGAAGATTGGAATTTTTCTAGGAATATGTCCATTTTGTCCAGGTTGTCCATTTTTTGGAATAAAGTCATTCATAGTATTTTTTATGATTCTTTGTATTTATGTGGGGTCAGTGGTTAATTCACCTCTTTCATTTCTGATTTTATTTATTTGGGCTCTCTCTTTGTTTCTTGATGAGTCTGGCTAAAGGTTCATCAATCTTGTTTATTCTTTTAAAGAACCACCTCTTGGTTTTATTGATCTTTTGTTTGTTTTGTTTTGTTTTGTTTTAGTCTCTATGTCATTTATTTATGCTCTGGTCTTTAGTATTTCCTTCCTTCTACTTACTCTGATCTTTTCTTGTTGTTCTCTTTCTAATTCTTTAAATTTTAGGGTTAGAGAATTGATTACTAATTTTTCCTTCTCTCTTTTTCTCTCTCTTTTTTTTTTTTTTTTCAGGTTGGCCTGTAGTGCTATGAACTTTCCTCTCAAGGCTGCTTTTGCTGTGTCCCATAGATTTGGGTTTGTTGTGTGTTCACTTTCATTTGTTTCCAGTATGATTTATTTTTTCTTTGAACTCTTTGGTAACCCATTTATTGTTTAATAGCATGCTATTTAGTCTACATGTGTTTGATTGTTTTTTAGTGTTTTTATTGTAGCTGATTTTTAATTTCATGCCATTGTGGTCTGAGAAGATGCTTGATATAATTTCAGTATTCTTGAATTTGTAGAGACTTAGCTTGTGTCCTAACATGTGGCCTATCTTTGAAAATGTCCCATGTGCACTTGAGAAGAATGTATATTCCTTAGCTTTATTTTTTTTTATTCTTTAGCTTTAGAATTAAATGTCCTGAAAATGTCAATCAATTCCATCTGATCTAGTGTGTCATTTAAGGTCCTATTTCCTTATTGATTTTTTTGGTCTAGAATATCTATCCTGTGATGTCAGTGGGGTGTTAAAGTCCCCTTCTATATTGTATTACTGTTGATCTCATCCAGGAGTGTTTTTGTTTTTTTTAATGTATTTGGGTGTTCCTGTATTGGGTGCATATATGTTTACCAGAGTTATATTTTCTTGTTGCATCAATCGCTTTAGTGTTATGAAGTGGCCTTCATTATCTCTTATTATGGCCTTCACTTTGAAGTCTATTTTGTCAGATATGAGTATTGCTACCGCAGCTTTCTTTTCATTTCTATTTTCCTGGAAATATTTTTCCCATCTCTTCACTTTCAGTTTGTGGGAGTCCTTTTATCTAAGGGGGGTCTCTTGTAGACAGCATATGTGTAGGTCATGTTTTTGTATTCATTTAGCTACCCTGTGTCTTTTGATTGGAGCATTTAATCCATTTATATTTAAGGTACTTGATAGGTACTTGTTTGTTGCCATTTTTATTCTTTATGCCTGTGTTCCTCCCTCTCTTTCTATTTCTTCTTTTTACAGTAGCCCCTTTAGCATTTCTTAGGTCAAAACCACATTCATAACAGCTTGATTTTTTGGCATAAACATTTGTTTGGGGAAGATAAAATGTGATTATTACAAGTAAAGATGCTAGTATTGATAAATAAAGTAAGTACAAGATTAATTATTCCTTTTTGGATTTTACCAAAACTGACTTATTGGAAGTCAGTTGTACTAAATAATACTAAAAGAATAAATCCTCATCGATAGCTAGGGACATATAAGAATAGTCATATGACATCTACAAAGTGTCAATATCAGGCAGCAGCTTCAAATCCAAAATGATGAGATGTGATGTGGAATTTTAGTTGGTATAGGAGGCATACAATAAGGAAGGTAGAGCCAATAAATCCTGTGGCTATAAAGGACGTTGACCTGTAGACACCGTCTGATATAGAAAATGATGTTTCGTGATATTCTGAGATTTGAAGTAATGTGAACTACAAGCCTACACAAATCATAATGATTAGTGCTTGAACCATGTGCTTGCAACTCCCTAATATTAAACTATGATGAGCTGAAGTGATAGAGATGCCAGAGCAGATGTATTTAGATGAGGTACTTCTAAGGGATTAAGAGGATTGATGCCTGATGGGGATCAATATTCACCTAGTTCTGGAGTATGGATTAGCCTTGAATGATAGAAAGCTCAGAAAAATCCTGAAAAGAAAAATACTTCAGAGACGATAAATAAAAAAATTATGTCATAATGGAGTCCTTCTTGTACAATGGGTGTATGGTGGCCTTAAAATGTCCTTTCTCAAACAATATCTCATCATCACTGGTAAATGGTTAATATATTAGTAACCAGGCCTACATTTAATAATAATGGTGAGTTAAAGTGAAATCATATAACTAAGCCTGCTGTTATGACAAGGGCTGATAGGGCTCCTGTAAGTCATAAGGGGCTTGAGTTGACTATGTGGTATGCGTGCATTTGGTGGGTCACTAACCATTGTCATGTAGATGAAGACTAACCAGTAAGGTGAATACATATTTAGAGCTACTCGCAAATTCTAGAATAGTTAATAGGATAAGAACAATCAATGTCATGAGGGCGCTGGTTATACTAATGCTTATTACAGCTGGGGTTGCTCTCCCATTAGTGGATAAGTAGGTGATCTGCAGTAAAGTGGGCTGTCTGTTGCAGTTATTAAAAACAAGACAACAGGCCCCACATGGAGCAACTTATGGTCAGCCCCATGTCACCAAAAGGAGACAATCACATGTGCAGCCTCTCCTGGAAATGGGAGGGTTAACTAGTCCTTGCGGAGCTGCCGGGCCAGCACTGTGAGGTCATCTGTCATCCCCGAGGAAAGTGTCCAGGTCACAGCCAGTCCACGCTTTGCTATATGACTTCCTTGTTCCTGCCTCCTTCTACCTAGAACAGTCTCTCATTGGCACAGCTCCTCAGAACTCCCTTCTATTGGCTGGATGGGATGCTGCCAGAATCATTGAATAAAGCCAGTATCTTTAAAATGTACTCAGTCCAATTCTGTTTTTTAACACTTGAATTTCTTTGGTTCTTAAAAGTTTCTGGAATGAAACTTCTTTTTCTCAGTGGCTGAACTGAAAGTTGTACCTTATTTTGCAGTTTGAGGAGCCTTATCAGATTAAACAAATATATGACAAATGATGAAGTCTACAGGCAGATCTATGAGTATGACCATTTGGTGGAATAATCTCGCCAGTATTTGATCAAAAACATAGATGCGACATAGAGGACATGAAATATATTATAGGAAGTTCATTAAACCCAAACTCCTCCTCTTAACAAACTGTCAAATATTTTGTGTTAAAAGGGTGGCTTGATAAAGTTGAAACATTAATTGGTAAGTAGTTAAACATATTCTAGATCTAGACCATAATATTTAGCTAACAGTGAGATATTAATATCAAATGTGCCCATTTAAGGAAGTTCTCCACTTGGCATCCTCTGACAGAGTTTAATGCTGACCCAGAGCAGGACCGTGTGCTTTCTCGGGTGAGTTTCTGTTCGATTTTGTACCTTATTTCTCACTCATTGATCACGTTGAAATATTCACAGCTAAACTTCTTTTCACTTTCCTGCTTCTTGCTAAGTGTGGATTAAGATCTCAGTAGTTGCTTTTCAAGCTATCATGTGTTAAGTAAAAATGTTTAAATACTACACAAGTCTAACCTGCTCCACAGCCGCTCCAATTCCAGCTGGGACTTGGAAAAAGTGTGTACAAGAAACACGATCTGCCCAGATTGTCAAAAACATTGACATGTACCTCCTAGGGTTTTTAAACCTCTCACATTCATCTGGAAAAGACAGATGCACTTAAGCTACATTTGCAAGAGCCATTTTTGACCAATTTCACTACTCTTAAGTGTTTTTTTTTTAAGTATTGCCTTCCATTTTCTATACTCCTGACCCCACCTTATTTTACCCACACAAGTGAACTAAAAGGCTTACAACAAAGATCTTTGAATAAATTTGATAATTTGGTAAATAGCTCCTTCTTTCTCCAGTTCCCAAACAGCTATCAATTCTTTTTGGATTCTATCTAGAGAAGAAAAATGGATAGACATATACACAGTATTAACTTGGGTTACTTATTAAAGTTAATTTCAATCTCACCTAGATATACATCAAAAACACCCCATCTTCCGTCTCTCCCTCCTCATTCCCAAGCAGCAGTAACAAGGAGAGGCAGGAATCCTGGGCCTAACAGGAAAATTGATTAACTCTGTCCCGTTGTTAAGGCAATTCCCCGGACTGACCCGAGTATTGGTGGGTGAATCTAGCAGACGCACCTTTTTCAAATTAAGCTTTTCAAGGATAAAAGCCAAGGTGGAGCAGCGCGCCCAGGCTCCTCCTCAGCTGAAAGGGTTTGTGCCAACCCGCAGCGCCCCGCCTCCCCATGGCCTGAGTTCACTCTGAATCAGAGAGGCCGGCTCCCCATGCCCATGGCGCCCCGCACCCAGGTCAGAGGGCGGGGGCGCGCACACACTCTCACACACACCAGAAAGCCTGCAGCCACAAGCAGTCGGCGCCCCCTCCCCTCTCCCCACCCCCACCACGGGACAACGCGCCTCCCCCCTCCCCCACCCCAATGCTCCTCTCCCCTCTGGGACAGCGCCCCTGCCCCCCATCCACAGAGCTCCTCTCCCGCTGGGGACAGTGTCCCTCTTCCCCCTCCACCCCGGGACAGCGCGCCTCCCCCCTTCCCTCCCCTACCCCCCCTCGGCCAGCCCCCCTCTCCCCGCCCCACCCCGGACAGCGCCCCTCTTCCCACCCCCCCGCCCCCACCCCGGACAGAGTCCCTCTTCCCCCCCTCCGTTCCTCTCCCTGACAATGCTCCTCTCCCCCAGGGGACAGCGCCCTCTCCCACTGGGCCCGCGGGTGGGAAGGGCAATGTGAGTCTCACCTCGCGGGCTGCTTTCCGGTAAGCTTGGCAGGGCGGTGGGGGTGACGTGTCCCGAGTGGCGGGCGGACAGCAGAGGTGAGCGCTCATCCCTCCCATCTGCAGCCATGGCTGCTGGGGCGCCCGAGGAGGTGATGGCCATGGCCATGCTGCTGGACAGGCACCTGCCGCTGGGAGGGAGGGAGGCGGGACCCGGGAGGCGGGGGCCGGGAGCAGTGACCCACAGGGGTGGGGCGGGAAGGAGGGGCTGCAGCCCTCCTCCCCAAGTTGTGGCTCCTGTAGAGAGACCTGGGGGTCAGAGGAGAGCCTCAGTCTGGACCCCAGGAGGCGGTGCTCAGGGGTCAGCTCAGCCCTCCTGGGAGGGGTCCTTGCTGTCACTTTCGCAGCTTATTCCTCCAGCGATCGTTTTTTTTTTTCCTGGGGCCGCTTCTTTTGCTAGAAAATCATTTTCCAGTCATTTTCAATGATGATCTGTCATCTAAAGGGAAATAAATTTTTGGTAATGTTTTGTTAATTGTTTAATATCTGTTTGGCACTCTACTAACAATGGCTTATTGAAAAAATGCAAATTGGTTTAGGTTTCATTTCACAAAATAGGTTAATAATTTAGTTTTGTTCTTGTACTAAATTGTGCCTGACACATAGACAATAATGAAGTTTATGAATAAGAAATGAAAAACTATTTTCTTGAGATAATGCTTTAAAATATCTTTCACATGTAAAAGAGTAAAAAAAACAAAACAAAACAAAACAGCTGGGCACCATGCTTGTCCTGCTTTCTGTCTTTATTTTTTTTTCTTTTTTGGTAGTTTGCTAAAGTGGTTTAAAAATCAAAGATTTGGCCAGGCCAGTGTTGCTCAGTGTTTGAGCATCAACTCATGAACCAGGATGGTCACAGTTCAATTCTATATTCAGGGGACTCTCTCATCATTGATATTTCTCTCTCTCTCTCCCTCTCCCTTCCTCTCTCTCAAATCAATAAAAATATATTTTGGAAAAAATCAAAGTTTTGAACATGCCCAGATTTAAAAAAAAAACAAACAACAAAAAAAACCTCACACAATTGGAACATAGTAATGATCTTGAATAGTCATTTTTTCTTCAGTGAATCATTCAGCAAACATGTATTATATGCTCACAGGGTCTACAAAGGTGAATAAGGCAGGTCAAAGTCCCAGCCATAGATCTAAAGCTGTGTGAGGAAAAGCAGACTGTAGACAATTGAAATTACTTCTGTGTTGTTAAGAAGCATCTTCAGCCCTAGCTGGTTTGGCTCAGTGGATAAAGTGTTGGCCTGAGGACTGAAGGGTCCCGTGTTCGGTTCCAATCAAGGGCACATGCCCAGGTTGTGGGTTCGGTCCCCAGTAGGGGATGTGCAGAAGGCAGCCATCAATGATTCTCGCTCATTATTAATGTTTCTATCTCTCTCCCTCTTCCTTCCTCTCTGAAATCAATAAAAATATATTTAAAAAAAAGAATGGTCTTCATGTTGCTCTCTGAAGATACTCTTTCTTTCAAAAAGTGCACTTAGGCATCAGCTTGAAGCCTTAAAGGAAAGGCAATGCATGGTGTTTCTCATGTGTTCTCTTTTGTGGGTCAGCAGCATCAGGACACAGTGTAACAAAAGGGTCCTCCTCTGATACGGTGCAAGGCCAATGGCACAGGGAGTGAGGGGTCAAGTCGAGCACACCCAGCAAAAGCGAACTATTTAGAACAAGCATGTCACACTCAAAGACTAACAGGGGCCAAATAAACGAGGTGTAAGTTTATGCAGGCCACAAACAAACAAAAGCTAAAAGCTTTGATTTCCATAGAAAATAAGTTTATTCCGATAGAGACATACTGAATACAAAGGGCTGAAATAAATGAGTCATCATTAACATAAAATAATAGAACATTTTAATAAAAATTAATATTTTTCTTGAACATTAACTTACCAGACACTGAATAACTGCACAAATTAATAAGCGTAACACAAATAAAACTATTTTTCTTGTTCTCCAAAAGCAAAATATTTCCTGTTGCGCACACCAAACAAGTCAATCCAAGACTAATGACGTGGCCATCGGCTGCTAAAATATTCACTGCTAGTATTAGTGGAGAGAAATGGTGCGCCTGCACTTAAGCACGTAAGGGAAATGAATGCAACACGATTGTAGTAATTAGTCATTAGTGAATGTGGTAGTTTGTTATTAATTATGTATAATAGGATATTGTAAAAATTAAATTACGAAATTTTTATTGAAACATTTCTTACATACTGTTATATTGGCTGGGCCGCAAAAATATTCGTTGTGGGCCGCGAGTTTGACATGCTTGATTTAGAAAATAAACAGCAATGTTTTAACAGCCACAGCCTGGAATCTATTGAGCTAAAGAAACTTTTAAGAAGAATCAACAAAATCATATTACTATAGTGTCCTGTCCTGTCATCAGTCACACTCTTTGGTAACAGTGTGTCCACATTTTAATTACCCACCAATCTTGACTGTGGACAGAAACCACGCCTAATTCACCAGGACATCTCCAGCACCTAACACAATGTCTGGCACAGTAATAAGTGATTAATAACTATTTGCCAAATCAATAAGCAAAGGAGTATATGAACAAATCCCACACAGACATAGAATCTCACTAAAAGAATTGTCTAAGTCAGTGGTTCTCAACCTTCCTAATGCCGCGACACTTTAATACAGTTCCTCATGTTGTGGTGGCCCACAGCCATAAAATTATTCTCATTGCTACTTCATAACTGTAATTTTGCTACTGTTATGAATGATAATGTAAATATCTGTGTTTTCCGATGGTCTTGGGCGACCCCTGACAGCAGTTCTCAACCTCTGGGTTGCGACCCCTTTCACAGAGGTCGCCTAAGACCATCGGAAAACACAGATATTTATTTACATTACAATTCATAACGGTAGCAAAATTACAGTTACGAAGTAGCAATGAAAATGGTTTTATGGTTGTGGGGCCCCACAACATGAGGAACTGTATTAAAGGGTCGCAGCATTAGGAAGGTTGAGAACCACTGACTTAGACAATTTAAGTCTAAGTTAAGAGAAAAAAAAAGAAAAGTTAAGAACATTTCTTGATTTTTGGATGAAGATGACAGTTTTGACATGGGACTGACCAATGGTTTTTTTATTTCACTAGAGGCCTGGTGCTATGAAACTTGTGCATGGGAGGGGCGGGGGTCCCTCAGCCCTACCTGCACCCTCTCCAATCCAGGAGCCATCAGGGGATGTCCTACTGATGTTATGCCCAGATTTCGTGATCCCCAAAGACCACCAGGGAGCCGAGTACAATGCAAAAGCAAAGAGCCTTTATTAGAGCTATAGCTCGAGCTCAGTCCACACACACACACACACACACACACACACACACACACACACACACACACACACTGGCGCAGCGGCGAGGTGGAGAGAGAGAGAGAGAGCTTCAACAGGACAAAGGTTTTATAGGGGTCTGGGGCAGGGGGAGGGTCCCCTGAGTTGGCTGACCCCGATTGGTCAGTTCCAGGTCACCTGAAGGGACTAGCAAGGCTGTCCCCTACCCACACAGTTTTCCCAGGCTTGTTTGGATGGCGGTTATCAGTAGAATGAGAGCAACCTTTCATAGCTTACCAAGAAGTCTGTAACTATTTACTGAGATTTGCTGTACTGAGAATTTGTCCTTCTGCTCTGTCTCTCCCTTAGAGATTAAGAGGAACAAAGAATACATTTCTCTTGACAGACCTCCTATTCAGTGTTTTGTGCACAAAAGGCATTACGCAGTTAATAAACTTGCTGCAGTCTCTGTAGTCCTCCCGATCCTGCTCTCCTGTCTTTCTTTCTTTTCTCAATTCCCACCTCCCTACCTCAGCCCGGTTCAACCTGTCAGGCTGGCCCTGGCACCTGATGGGTGAAGGAGCATGCTACAGTATTAGCCCAATTTGGGCCTAGCTGCTTTCTTGTAGTTTTTCTCGGAAGGGAGGTTATTCTGGGGACAGGAGGAAGGGCCTAGCACAAAAATGGAGTCTCTGCCCTTTTACTGATAGCTTAGGCCCACTCCCCGCGGTTCTCTGCTCTCTGCAGGGCCTGGCTGCTTTGCTGCTGCCGCTGCAACGAAGCCACCACGCCCTGCTGTCCTCTCTCTGTCTGCAGGGCCTGGGGGCTTCACCACCACCATGGGAGCAAAGCCGCCACGCCCTGCTGTCTGTTCTCTGTCCAGCGGGGGATGAGCAGCGTGGCTGGATCTGCCTAAGGATGGATCCAGCTGCGCCACTCACCTGCCACGCGCCCCCCAACCCACCCCCACCCCCGGTATGTCTGACAGGACCGGGGACTCCAGCAATGGGGCTGACAGGACCGGGGACTCTGGCAGGGCTGAGGGAACTGGGCGC
Organism: Plecotus auritus; assembly: GCF_963455305.1. NCBI lineage: Eukaryota > Metazoa > Chordata > Mammalia > Chiroptera > Vespertilionidae > Plecotus > Plecotus auritus. The sequence goes on along the minus strand of NC_137773.1, from coordinate 116,282,997 downwards.
CGCCATCTTGTGGCTATGGGCACCACCATCTTTGTGACAGAGTGACAGTTAATTTGCATATCACCCTTTTATTAGATAGGAATATATTTTTGACAAGTAAGGTTTCTTTATTGTCTATGTAAAATTATTAGTATACTTTTTTTCTTGCTTTACTTCTTTTTATGGCTTCTCTATCTGTTTTAGACCTCATTTGAGGGTATTACAGCTGATCGCAATTACTCGTCTTATACTATAAAAGGTAGTGTGTCTACTGAGATTATATTTGTAGCAATGTTGAGTTTTATAAAAATTTCAAAAGGTTTATTAGATAAGTATCACTTTATCTAGTTTAAAGATAATATCATAGTTTATGGTTATTCAACATATGTTAAATAATACTCATCAATCCAAGGCATTAATGATTATGATATTTTGCCATCTCTTTTCAGATGAGCTAATACGCCCTTTAGAATAAAAGCACAATATAAGCAGGTAATGTGTCAGCCAGTAAAATATTTCTTCTTGCTTCCTTACCTACTGAAGCTACAGTTCCAGTTACCTGCTACTGAGTAACAAACCACACCAAAGCCGTGGCTTAAAGCATCAGGACTGGGGGACAGGCTGTGGTGGTGCTGGTTCTTGCAGGTGGAGAAGGTGGGCTGCCCAGACATGGCCGTGCACCTGCTCCTGGTGAGCTGTTAGCCTCCCTCTGGTTGCCCATGTCCCTGCCCTTTAGCTCCTATAAGAACGTGGTTTTGCAGATTCCTGCGGTCATTGTGAGTGTGAAGTCCGTGTTCCTTTGTTTCCTGGCCCTGAGTCTGGAGATAAAGGTGCGAAAACTCCAGGAACTGTGGCAGTCGCACTAATACAGGCTTGCTCTGCCCTCTGTGCCTCTGATTTCACAGAAATGGCCAACCACACATCGCATTCACACACAGCCCTCTTTAAGGACACACCATGTACACAAAGTAAACTTGGAGAAATCTCACTACTGAACTTCTGTGTTGCAGAAGACACTTTGGTATAAATATCTCTAAGAAAATATGTTTCTAAAGGAATAGAAAGGGAGTGAGAGTGTAAGTGCAGTATGTTTGTGAGTAGAGCCTATTTTCTCTGTTCCTCAAGGGCCGGTGAGCAGGCTGTACTGCCCAATTCCAGCCGCACCTCCATCGCGGCCACATGCGTGCATCAGGTGAACCCCAGAGGCTGGTCAGCTTAAACCCTCCCGCCATCCCCTGAGAGTACAGAGAGCTCCCTGGTGCTCTGTGTCCTGTAGGCCTGAGGGGGTGAGAGCAGAGGAAGGAGGAGAGGATACAGCTTTGTCCAGGTAGCTAATTGGTCTGTTTGTAGTGTCTTCATTTTATGTTCTGTTTTATTAATGTGTATTTTTACTAGGAAATCACCCAAGTCCTCCAGGTTTCCAGGTTTATGCAATAGGTTTCTCTTATTTTACTTTTAATTTCTCCTCTTTCTAGTTTTCTACAGAACTGTTACAGTTAATGAACAAATATTGGTACATTATTGTCAACTTAAGTCTACATTTCATTTAGGCTCCCACAGTCAAGGCTCAGTCTCAGTCCTGACACCTCTTTTAATTACTCTCCAGTCTTCCAACTGGTTGGGGTGTGATGCTAGGACATGGGAGCAGGGGAGAAATGTGCTGCCAGGGTCCATGCTGTGCAGCCCGCAGGGACTGCATGTGGGCAGCTCTTACACACGCAAAGTGACAGGAGTCGATCCTAACTTAGAAAGGTCGGCTGGTCACAGTGTGGAGGTGGGACTGGACAGAGGGGACAGGAAGCCGGGCAGTGGGATGGCTGGCAAGCGTGGTGCTGGCCAAGCTGAGGCAGGACAGGGTGGGCAGAGGAGCAGGGTGTGAGGACCAGAGAGGCATGGTCAGCACTGTCCTGAGGATGGAGTCAGCATGGGTATGGGAGCTGGTGCCTAGGGGAACTGGCCATTCGGACCCCAATAGGAGAGTGCATTCTGCTGAAAGGAGACTATTTGCTAACCTCTGGGTTTATTTGCCATGGAAGGAAGGAAGGACTAAGAAGGGAGGGGAGGAGAGTGCTGGTCGCAAGCTGGGCAGCAGCCAAAGGCACCACCTCACTGCGTCCCACCAGCCGCCCAGAGGGAGCTTTGTCCCCTCTGACAGGGAGACTGAGGCTCCGTTTCTCTGCCTGAAGCTGCACAGCTGGGAGGTGGTGGGGCCAGAAGCGGGCTCTGTGCTGTCGGGCTCAGGCCCTGCCCAGTAAGGGCCTGGGCTCCACTTGGAGCCGCCAGGAAGCTCTGGGTAGGTGAGGCCTCAGGAAGGGGCTGGGCGGAAGGAGACCCGTGCTGTGGCCAGGAGCACGGATTCCAACCCCCGGAGGAGCCTAGCCCGTGGCTCAAGAGCTGCATCGTCCTGTCATCAGGAGCCCAGTCCCCTTCCTGGTCAGGGCATGGCCCGGGTTCAGGCTTGGTCCCCGGTATGGGCGTATGGGAGGCAGCGCATTGGTGTTTCTATCGATGTTCCTCTCTCCCTTCCTCTCTCTCTAAAATCACTTAAAACATAACAAAACAAAACATGCTGGAGGCAGGGAGTAGGAGTGGTAATGGTAAGATGGCTGGTGTTTGCGGGGTGAGCACCAGAGAGGAGGGTTTTAAGCAGAAAAAGTCTCTGAAATGTCATGAAGATTCTTCTTGATTCTTTGGTTGAGCACCAAGCTGCACATACATGGATGAGATCCCAAGAGGCCTGGAAGGACACGACTGAAGACCGAGCCTCTTCTGGGAGGCGGGAGCCCTCAGGCTCGGGAATCCCTCCTTGCGGGCCCCGGCCGCAGAGACTCCCTGAAGACGAGTCCCCCAGAAGAGAGCTGGGACTGGTCATGGCTGCTCTAGAGAGACACCTGGACTTATTTAAAAGCAAGCCTCAGACGGACCACATCTGTCTGAAATTTAATAAGTTGTTGCCAAATGAAGCACAAGATCTATGGAAACCCATCCAGATACGGCTGCCTCAGGATGGAAAGCGTGGTGTCCAGCACCCAACAAAACACTAGACGCGAAGAAGCCAACATGTGATTGATCATCAAGAGAAAATAGTAGAAATCAACACAGAATGACAGGTTTGATGATAAACCACCCCAGCATTTTAAAAGTACATTCAGGTGTTTATAACAAACATAAAAATAAACAAAAATGAAAGAAAAGAAGAATGTATGTGTGAAAAATATAAAATCCAAAACCTTATGCCTGTTGATGGGCTCAACAATAAGTTGCGTGTTGTGGAAACAAGAGATTTGTGAACTGGGAGACATGGAAATAGCAACTGTCTAAACTACAGCACAGATGAAAACGCAAAAAGGCTGCCTCCTCTGCCTCCCAACAGCAATCTTTTTGAGACGGCGGTCTCTCCAAAGGCCTAAAGCTTTATCCCCCAAGGCCCAGGAGGAGAGGAGAGGTGAGAAATGTCAGAAAGGAGATCATGTTCACAGGAGGGCTGCCCTGCTTGATGTTTCATTCAGGCTGAAGGGAGAGTGAACAGGCGCCCCACTATTGGGACACGTAGCCAAGTCTGCATGGGGCAGGCACACAAGGGGCCTCCCTGCATCCAGAGGCATTGGAAGCAGAGGCAGAGCCTCTACCAGCCAGTGGAGCTGAGGAGCCCCACGCGGCGCCCCTGGCAGGCGGGCACCAGTGGGCACCAGCCTGTCTGGGGGCTGCTGCAGGGGTGGGAGCCCCCCCTCTCCCATTGCTCCTCACACGTGACCAATCCATTCAGGGCATAGACAGCCCTGTTATTAGAAGGGTTTTTATTTTATTGAGACCAAGGCATTGTTCCTTATCATTATGGCCTTTGATTCATGATTTGCATTAATACACACACACACACACACACACACACACACACACACACACAGTGAATGGGACACACCCTGCCTCAGACTCGGGAGCCCTCCACTGCAAGCCTGGTTTCCCTGTTTCCTATGGCACCTGCACCTGGAAAGCCTGAGGAGCGGCCCCTCCCTCCCACCCGCCCACTGAAGCAGGGAGGCTGGTGGGACTGGCAGCAGGTGCCACAGGAACATCACAGGGTGCCACCTGGGTGCGCTGGGGGCCTACTGCCCCCTCCCCTGGAGAGCGGGGGCCCTACTGCCCCCTCTCACTGCCTGTCTCCCCAGTTACTTCTCTGTCTAGACCTGAGAACAAGCCCTGAGGTTCTGGCCTGGGCACTTGGGTAACAATACAGAATTTCAGCGCCCCACTCCTCAGGGCCTCAGGCCAAGCATTAGCCCCGAGGGACCTGACAACAGGCTGTGCTTCAGGCCTGGAGTGACTGCTCTAGGGGGAACAGGCTCAGCGGGACCAGTGGGGTGAGGGCGGAGGGGAGGGTGGCCTCGGTGTTGGCAGGGGCGCTGGGAGCCCCAACAGCACAGGGGCTGGACCTCAAGTCAGAACAGAGTTCATGAGCCACCCCTGCTTCCAGGGTCACCCTGCTGAGGTCCGGGCATCGGAAACCCTGGGGCGGGCAGAAGGTGGGACATTTGCTAGTAGATCTGCCGCCTCTTTACTTGGGAAAATCTTGAAGCTCCTGAGAGGTTCCTCGCCTGTAACACTGGATTAAGGAGCCCTGCCTCCCTGTTCCTGACAGTTACGAGCCAGCTGGGATGATGCACTTGACCTGCAGTGGGATGAAGGGTTCTGGGCATGAACATCAGGGAACAACCTATCTCAGCTTCTATTTCACTCTTTGGCCTTTAGTGCTCTTTGCATTGTGTAAAAACATTTTTACAATCTCTTGTACATTTTAAGGCACCTCAATGCTTTTTTGAAATAGACTGGGTGTGGAGTAAACATAAACATAAACATTTTTTGTTGTTAGAGGATATTTTTTCCCATTGCTTTTCAGGGAGTTGGGAGGGAGAGAGGAGAGAGAGAGGGAGAGGGAGAGGGAGAGGGAGAGGGAGAGGGAGAGGGAGAGGGAGAGAGAGAGGGAGAGGGAGAGGAAGAGGGAGAGGGAGAGGGAGAGGGAGAGGGAGAAATATTAATATGTGGACGAAAGGGGCCACATGCTGACCTGACAAGCTCAGGGGAGGCCTGCATGACAGTCTTGCAAACGCAGAGACCTAAAGTCACCACAAAGGATGGTCTGAAATTAAACTTTAACTAAATGCAGTTATGGTGGGCAGTTACATCCTAGGCCGGTATCTTCACTGACAAGGTCAACCTTTACCTTAACTGAGCCTATCTGTCTTTTTGCATCTATGATAACATACCCTTGAAATGTCTGAGTAACTTGTAACTTCCCTTTTTCTGGAGCCCCTGGGGCACAACCAAATGTGGTGGGCACCAGGACAGATACCACAAATTCCTTCATTATCATGTTAATTGTTCCTGCACCCACCTAAGTATGTGTCCATCATTTTACTTTTTATCCAATCCCAGGGGTTTCCCACCCCCGCTTTGCTTTATCCCACCTCCTTAATCCATCACCAATGAATTTCATGTAACCCACCTATGTCCCTCCTTTGGCTGCAATGTATAAATACAAATGTAACCTGCCATTCTCTGGAGCATTATCTCAATTCCTTGAGGTTCTGCTTCCTGGCATATTGGCTCAAATAAACTCACAAAAATTCTTTACAGGTTTCAATGGTTTTTTGACATTAACAGATGTGAGACAGAAACATGGACTGACTGGTTGCCTCCCCCACTCACCCCTTCACCCCTTCTGGGGTCAGGGAGTGAACCCGCAACCCAGGTACATGCCCTTGACTGGGAATTGAACCTGTGACTCTTCGGTGCTCAGGCCGACACCCTAACCACCTAACCACACCGGCCAGGGCAAAAGATAGACAAACATTTAAAAAAGCTATAACCTGCTCCCAAACCCTCTCTCACGATATTCTTGAGCTAATGGCCTACCCAAATATTATAACAGCCTCATTACAAACACGATTTTCAGAAAGGCCAACCTGTGGCCTTTTCTTAGATACCACAAAACATCAGAAAAGGAGGATGGCAATATACAGATGGAGAATACATGGAAGTAGAGCAATTTCTCTGGAATGCTAGAGAATTAGATAATTCTCTGTTCCTAATTCATTTCGCAGTAAAAGGAACTGGCCTCTTTGGAGAAAGAACTGATAAAGCTTTGGGTGAGAGAAGGTACAGGTGAGTTAATGTGCCAGAAAGCAAGGAAGTGCATAGAGACTGGTGAAGGCATTGAGGGAATCTACTGTCCAACCTCGAGGAATTTAAACATCAAAACAACCTGCTTACTATGGATTTTAGCACATTGAACAACAAAAAGTGTACCAATCCACACAAAAAAATGAGAGAAGAGAGGGAAAAGTAAAAGCTGCTTTTTCAGAAGACTGTTGGGTGAAAAAAATGTGTAATTAATGATAATATTATAAAATCACTTTTTTTCACTCACTAATAACATAATTTATTCAGGCAAGTATTATCATTGGGTCTATAGCATTGAGTGCAAGTTAATTGGGGAATAAATAGACTGTTAACAAATTCAAAGTATTTTTAAATAATGTATAAATCTAGTGGGAGCCACCTTATCAAGTTATCAAACTCTGCATCCCACCTTTAAAAAAAAATCTTTATTGTTGAAAGTATTTCATAGGTCTCCTTTCCCCCCATTAACCTCTTCCAGCCACTCCCCTCCCCACCCCAGGCACTCACCACCTCATTGTCTGTGTCCAAGGGTGATGCATATATGCATACAAGTTCATTGGTAGATCTCGTCCCACCCTGCCTTCCCTCTGAGGTTCAACAGTCTGTTCATGCTTCTGTGTCTCTGGGTCTATTTTTGTTCATCAGTTTATTTAGTTCATTAGATTCCACATATGAGTGAGGTCATGTAATACTTATCTTTCTCTGACTGGCTTATTTCGCTCAGCATTATACTCTCTAGGTCCCTCCATGCTGTTGCAAATGATATGTACCAAAGTTGGTTTTTTTTTATCCATTAATCTGCTGATGGGCACTTGGGCTGTTTCCAGAACTTAGCTATTGTAAATGACGCTGCTATGAATGTAGGGGTGCATATATTTTTTCTGATGAGTGTTTCAGGTTTCTTAGATATATTCCTAGAAGTGGGATCACTGGGTCAAATGGGAGTTCCTTTATTTATTTTATTTATTTTTTTTTAGGAAACTCCATACTGTTTTCCATAGTCACTGTGCCAGTCTGCGTTCCCACTAGCAGTGTACAAGGATGGATTCTCTTTTCCCCACATCCTCACCAACACTTGTCATTTGTTGATTTGTTGATGGTAGCCATTCTGACAGGTGTGAGGTGAAACCTCATGTCGCTTTGATCTGCATCTCTCATATGATTAGTGACTTTGAGCATGTTTTCATGTCCCTTGGCCATCTGTATGTCCCCTTTGGACCAGTGTCTATATAGGTCCTTTGCCTATTTTTAAATTGGATTGTGTGAAAGTTGTGATAGCCACATCCTGCTTGGCTTGGATTTGGGGCCTGGAGAAGGGCTGCACACAAATTAAGAGACTAGACAAGAAATATGAATTTGGAAAGCACAGGGGGCCAGGCAGAGACCAAGCTCAAGTGGAAGGGCTTCACTGGTGCCCAGTCCCTGCCAGCTTTATATTCAATTTTGGATACACATATTACCTTTATTCAGGCAGGCAATTCCAGTAGCAGACAGACTATCTTAAAGGTCAGTAAATATTAGTAAAGATTTACTTTGAAACTATTAGGTCAGGAAATTGCTTGAGTCACATTGTCTCGACTAAACAATCGGTGCAAAGCTTTTAGCCCTTTCCAAAGTTCAAGATCCATCAGCCTTCTGGGTTCCTTGTTTACACTTTCCTCATAGTGTAGACCACTGGTCGGCAAACTCATTAGTCAACAGAGCCAAATATCAACAGTACAACGATTGAAATTTCTTTTGAGAGCCAAATTTTTTAAACTTAAACTTTTTCTAATGCCACTTCTTCAAAATAGACTCGCCCAGGCCGTGGTATTTTGTGGAAGAGCCACACTCAAGGGGCCAAAGAGCCACATGTGGCTCATGAGCCGCAGTTTGCTGACCACGAGTGTAGACAATGGGTGGCTTCCAGCAGAATTTTTTGTCTTCCATTTGTTAAATTGTATGAGTACCCTATAAATTTGGAGATTAACCCCTTATAGAATGTATCATTGGCAAATACTGGTATGTTCTTCCATGTAGTGGGCTCTCTTGTTATTTTGCTGATGGCTTCTTTTGCTGTGCAGAAGTTTTTTTGTTTGTTTGTTTGTTTGTTTCAATCTTTAATTTCTTTATTGATTAAGGTATTACATATGTGTCCTCATCCCCACATTAACCCCCCAAACCTCCCTCCCCACTCATGCCCTCACCCCCCTGTTGTCTGTCCTTTGGTTGATCTCTCCCGCATATCCCCATCCTCCCCTATCTTCCCTCTGAGATTTAACAGTCTGATCGTTGCTTCTCTGTCTCTGGATCTGTTTTTGTTCATCAGTTTATGTTGTTCATTATATTCCATAAATGAGTGAGATCATGAGGTATTTATCTTTCTCTGACTGGATTATTTCACTTAGCATAATGCCCTCCCAGTTCCATTCATGCTGCTGCAAATGGTAAGAATTCCTTCTTTTTTACTGCAGCGTAGTATTCCATTGTATAGAGGTACCACAGTTTAGAAATCCACTCAACTGGTGATTGAATGTTTGGTAAAACTCCCCTGTGAAGCCATCTGATCCCGGCCTTTTGTTTGCCGGAAGCTCTTTGATGACTGCTTCCATTTCTTCCATAGTTATTAGCCTATTGAGATGTTTAGATTCTTCCTGATTTAGTTTTGGAAGGTTTTGTATTTTTCTAGGAATATGTCTATTTCCTCCAGGTTGTCCAGTTTGTTGGAATAAAGTTGTTCATAGTAATTTTTAACAATCCTTTGTATTTTGGCGGGATCTGTTGTTATTTCACCTCTTTAATTTCTGATTTTGTTTATTTGGGTCCTCTCTCTTTGCTTCTTGGTGAGCCTGGCTAGAGGTTCATCAATCTTGTGTATCCTTTCAAAGATCCAGCTCTTGGTTTTGTTGATCTTTTGTATTATTTTTGTTTTTTGGTTTTTGTTTTTTTTTGTCTCTATGTCATTTATCTCTGATCTGATCTTTATTATTTCCTTCCTTCTAGTTACACTAGGCCTTTCTTGTTGCTCTCTTTCTAACTCTTTGAGTTGTAGGGTTAGGTTATTTATTACCTTCCTTATCTCTTGTATGGCCTTCACTTTGAGGACTATTTTGTCAGATATAAGTATTGGTACCCCAGCTTTTTTTTTTTCATTTCCATTTGCCTGAAAGATATTTTTCCATCCCTTCACTTCCAGTCTGTGTGAGTCCCTTGTTCTGAGATGGGTCATGTTTTTTTATCCATTAAGCCACTCAATGTCTTTTGATTGGAGTTTAGTCAGTTTATGTTTAAACTTATTATTGAAAGCTACTTGTTTATAGTTATTTCTATTTTTGTGCCTGTGTTCTTTCTTACCTTTTTATTTCTTCTTTTTACAGCATTCCCTTTAGCATTTCTTGCATTGCTGGCTTGGTAGTGATAAACTCCCTTAGCATTTTTTTTTTGTCTGCGAAGCTCCTGATTTCTCCTTCAATTTTGATTGATAGTCTTGCTGGATAGAGTATTCTTGGATTCAGTCCTTTGCTTTGCAACACTTTGTATACCTCCTTCCATTCCCTTCTAGCTTGATGTGTTTCTGTTGAGAAGTCACTTGATAATCTGATGGGGATCCTTTGTAGGTAACTCTCTGTCTGTTGTAGCCTTTAAGATTCTCTCTTTGTCGTGAACATTTGCCATTGTAATTATGACGTGTCTTGGTATGGGTCTTTTGGGATTTATCTTGCTTGGGACTCTCTGTATTGGTGTAACTTTTTTCTTCCTCATATCTGGGAAGTTTTCTGTCCTTATTTCTTCAAATAGATTTTCTAATCTTTGCTGCTCTTCTTGTCCTTCTGGCAGCCCTATTATATGTACATTACTTCATTTTGTGTTGTCCCAAAGCTCCCTTAGGCTCTCCTCCTGCTTTTGAATTTTTTTCTCCAGTTGCTGTTCAGATTGAGCTTGTTTCTCTACCTTATCTTCTAACTCACTAATTCGGTCCTCTGCTTCTTCTAGTCTACTGTTGAAAGCTTCCATGGTGTTTTTGATTTTAGCTGTATCGCTTTTCATTTCTTCCTGATTCTTGCATAGGTTGTTGATTTTCTCATCCATCCAGTGAATGAATTGTACAACCATTACCCTGAATTCTTTTTCTGTCATGTTGCATGCTTCAATTTCATTAATATCCTTTCTAGGCAACTCCTCGTTTTCCTTCCTCTGGGGATTGTGTTGTCTCCCCATTATGACTATCACTAGAAAGTTCAAATGTCGAGTTTCGTGGGCCTCGGCTGTGTGCAGTGGGAGCTTCGCACCACCTGAGTGTCACTGAAGAGCTCCAATACTAAGATGTGTGGCTGCCGTGGATTGGTGGGAACCCAGCTTGCCGAGAGTCAGCGTTACCAGTGCTCAGTGTTGCCTCGTGTGCGCACCTAGAATCAGGGACCCTGCCTGCACCACGCTGAAACAGAGATCCCACTGTCGTGTGCCAAAAATCAGAGCCCCCTAGCACATGCCAGGAGTCAGAGTTCCCCTGTGCCTGCAACAAGAATCCAGTATCAGAGTCTCTGTTGCTTCGTGCGGCCTCGCACTGAGAATCAGGGTCCCTGTGCACATGCTCCAAGTATTTGAGTCACTGGCTCTTAGTGTGAATGCACTGGGTGTCAGGGATCCCAGGCGCACGCGATACAAAACAGAGTCAAGTCACTGGTGCTTAGTGCAGCCTCCCACCTGGAGAATCAGAGTCCTGGACAGCTTGGGGGACTGGGTTGCACAGTAGCACTGTGTAAGCAGGAGGTCCGCTCCTGCGCTGCAGAAAACAGACTTCTGTGTGTGCTTTCCCAGAATCGAAGTCAGGTGGCTCTGCCGCCCTGCGTGGGCTTTGGGTTTGGTCGCCTGATTGTGGCAAACATATTCCCAGTGTTTGCACGCTCCCAGGCTCAAATTCCTGTAGCGGATCTGCGGCCTGTGTAAGGGATGGGTCTATTAGTTACTATGGTGCTGCCCGCAAGCCTGCAGGGAGGAGATAGGGTTCGTGACTCACAGAAATCTGCAGCCAGGATGTCTGGATTCTTGGTGTCTGTGGGTCTGCAGCTGTGGTCACAGGTCTCTGTCCACAATGGCTGCAGGGTCCTGGTTTATGACTGAGACCAGACTGGGTGGTGCTGAGGCCAGGTAGGATCAACATCAGAACAAATCTATAGATACAATGCAATATCTATTAAAATATCAAGCAGCTCTGTTTCTCAAGATGGCGTGGTTTCTGTGCCCAAGCTGGCCGCCCCGGAGTGTCCATGTTGGGAGCAGGGCTCTGCTGTCTAAGACTTCCTGGTTTGGCAGCCCCTTCAAGTTTTTTGTTTTCATGTAGTCCCATTTGTTTATTTTCTCCTTCGTTTCCATTGTCCTAGAAGATGTATCGGTAAACACATTGCTATGAGCGATCTCTGAGATTTTGGTGCCTAGGGCTTCTTCTAGGATTTTTATGGTTTCACATCTTACATTTAAGTCTTTTATCCATTTTGACTTTATTCTTCTGTATGGTGTAAGTTGGTGGTCTAGTTTCATTTTTTTGCATGTACTTGTCCAATATTCCCAACACCATTTATTGAAGAGATTGTCTCTGCTCCAATGTATGCTCTTGCCGCCTTTGTCAAATATTAATTGAGCATAGTGGCTTGGGTTGATTTCTGTGATTACAGTGGCTTTGTAATGTAAACTTGATATTTGCTATTGTGATTCCTCCAACTTTAGTCTTCTTTCTCAAGATTGCTGTAGCTTTTCAGGGTCTTTTGTTGTTGTTGGTGGTGTTGTTGTTGTTGTTGTTCCATGTAAATGTTTGGAGTGTTTGTTCTAGAATTTTGAAACATGTTGATATTTTAATAGATATTGCATTGAATCTACAGATTGTTTTGGATAATATGGACATTTTAATGATGTTGATCCTACCAATCCATGAACATGGTATATTCTTCCACTTGTTTATATTTTCCTCTATCACTTTTTTCTATGTCCTATAGTTTTCAGAGTACAGTTTTTTTACTTCCTTGATTAAGTTTATTCCTCAGTATCTTAATTTTGTTGTTATAATGGTAAATAGAATTGTTGTTTTAGTTTATATTTCTGTGCATTCACTATTGGTGTATAAAAATATGATAGATTTCTGGGTGTTAATTTTGTACACTGCTATGTTTCTGAATTTATTTATTAAGTCTAGTAGTTTTTTGATGGAGTATTTTGGCATTTATATGTACAGTATCATGTCATCTGCAAATAATAAGCGTTTTACTTCCTACTTTCTAACGTAGATGTCTTTTATTTCTTTTTCTTGTCTGATACTTATGGCCAGGACTTCCAGTACTATGTTAAATAAGAATGGTGAAAGAGGGCATATCTGTCTTGTTCCTTTTCTTAAGGGAAATTGTTTTAGTTTTTGATGATTGAGTATGATGTTGGCTGTAGGTTTATCATATATGGTCTTTAGTATGTTGAGGTATGATCCCTCTATTCCCACTTTGCTGAGAGTTTTTATCAAGAAAGGTGTTGGATTTTGTCAAACGCTTTCTATGCATCAATTGATATGATCATGTGATTTTGTCATTTAATCTGTTTATGTGATGTATCACATTTATTGATTTGGGAATATTGTACTAGCCTTGCATCCTGGGAATATATCTCACTTGGTCATGGTGTATGATCCTTTTAATATATTGCTAGATCTGATTTGATAACATTATGGAGAAGATTTGAGTATCTATGTTCATCAGGAATATTGACCTGATGTTCTCTTTCTTTGTCATGTCTTTGTCTGATTTTGGAATTAGGGTAATGCTAGCCTCATAGGAAGATTTTGGAAGTGTTCCTTCCTCTTGAATTTTTTGGAATAGTTTGAGGAGAGTAGGTTTTAGTTCTTCTTTGAATGTTTGGTAAAATTCCCCTGTGAAGCCATCTGGTCTAGGGATTTTTTTGCTGGGAGTTTTTGTTTTTGTTTTTGTTTTTTCCTACTGCTTCAATTTCATCAGTAGTTATCAGCCTATTTAGGTTTTCTGATTTTTTCTGATTGAGTTTTGGAAGGTTGCATTTTCCTAGAAATATGCCCATTTTGTCCAAGTTGTCCCATTTGTTAGAATAAAGTCACTTACAGGTTGTTTTTTGTTGTTGTTGTTTCACTATCCATTGTATTTCTGTGGGGTCAGTTGTTACTTCACCTCTTTTATTTTTTATTATTTTTTGGGGGTCCTCTCTCTTTGCTTCTTGATGAGTCTGGCTAGAGGTTCATCAATATGGTTTATTCTTTCAAGAACCAGCTCTTGGTTTCACTGACTTTCTTAAAAAATTTTATTTTATTGTTTAAAGTATTACACATAGTAGTACATATACCTCCTTTTTTGCCCCCATTGACCTTCAGCCAGCCTCCCCTACCCCTGTCACATGCCTTCATCCCACCTCCCCGGCCCCCCGCAGTGTCTTGTGTCCATTGGTTGTGCTTATATACATGCATACAAGTCCTTCTGTTGATCTCTTTCCCCCACTCTCCAATACTCCCCACCCTTCCCACTGTAATTTGACCGTCTGTTCGATGCTTTACTGCCTCTGTATCTATCTTTTTGTTCATCAGGTTATAATGTTCTTTATTTTCCATAAATGAGTGAGATCATGTGGTATTTTTCTTTTATTGCCTGGCTTATTTCACTTAGCATAATGCTCTCCAGTTCCATCCATGCTGCTGCAAATGGTAAGAATTCCTTCTTTTTTATAGCAGCATAGTATTTCATTGTGTAGATGTACCATAGTTTTCTGATCCAGTCATCTGCTGACGGGCACCTAGGCTGTTTCCAAATCTTAGCTATGGTGAATTGTGCTGCTATGAACATAGAGGTGCATATATCCTTTCTGATTGGTGTTTCTAGTTTCGTGGGATATATTCCTAGGAGTGGGATTACTGGGTCAAATGGGAGTTCCATTTTTAGTTTTTTGAGGAAACTCCATGCTGTTCTCCACAGTGGCTCCATCAGTCTGCATTCCCACCAGCAGTGCATGAGGGTTCCTTTCTCTCCACATCCTCGCCAACACTTGTCATTTGTTGATTTGTTGATGATAGCCATTCTGACAGGTGTGAGATGGTACCTCATTGTTGTTTGGATTTGAATCTCTCGGATTATTAGTGACTTTGAGCATGTTTTCATATATCTCTTGGCCTTCCTTCTGTCCTGTTATGAAAAATATCTATTTAGATCTGTTGCCCATTTTTTGATTGGTTGTCTTCCTTTTGTTAATTTCTATGAGTTCCCTGTAAATGTTGGAGATTAAACTCTTATTGGTGATAACATTGGCAAATATGTTCTTCCATGCAGTGGGCTTTCTCCTTATTTTGTTGATGGTTTCTTTTGCTGTGCAGAAGCTTTTTATTTTGATGTAGTCTCATTTGTTATTTTCTCTTTAGTTTCCATTTCCTTTGGAGCTAAATCAGTGAAGATACTGCTTTGGCATATGTCTGAGATTTTTCTGCCTGTGGATTCCTCTAAGATTTTTATGGTTTCCTATCTTACATTTAAGTCCTTTGTCCATTTTGAGTTTATTTTTGTGTATGATGTAAGTTGGTGGTCTAGATTCATTTTCTTGCATTTATCTGTCCAATTTCCCCAACACCATTTATTGAAGAGACTGTTTTGACTCCATTGTATGCTCTTGCCTCTTTTGTCAAATATTAATTGAACATAATGGCTTAGGTCGATTTCTGGGTTCTCTGTTCTGTTCCATTGATCTTTATGTCTGTTCTTGTGCCAGTCCCAGGGAGTTTTGAGAGCAGTGAGTTTGTAATACAGCTGGATATCTGGTATTGAGATCCCTTCTACTTTGTTCTTCTTTCTCAGGATTGCTGCAGCTATTTGGAGTCTTTTTTTTTCCCAGATGAATTTTTGGCGAGTTTGTTTTAGGACTGTGAAATATGCTCTTAGTATTTTAATGGGGAGTGCATTGAATCTATAGATTGCTTTGTGTAGTATGGACATTTTAATGATGGTGATTCTACGGTATGTTCTTCCATTTGTTTATGTCTTCCTCTATCTCTTTTTTCAGTGTCCTGTAGTTTTCTGAGTACAGGTCTTTTACCTCCTCAGTTAAGTTTAATCCTAGGTATCTTAATGTTTTTTGTGCAATGGTAAATGGGATTTTTTAAACCTCTCTTTTTGTAAGTTCACTATTGGTGTATAAAAATTACATAGAGAGAGAGAGAGGGCTGGGCCCAGAGGGGGAGATCTTGTACCTCACCTGGACATCTGCATTATGGAATGGTGGTCTGGGGTATGGATGGAGAGCTAGTCCCCTGATAGAAGACTGGGTTCTGTGTTTGAGGCCTGGGCCCCGGGATGGCCTTATTAGCCCTGCCATGAAGGTCTGGGACCCGGATGTAGATTTGAGCCCCAGATGGAGGTCTGGGACCTGGGAGGGCAGTATGGGCCCGGGAGGGAGGTATGTGACCCAGGGGGAAGTGCCTGAGCTGGACATCTGGGTTATGGAATGGTGGTCTGGATTACGGATAGAGATCTGGTCCCCTGATACAAGACGGGATTCTGTGTTTGATGCCTGGGCCCCAGGATGGCCTACTTGGCGCCGCCATGCTATTCTGAACCCCAGATGTAGGTCTGGGTGCTGGGAGGGAGCTCTTGTCACTAGGGGATACTTTGGGCCCAGATGGGAGGTTTGGGTCACAGGCAGGACCTCTGGATCATGCAATGGTGGTCTGCACTATTGTGGATGTCTGGACCCCATTATAGGACTGGACACTGTGTTCGAGGTCTGGGCCCCGGAATGGCATTCTGGGCCCTGCCATGAAGGTCTGGGACTCGGATGTAGGATTGAGCCCCAGCTGTAGGTCTGGGCGCTGGGAGTGAAGTCTGTTCACTAGGAGGCACTCTGGGCCCTGGAGGAAGGTTTGGTTCAGGGACACACCTCTGGAATATGAAATGGTGGTATGGACTAGCCTGCATATTTGGACCCCAGTAAAGTACTAGGCACTGGATTCTAGTCTGGACCTCCAGATGGACTTCTGATACTCGCCATAAAGGTCTGGGACCTGGATGTAGGTCTGAGCCCCAGGAGGAGGCCTGGGTCCTGGGAGGGCTGATCGGTCCATGAGGGCTGTATGGGCCCAGGGCAGAGGTTTGGCACCGGGGCAGGACCTCTGGTGGTCTGCACTACTGTGGATGTCTAGACCCTTATAAATGACTATACACTGAGCTGGAGGTCTGGGCCTCAGGATGGCGTTTTGAGGTCTTCGCCCCGGAATGGCCTCCTCGGCCCCAGCATGAGGGTCTCAGACCAGGATGTAGGTCTGAGCCCTGGATTGTGGTCTGGGTCATGGGAGGGCGGTTCAGGCCAGGGAGGGAGGAATGGGCCCCGGCGGGGAGGTCTGGTACTTGACCTGGACATCTGCATTATGGAATGGTGGTCTGGGGTAGGGATGGACATCTAGTCCCCTGATACAAAACTGGGTTCTGTGTTTGAGGCCTGGACCCCAGGTAGGCCTTCTCAGCCCTGAAATGAAGGTCTGAGAACAGGATGGAGGTCTGAGCGCCGAATATAGGTCCGGGTGCTGGGAGGGAGGTGTGGTCACTAGTGAGCGTTCTGGGCCCAGGAGGGAGTTTTGGGTCAGGGGCAGCACCTCTGGGTCATGTAGTGGTGTTCTGCACTACTGTGGATGTCTGGACCCCGATAAATGACAATACACTGAGTTGGAGGTCTGGGCCTCAGGATGGCGTATTGGGGCCCCGGCATGAAGGTCTGGGAACCGGATGTAGGTCTGAGCCCCAGATGGAGGTCTGGGCCCCAGGGGGAGGTCTGGTGCCTGAGCTGGACATCTGGGTTATGGAATGATTGTCTAGACTACGGATAGAGATCTGGTCCCATGATTCAAGACTGGATTCTGTGTTTGAGGCCTGAGCTCCGGGATGGCCTTCTCGGCCCCGCCATTAAGGTCTGGGGCCCTGATGGAGTTCTGAGCCCCGGATGGAGGTCTGGATCCTGAGAATGTGCTTCGGGCCAGGGAGGGAAGTTGGGCCCTGGAGGGGAGGTCTGGTTATGGAATGGTGGTCTGGGGTACAGATGGAGATCTAGTCTTCTGATAGAAGACTGGATTCTGTGTTTGAGGCCTGGGCCCCCGGATGGCCTTCTTGGCCCTGTCATGAAGGTCTGGAACACCGATGTAGATCTGAACCCCTGATGTAGGTCTGTGTGCGCAGAGGGAGGTGTGGTCACGAGGGGGCGCTCTGGGCCCAGGAGGAAGTTTTGGGTCAGGGGCAGGACCTCTGGATCATGAAATGGTGGTCTGGACCAGTCTGGATATTTGGACCCCAATAAAGGACTAGGCACTTGGTTCTAGTCTGGGCCCCAGATGGACTTCTGGTCCTCGCCATGAAGGTCGGGGACCCGAATGTAGGTCTGAGCCCCAGGAGGAAGCCTGGGTCCTGAGAAGTCTGATGGGGCCCTGGATGTGTATGGGCCCAGGACAGAGGTTTGGGGCAGGGGCAGGACCTCTGAATCACGTAGTGGTGGTCTGCAGTACTCTGGATGTCTGCTCCCCATCATAGGACTAGACACTGAGTTCGAGGTCTGGGCCTAGGAATGGCATTTTGGGCCCTGCCAAAGGTCTGGGACTCGGACGTAAATCTGAGCCCCAGATGGAAGTCTCATTCTTGGGACGGCGGTTGGGGCCAGGGAGGTAGGTATGGGCCCCGGGGGGAGGTCTGGTGCCTGATCTGGACATCTGGGTTATGGAATGGTCGTCTGGACTACAGATAGAGATCTGGTCCCCTGATTCAAGACTGGATTCTGTATTTGAGGCCTGGGTCCCGGGATAACCTTCTCGGACCCGCCATGAATTTCTGATCCCCAGATCTAGGTTTGAATGCTGGGAGGGAAGTCTGGTCATTAGGGGGCACTCCGGGCTCAGGAAGGAGGTTTGGTTCAGGGGCAGGACCTCTGGATCATGGAATGGTGGTCTGGACTAGCCTGGATATTTGGACCACAATAAAGAACTAGGCACTGGGTTCTAGTCTGGGACTCCGGTTGGACTTCTGGTACCTGCCACAAAGGTGTGGGAACCGGATGTAGGTCTGAGCCCCAGGAGGAGGCCTGGATCCTGGGAGGGCTGAGCAGACCACAGAGGGCTGCATGGGCACAGGGCGGAGATTTGGGGCTGGGGCATGACCTCTGGATCATGTAGTGGTGGTCTGCACTACTCTGGATATCTGGACCCCAATAAAGGATTATACACTGAGTTGGAGGTCTGGGACTCATGGCATTTTGGGCCCTGCCATGAGCGTCTGGAACCCGGATGGAGGTCTGAGACCCGGATGGAGGTCTGGGTATTGGAAGGGTGATTTGATCCTAAGAGAGTAGTTCAGGCCCGGGAGGGAAGTCTGGGCCCACAGTGGAAGAAATCTGGTACCTCACCTGGACATCTGTTATGGAATGGTGGTCTGGAGTATGGATGGAGATCTAGTCCCCTGATACAAGTCTGGATTCTGTGTTTGAGGCCTGGGCCCCGGGATGGCCTTCTCGGCCCGCTATGAAGGTCTGGGACCCTGATGTAGGTCTCAGCCCCAGATGTAGGTCGGGATGCTGGGAGGGACGTGTGGTCATTAGGGGGCGCTCTGGGCCCAGGAGGGAGGTTTGGGTCAGGGGAGGACATCTGGATCATGGAATGGTGGTCTGGTCCAGCCTGGATATATGGACCCGAATAAATGTCTAGGCACTGGGTTCTAGTCTGGGCCTCCTGAAAGGCCTTCTGGTCGTGACCATAAAGGTCTGGGTCCTGATGTAGGTCTGAACCCCAAGAGGAGGCCTAGGTACCGGGAGGGCTGATCGGGCCCCTGAGGGAATATATGTGCGCAGGGCGGTGGTTTGGGGAAAGGGCAGGACCTCTGGGTCATGTGGTGGTGGTCTGCACTACTGTGGATATCTAGACCACAATAAATGACTACACACTGAGACGGAGGTCTGGGTCTTAGGATGGCGTTTTGGGGCCCCGGCATGAAGTTCTGGGACCCGGATGAGATCTTACCCCCAGATGGAGGTCTGCACCCTGGGAATGAGGTTTGTTCACTAGTGGGCTGTTTGGGCCCAGGGTGGAGGTTTGGGTCAGGGGTAGGACCTCTGGATCCTGAAATGGTGGTCTGCACTACTGTGGATGTCTGGACCCCATTATAGGACTAGACACTGTGCTCGAGGTCTGGGCCCTGGAATGGCCTCCTCGGCCAAAACATGAGGGTCTCGGACCAGGATGTAGGTCTGACCCCTGGATTGTGGTCTGGGTCCTAGGAGGGCGGTTCAGGCCAGGGAGGGAGGAATGGGCCCCGGGGGAGATCTGGTACTTGACCGAGACATCTGCATTATTGAATAGGGGTCTGGGGTAGGGATGGACATCTATTCCCCTGATACAAGACTAGATTCTGTTTTTGAGGCCTGCGCCACAGGTAGGCCTTCTCAGCCCTGAAATGAAGGTCTGAGAACAGAATGGAGGTCTGAGCCCCGAATGTAGGTCTGGGTGCTGGGAGGGAGGTGTGGTCACTAGTGAGCGCTCTGGGCCCCGGAGGGAGTTTTGGATCAGGGGCAGGACCTCTGGATCATGTAGTGGTGTTCTGCACTACTGTGGATGTCTGGACCCCGATAAATGCCTATACACTGAGTTGGAGGTCTGGGCCTCAGGATGGCGTATTGGGGCCCCGGCATGAAGGTCTGGGACCCGGATGTAGGTCTGAGCCACATATGGAGTTCTTGATCCTGGGAGGGAGGTTTGGCACTAGCGGGCTGTCTGCACCCAGGGCAGAAGTTTGGGTCAGGGGCAGGACCTCTGGATAATGAAATGGTGGTCTGCACTACTGTGGATGTCTGCACCCCATTATTGTACTAGACACTGTGTTTGAGATCTGGGCCCTGGAATGGTCTTCTGGTACTCGCGAAAAAGGTCTAGGTCCACGATGTAAGTCTGAGCCCCAGGAGGAGGCCTGGGTCCTGGGAGGGCTTGTAGGGCCCCGGAGGTTTGTCTGGGCGCAATGAGGGAGGTTTGGGTCAGGGGCAGGACCTCTGGATCATGAAATGGTGGTCTGAACTAGCCGGGATATTTGGACCCAGTAAAAGACTAGCCACTGGGTTCTAGTATGGCCCCCGGTTGTACTTCTGGTCCTCGCCATAAAGGTCTGGTACCTGGATGTAGGTCTGAGCCCCAGGAGGAGGCCTGGGTCCTGGGAGGACTGATCGGGCCCTGGAGGGCTGTATGGGCCCAGGGCAGAGGTTTGGGGCAGGGGCAGAACCTCTGGATCATGTAGTGTTGGTCTGCACTTCTCTGTATATCTGGACCCTGATAAATGATTATACACTGAGTTGGAGGTCTAGGACTCAGGATAGCATTTTGGGCCCTGGCATGAAGGTCTGGGACCAGGAAGTAGCTCTGAGCCCCGGATTGTGATCTGGGTCCTGGGAGGGCGTTTCGGGCCAGGGAGGGAGGTCTGGGCCCCGGGGGGAGGTCTGGTGCCAGAGCTGGACATCTGGGTTTTGGAATGGTGGTCTGGACTATGGATGGAGATTTAGTCCCCTGATACAAGACTGCATTCTGAGTTTGAGGCCTGGGCCCCAGGATGGCCTTCTCAGCCCTGCCATGAAGGTCTGGGACCCAGATGTAGATCTGAGCCCTGGATGTAGGTCTGGGTATAGGGAGGGAGTTGTGGTCACTAGGGGGCGCTGGCGGCCAAGGAGGGAGGTTTGGGTCAGGGGCAAGACCTGTGGATCCTGAAATGGTGGTCTGGACCAGCCTGGATATTTGGACCCCAATACAGGTTTAGGCACTGGTTCTAATCTGAGACCCCGGAATGGTTTTGTTGTCCTCACCATAAGGGTCTGGTACCCGATGTAGGTCTAATCCTCAGATGGAGGTCTGGGTCCTAGAAGGGAGGTTTGGGCACTAGCAGGATATCTGGACCCAGGGCAGATGTTTGGGTCATGGGCAGGACCTCCGGATCATGAAATGGTGCTCTGCACTACTGTGGATGTCTGGACTCCTTTATAGGACTAAACACTGTGTTCTATGTCTAGGCCCTTAATGGCCTTTAGGGCCCCGCCCTGAGGGACTGCGACCCGGATGTAGGTCTGAGCCCCAGATGGAGGTCTTGGTACTGGGCCGGAGGTTTAGGCACTAGAGGGCTTTATGGGCCAAGGGCGGAGGTTTGGGTCATGGGCAGTACCTCCGGATCATGTAGTGGTGGTCTGCACTACTCTGGATGTCTGGACCCCGATAAATGATTATACACTGAGTCAGAGGTCTGGGACTCAGGATGGCATTTGGAGCCCCGCCATGAGCGTCTGGGACCCGGATAGAGGTCTGAGACCAGGATGTAGGTCTGGGTCCTGGGAGGGCGGTTTGGTCCTAAGAGAGTGGTTCAGGCCTGGAAGGGAAGTCTGGGCCCTCGGTGGGGGAAATCTGGTACCTCACCTGGACATCTGTGTTATGGAATGTTGGTCTGGGGTATGGATGGACATCTAGTCCCCTGATACAAGTCTGGATTCTGTGTTTGAGGCCTGGGCCCCAGGTAGGCCTTCTCAGCCCTGAAATGAAGGTCTGAGAACAGGATGGAGGTCTGGGTCCTGGGAGAGAGGTGTGGTCACTAGTGAGTGCTCTGGGCCCTGGAGGGAGTTTTGCATCAGGGGCAGGACCTCTGGATCATGTAGTGGTGTTCTGCACTACTGTGGATGTCTGGACCCCGATAAATGACTATACACTGAGTTGGAGGTCTGGGCCTCAGGATGGCGTATTGGGGCCCCGGCATGAAGGTCTGGGACCCGGATGTAGGTCTGAGCCTCTGATGGAGGACTGTGTCCTGGGAGGGAGGTTTGGGCACTAGCGGGCTGTCTGCGCCCAGGGCAGAAGTTTGGGTCAGGGGCAGGACCTCTGGATAATGAACTGGTGGTCTGCACTACTGTGGATGTCTGGACCCCATTATTGGACTAGACCAGGGGTGGGCAAACTTTTTTACTCGAGGGCACCAATGGGTTCTTAAACTGGACCAGAGGGCCGGAACAAAAGCATGGATGGAGTGTTTGTGTGAACTAATATAAATTCAAAGTAAACATCGTTACATAAAAGGGTACGGTCTTTTTTTTTTATTTCAATAGTTTTATTCATTTCAAACATTTTAACAAGAAGAATGTAAACACTAATTATTATAATTTGAAACTTCAAAAAATGGAGGAATCATAGCACAATAACATACCTTATATTGAAGATGGCAAAGGCAAAATAAAATTGCCTAACAAAGGAAAGGTACAAAAGCCTTTCAAATTAAACTTAAATATAATAAAATAATTTAAAACTAAAACAAATAGAAAAGAACAAAATGTGTAAACAGTAAATTAAACATTTTCTTTAGTGCAACTTTCAAATTATGCCCGGGACATAGATGTAGATGGCAATGTAGACTGGGTTGAAAGGTTTTTGGTCTTTAAAACATCAACTTCAGTGGGAACAGTGTTGTTGGTCTCCTTTTTAGCTAATGCTCTGATACTGTGCTCTCCAGGGGCGTGTCTCCCTACATCACAACGATAACGTGTCTACGCATTCCCAGGGTGATGCCGGGGGATGCGTCCGCGGGCATTACAAGGAGCCTCTGGAAGATTGAGAGGTTGTTCCTTCTACGGAATGGGCGGATATAAATCCACCCACTCAAAAGAAGGAGCTGCGGCCGTGTTTCCCGACGTTGCCATGTTAACACTGCTGCTGGTGAAGGAGCGGAGGGGAGAGCAAGAGAACCCTCTGCTCTTTCGGCTCCGCAGGCCGGATAGAGCAGCCAAACGGGCCAGATCCGGCCCGCGGGCCGTAGTTCGCCCACGGCTGGACTAGACACTGTGTTCGAGGTCTGGACCCTGAAATGGTCTTCTGGTCCTCGCCAAAAAGGTCTAGGACCACGATGTAAGTCTGAGCCCCAGGAGGAGGCCTGGGTCCTGGGAGGGCTTATAGGGCCCCGGAGGGCTGTCTGGGCGCAACGAGGGAGGTTTGGGTCAGGGGCAGGACCTCTGGATCATGAAATGGTGGTCTGGACTAGCCGGGATATTTGGACCCAGTAAAAGACTAGCCACTGGGTTCTAGTATGGCCCCCGGTTGTACTTCTGGTCCTCGCCATAAAGGTCTGGTACCTGGATGTAGGTCTGAGCCCCAGGAGGAGGCCTGGGTCCTGGGAGGGCTGATCGGGCCCTGGAGGGCTGTATGGGCCCAGGGCGGAGGTTTGAGGCAGAGGCAGAACCTCCGGATCATAAAGTGATGGTCTGCACTACTCTGGATGTCTGGACCCCAATAAATGTTATACACTGAGTTGGAGGTCTGGGGCTCAGGATGGCATTTTGGGGCCGCCATGAGCGTCTGGGACCTGGATGGAGGTCTGAGACCGGGATGGAGGTCTAGGTCCTGGGAGGGCTGTTTTGTCCTAAGAGAGTGGTTCAGGACCGGGAGGGAAGTCTGGGCCCTTGGTGGCGGAAATTTGGTACCTCACCTGGACATCTGTGTTATGGAATGGTGGTCTGGTGTATGGATGGAGATCTGGTCCCCTGATACAAGTTTGGAGTCTGTGTTTGAGGCCTGGGCCCTGGGATGGCCTTCTAGGCCCCGCTATGAAGGTCTGGGACCCTGATGTAGGTCTGAGCCCCGGATGTCGGTCTGGATGCTGAGAGAGAGATGTGGTCATTGGGGGGCGCTCTGAGGCCAGGAGGGAGGTTTGGGTCAGGGGCAGGACCTCTGGATCATGGAATGCTGGTCTGGACCAGCCTGGATATTTGGACTCCAATAAACGTCTAGGCACTGGGTTCTAGTCTGGGCCTCCTGAATGGCTTTCTGTTCGTGACCATAAAGGTCTGGGTCCCGATGTAGGTCTTAACCCCAAGAGGAGGCCTGGGTACCAGGAGGGCTGATCGGGCCCCTGAGAGATGTATGTGCACAGGGCAGTGGTTCGGGGCAAGGGCAGGACCTCTGGGTCATGTGGTGGTGGTATGCACTACTGTGGATATCTGGACCCCAATAAATGACTACACACTGAATCGGAGGTGTGGGTCTCAGGATGGCGTTTTGGGGCCCCGGCATGACGGTCTGGGACCTGGATGAGATCTTACCCCTAGATGGAGGTCTAGATCCTGGGAAGGAGGTTTGGGCACTAGTGGGCTGTCTGGGATCAGGGCGGAAGTTTGGGTCAGGGGTAGGACCTCTGATCCTGAAATGGTGGTCTGCACTACTATGGATGTCTGGAACCCATTATAGCACTAGACACTGTGCTCGAGGTCCGGGCCCCGGAATGGCCTCCTCGGCCCCAGCATGACGGTCTCGGACCAAGATGTAGGTCTGAGCCCTGGATTGTGGTCTGGGTCCTGGGAGGGCGGTTCAGCCAGGGAGGGAGGAATGGGCCCCGAGGGGGAGATCTGGTACTTGACCGGGACATCTGCATTATGGAATGGTGGTCTGGTGTATGCATGGACATCTATTCCCCTGATACAAAACTGGATTCTGTGTTTGAGGCCTGGGCCCCAGGTAGGCCTTCTCAGCCCTGAAATGAAGGTCTGAGATCAGGATGGAGGTCTGAGCCCCGAATGTAGGTCTGGGTGCTGGGAGGGAGTTGTGGTCACTAGTGAGCGCTCTGGGCCCCGGATGGAGTTTTGGGCCAGGGGCAGGACCTCTGGATCATGTAGTGGTGTTCTGCACTATTGTGGATGTCTGGACCCCGATAAATGACTATACACTGAGTTGGAGGTCTGGGCCTCAGGATGGCGTATTGGGGCCCCGGCATGAAGGTCTGGGACCCGGATGTAGGTCTGAGCCCAGATGGATGTGTGGGTCCTGGGAGGCAGGTTTGGGCACTAGCAGGCTGTCTGCGCCTAGAGCAAAAGTTTGGGCCAGGGGCAGGACCTCTGGATAATGAAATGGTGGTCAGCACTACTGTGGATGTCTGGACCCCATTATTGGACTAGACCAGGGTTGGGCAAACTTTTTGACTCGAGGGCCATAATGGGTTATTAAACAGGACCGTAGGGCCGGAACAAAAGCAAGGATGGAGTGTTTGTGTGAACTAATATAAATTCAAAGTAAAGGAGTAGAGGGGAGAGCAAGAGAACCGGATAGAATAGCCGCATCCCCCCCGCGGGCTGTAGTTTTCCCACGGCTGGACTAGATACTGTGTTCGTGGTCTGGGCCCTAGAATGGTCTTCTGGTACTCGCGAAAAAAGTCTAGGACCACGATGTAAGTCTGAGCCCCAGGATGAGGCCTCGCTCCTGGGAGAGCTTGTAGGGCCCCGGAGGGCTGTCTGGGCGCAACGAGGGAGGTTTGGGTCAGGAGCAGGACCTCTGGATCATGAAATGGTGGTCTGGACTAGCCGGGATATTTGGACCCAATAAAGACTAGCCACTGGGTTCTAGTATGGTCCCCGGTTGTACTTCTGGTTCTCGCCATAAAGGTCTGGTACCTGGATGTAGGTCTGAGCCCCAGGAGGCGGCCTAAGTCCTAGGAGGACTGATAGGGCCCTGGAGGGCTGTATGGGCCCAGGACAGAGGTTTGGGGCAGGGGCAGAACCTCTGGATCATGTAGTGGTGGTCTGCACTACTCTGGATGTCTGGACCCCGATAAATGATTATACACTGAGTTGGAGGTCTGGTACGCAGGATGGCATTTTGGGCCCAGCCATGAGCGTCTGGACCCAGAAGGAGGTCTGAGACCGGGATGGAGGTCTAGGTGCTGGGAGGGCTGTTTTGTCCTAAGAGAGTGGTTCAGGACCAGGAGGGAAGTCTGGGCCCTTGGTGGCGGAAATTTGGTACCTCACCTGGACATCTGTGTTATGGAATGGTGGTCTGGGGTACGGATGGAGATCTAGTCCCCTGATACAAGTTTGGATTCTGTGTTTGAGGCCTGGGCCCCGGGATGGCCTTCTACGCCCCGCTACGAAGGTCTGGGACCCTCATGTAGGTCTGAGCCCCGGATATAGGTCTGGGTGCTGGGAGAAAGGTGTGGTCATTAGAGGGCGCTCTGAACCCAGGAGGGAGTTTTGGGTCAGGGGCTGGACCTCTGGATCATGGAATGGTAGTCTGGACCAGCCTGGATATTTGGACCCCAATAAATGTCTAGGCACTGGGTTCTAGTCTGGGCCTCCTGAATGGCCTTCTGGTCGTGACCATAAAGGTCTGGGTCCCGATGTAGGTCTGAACCCCAAGAGGAGGACTGGTTACCGTGAGGGCTGTTCGGGCCCCTGAGGGATGTATGTGCAGGGCGGTGGTTTGGGGCAAGGGCAGTACCTCTGGGTCATGTGGTGGTGGTCTGCACTACTGTGCATATCTGGACCCCAATAAATGACTACACACTGAGTCGGAGGTGTGGGTCTCAGGATAGCGTTTTGGGGCCCCGGCATGAAGGTCTGGGACCTGGATGAAATCTTACCCCTAGATGGAGGTCTGGATCCTGGGAAGGAGGTTTGGGCACTAGTGGACTGTCTGGGCCCAGGGCGGAAGTTTAAGTCAGGGGTAGGACCTCTGGATCCTGAAATGGTGGTCTGCACTACTATGGATGTCTGGAACCCATTATAGCACTAGACACTGTGCTCGAGGTCCGGGCCCCGGAATGGCCTCCTCGGCCCCAGCATGACGGTCTCGGACCAAGATGTAGGTCTGAGCCCTGGATTGTGGTCTGGGTCCTGGGAGGGCGGTTCAGGCTAGGCAGGGAGGAATTGGCCCCGGGGGGAGGTCTGGTACTTGACCTGGACATCTGCATTATGGAATGGTGGTCTGGGTATAGATGGACATCTAGTTCTCTGATACAAGACTGGATTCTGTGTTTGAGGCATGGGCCCCAGGTAGGCCTTCTCAGCCCTGAAATGAAGGTCTGAGAACAGGATGGAGGTCTGAGCCCCGAATGTACGTCTGGGTGCTGGGAGGGAGATGTGGTCACTAGTGAGCGCTCTAGGCTAAGGAGGGAGTTTTGGGTCAGGGTTAGCACCTCTGGATCATGTAGTGGTGTTCTGCACTACTGTTGATCTGGACCCCAATAAATGACTGTACACTGAGTTGGAGGTCTGGGTTTCAGGACGGCGTATTGGGGCCCCGGCATGAAGGTCTGGGACCCGGATGTAGGTATGAGCCCCAGATGGAGGTCTGGGTCCTGGAAGGGAGGTTTGGGCACTAGCAGGCTGTCTGCGCCCAGGGCAGAAGTTTGGTCAGGGGCAGGACCACTGGATAATGAAATGGTGGACAGCACTACTGGGGATGTCTGGACCCCATTATTGGACTAGACCAGGGGTGGGCAAACTTTTTGACTCGAGGGCCACAATGGGTTATTAAACTGGACCAGAGGGCCAGAACAAAAGCAAGGATGGAGTGTTTGTGTGAACTAATATAAATTCAGAGTAAAGGATCAGAGGGGAGAGCCCGAGAACCGGATAGTATACCGGATCCGGCCCGCGGGCCGTAGTTTGCCCACGGCTGGACTAGACACGGTGTTCGTGGTCTGGGCCCTGGAATGGTCTTCTGGTCCTCGCGCAAAAGGTCTAGGACCACGATGTAAGTCTGAGCCCCAGTAGTAGGCCTGCGTCCTGCGAGGGCTTGTAGGGCCCCGGAGGTTTGTCTGGGCGCCAAGAGAAAGGTTTGGGTCAGGGGAAGGTCCTCTGGATCATGTAATGGTGGTCTGGATTAGCCGGGATATTTGGACCCCAATAAAAGACTAGCCACTGGGTTCTAGTATGGGCCCGGGTTGTACTTCTGGTCCTCGCCATAAAGGTCTGGTACCTGGATGTAGGTCTGAGCCCCAAGAGGAGGACTGGGTCCTGGGAGGGCTGATCAGGCCCTGGAGGGCTTTATGGGCCCAGGGCGGAGGATTGGGGCAGGGGCAGAACCTCTGGATCATGTAGTGGTGGTCTGCACTACTCTGGATGTCTGGACCCCGATAAATGCTTATACACTGAGTTGTAGGTCTGGGACTCACGATGGCATTTTGGGCCCCGCCATGAGCGTCTGGGACCCGGATGGAGGTCTGAGACCCGGATGGAGGTCTGGGTCCTGGGAGGGCTGTTTGGTCTTAAGAGAGTGGTTCAGGCCCGGGAGGGAAGTCTGGGCCATTGGTGGGGGAAATCTGGTACCTCACCTAAACATCTGTGTTATGGAATGGTGGTCTGGGCTACGGATGGAGATATAGTCCCCTGATACAATTCTGGATTCTGTGTTTGAGGCCTGGGACCCGGGATGGCATTCTCGGCCCCGCTATGTAGGTCTGGGACCCTGATGTAGGTCTGAGCCCCGGATGTTTGTCTGGGTGCTGGGAGGGAGTTGTGGTCACTAGGGGGTGCTGTGGTCCCAGGAGGGAGGTTTGGGTCCGGGGCAGGACCTCTGGATCATGAAATGGTGGTCTGGACCAGCCTGGATATTTAGACCCCAATACAGGTTTAGGCACTGGGTTCTAATCTGGGACCCCGGAATGGCCTTGTGGTCCTCACCATAAGGGTCTGGTACCCGGATGTAGGTCTGAGCCTCAGATGGAGGTCTGGGTCCTAGAAGGGAGTTTGGGCACTAGCGGAATGTCCGGACCCAGGGCAGATGTTTGGGTCAGAGGCAGGACCTCCGGATCATGAAATGGTGCTCTGCACTACTGTGGATGTCTGGACCCTATTATAGGACTAGACACTGTTCGAGGTCTGGACCACGGAATGGCCTTCAGGGCCCCGACTGAGGGTCTGGGACCAGGATGTAGGTCTGCGCCCTGGATCGGGGTCTGGGTCGTGACAGGGCGGTTTGGGACCCAGGGGGAGGTCTGGTGCCTGAGCTGGACATCTGGGTTATGGAACTGTCGTTTGGACTGTGAATAGGGATCTGGTCACCTTATTCAAGACTGGATTCTGTGTGTGTGGTCTGTGCCCCAGGATGGCCTTCTCGGCCCTGATATGAAGGTCTGGGACCGGGATGTATGTCTGAGCCCCAGATGTAGGTCTGGGTGCTGGACGGAAGTCTGGTCACTAGGGGGCACTCTGGGCCCAGGAGGGAGGTTTGCATCAGGGGCAGGACCAGTGGATCATGAAATGGTGGCCTGGACTAGCCTGGATATTTGGACCCCAATATGGGATTAGGCACTGAGTTCTAGTCTTGGACCCCGGATGAACTTCTTATCCTCACCATAAAGGTCGGGGTCACCAATGTAGGTCTGAGCCCCAGGAGGAAGCCTGGTCCTGGGAGGGCTGATCTGGCCCTGGAGAGCTGTATGGGCACAGGGCGGAGTTTTGGGTCGGTGGCAGGACCTCTGGGTCATGTTGCGGTGGTCTACACTACTGTGGGTGTCTGGACCCTGATAAATGACTGTACACTGATTTGGAGGTCTGCCCCTCAGGATGGCGTTTTGGGGCCCCAGCATGAAGGTCTGGGACCCGGATGTAGGTCTCAGCCCCAGATGGTGGTCTGTTTCCTGGGAGGGAGTTTTGGGCACTAGAGGGCTGTCTAGGCCCAGGGTCGGGATTTGGGTCAGGGGCAGGACCTCCAGATCATGAAATGGTGATCTGGACCAGTTTGGATATTTGGATCCCAATAAACTTCTAGGCACTGGATTCTAGTCTGGGCCCACAGAATGGCATTCTGGTCATCGCCATAAAGGTCTTGGACCCCGATGTAGGTTTGAGCCCGAGGAGGAGCCCTGGGTATTGGGAGTGATGCCCAGGCCCTGGGGGCTGTCTGGATCCAAAGACCGATGTTTGGGTCAGGGGCAGGACCTCCGGATCATGAAATGATGGCCTGGACTAGTCTGGATATTTGGACCGCAATAAAGGACTAGACACTGGGTTCTAGTCTGGGCCCCTGGATGGACTTCTGGGACTCGCCATAAAGGTCTGGGAACTGAATGTAGGTCTGAGCCCCAGGAGGAGACCTGCGTCTGGGAGGGCTTATAGGTCTTCGGAACACTGTATGGGCCCAGGGCGAAGGTTTGGGGCAGGGGCTGGTCCTCAGGGTCATGTAGTGAGGGTCCGCACTACTCTTGATATCTGGACACCAATAAATGACTACACACTGAGTCGGAGGTCTGGGTCTCAGGATGGCGTTTTGGGGCCCCGGCATGAAGGTCTGGGACCTGGATGAGATCTTTCCCCCAGATGGAGGTTTGGATCCTGGGAAGGAGGTTTGGGCACTAGTGGGCTGTCTGGGCTCAGGGCAGAGGTTTGGGTCAGGGGTAGGACCTCTGGATCATGAAATGGTGGTCTGCACTACTGTGGATGTCTGGACCCCAGTATAGGACTAGACACTGTGTTCGAGATCTGGAACACGGAGTGGCCTTCAGGGCCCCGACTGAGGGTCTGGGACCAGGATGTAGGTCTGAGCCCTGGCTTGGGGTCTGGGTCGTGAGAGGGCGGTTTGGGCCAGGGAGGAATATATCGGCCCCAGGCGGTGGTCTGATGCAGATCTGGACATCTGGGTTATGGAATTGTCGTCTGGACTATGAATGGGGATCTGGTCACCTTATTCAAGACTGGATTCTGTGTGTGTGGTCTGGGTCCTAGGATGGCCTTCTCGGCCCTGATATGAAGGTCTGGAACTGGATGTATGTCTAAGCCCCACTTGTAGGTCTGGGTGCTGGACGGAAGTCTGGTCACTAGGTGGCACTCTGGGCCCAGGAGGGAGGTTTGCGTCAGGGGCAGGACCACTGGATCATGAAATGGTGGCCTGGACTAGCCTGGATATTTGGACCCCAATATGGGATTAGGCAGTGGGTTCTAGTCTGGGACCCCTCACCATAAAGGTCTGGGTCCCCAATGTAGGTCTGAGCCCCAGGAGGAAGCCTGGGTCCTGGGAGTGCTGATCGGCCCTGGAGGGCTGTATGGGCCCAGGGCGGAGTTTTGGGTCTGTGGCAGGACCTCTGGGTCATGTTGTGGTGGTCTGCACTACTGTGGATGTCTGGACCCCGATAAATGACTATACACTGATTTGGAGGTCTGGCCCTCTGTATGGCGTTTTGGGGCCCCAGCATGAAGGTCTGGGTCCTGGATGTAGGTCTCAGCCCCAGATGGAGGTCTGTTTCCTGGGAGGGAGGTTTGGGCACTAGAGGGCTGTCTGGTCCCAGGGTTGAGATTTGGGTCAGGGGCAGGACCTCCAGATCATGAAATGGTGATCTGGACCAGTTTGGATATTTGGACCCCAATAAACTGCTAGGCACTGGATTCTAGTCTGGGCCCACGGAATGGCATTCTGGTCATCGCCATAAAGGTCTGAGACCCC
This sequence comes from Plecotus auritus, assembly GCF_963455305.1. Lineage (NCBI taxonomy): Eukaryota > Metazoa > Chordata > Mammalia > Chiroptera > Vespertilionidae > Plecotus > Plecotus auritus. Next base: position 116,251,634 of record NC_137773.1, on the reverse strand, counting down.
GATGTAGGTCGAGCCAGAGGAGGAGCCCTGGGTCTTGGGAGTGAGGACAGGGCCCCGGGGGCTGTCTGGATCCAAAGACCGAGGTTTGGGTCAGGGGCAGGAACTCCGGATCATGAAATGATGGCCTGGACTAGCCTGGATATTTGGACCGCAATAAAGGACTAGACACTGGGTTCTAGTCTGGGCCCCTGGATGGACTTCTGGGACTCGCCATAAAGGTCTGGGAACTGAATGTAGGTCTGAACCCCAGGAGGAGGCCTGGGTCCTGGGAGGGCTTATAGGTCTTCAGAGGGCTGTATGAGCCCAGGGCGGAGGTTTAGGGCAGGGGCCGGTCCTCTGGGTCATGTAGTGGGGGTCCGCACTACTGTGGATATCTGGACCCCAATAAATGACTACACATTGAGTCGGAGGTCTGGGTCTCAGGATGGCGTTTTGGGGCCCCGGCATGACGGTGTGGGTCCTGGATGAGATCTTACCCCCAAATGGAGGTCTGGATCCTGGGAAGGAGGTTTGGGCTCTAGTGGGCTGTCTGGGCCCAGGGCAGAAGTTTGAGTCAGGGGTAGGCCCTCTGGATCCTGAAATGGTGGTCTGCACTACTGTGGATGTCTGGACCCCATTATAGGACTAGACACTGTGCTCGAGGTCTGGGCCCCAGAATGGCCTCCTCGGTCCCAGCATGAGGGTCTCAGATCAGGATGTAGGTCTGAGACCTGGATTGTGGTCTGGGTCCTAGGAGGGCGGTTCAGGCCAGGGAGGGAGGAATCGGCCCCAGGTGGAGGTCTGGTTCTTGACCTGGACATCTGCATTATGGAATGGTGGTCTGGGGTATGGATGGACATCTAGTCCCCTGATACAAGACTGGATTCTGTGTTTGAGGCCTGGGCCCCAGGTAGGCCTTCTCAGCCCTGAAATGAAGGTCTGAGAACAGGATGGAGGTCTGAGCCCCGAATGTAGGTCTGGGTGCTTGGAGGGAGGTGTGGTCACTAGTGAGCGCTCTGGGCCCAGGAGGGAGTTTGCATCAGGGGCAGGACCTCTGGATCATGTAGTGGTGGTCTGCACTACTCTGGATATGGACCCCGATAAATGATTATACACTGAGTTGGAGGTCTGGGACTCAGGATGGCATTTTGGGCCCTGGCATGAAGGTCTGGGACCAGGAAGTAGCTCTGAGCCCCAGATTGGCATCTGGGTCCTGGGAGGGCGTTACGGGCCAGGGAGGGAGGTCAGGTCCCCATGAGGAGGTCCATTGCCTGAGCTGGACATCTGGGTTATGGAATGGTGGTCTGGACTACGGATGGAGATGTAGTCCCCTGATACAAGACTGCATTCTGGCCGAAACTGGTTTGGCTCCGTGGATAGAGCGTCGGCCTGGGGACTCAAGGGTCCCAGGTTTGATTCCGGTCAAGGGCATGTACCTTGGTTGCGGGCACATCCCCAGTAGGTGGTGTGCAGGAGGCAGCAGATCGATGTTTCTCTCTCATCGATGTTTCTAGCTCTCTATCCCTCTCCCTTCCTCTCTGTGAAATATCAATAAAATATATTTAAAAAAAAAAAAAAAAAGACTGCATTCTGAGTTTGAGGCCTGGGCCCCAGGATGGCCTTCTCAGCCCTGCCATGAAGGTCTGGGACCCAGATGTAGGTCTGAACCCTGGATATAGGTCTGGGTGTTGAGAGGGAGTTGTGGTCACTAGGGGGCGCTGTGGGCCCAGGAGGGAGGTTTGGGTCAGGGGCAGGACCTGTGGATCATGAAATGGTGGTCTGGACCAGCCTGGATATTTGGACCCCAATACAGGTTTAGGCACTGGAATCTAATCTGGGACCCCGGAATGGTTTTGTGGTCCTCACCATAAGGGTCTGGTACCCGGATGTAGGTCTGAGCCTCAGATGGAGGTCTGGGTCCTAGAAGGGAGTTTTGGGCACTAGTGGGATGTCTGGACCCAGGGCAGAGGTTTGGGTCAGGGGCAGGACCTCCGAATCATGAAATAGTGCTCTGCACTACTGTGGTTGTCTGGACTCCTTTATAGGACCCGCCCTGAGGGTCTGCGACCCGGATGTACATCTGAGCCCCAGATGGAGGTCTTGGTGCTGGGATGGAGGTTTAGGCACTAGAGGGCTTCATGGGCCCAGGGCGGAGTTTTGTGTCAGGGGCAGGACCTCCGGATCTTGTAGTGGTTTTCTGCACTACTCTGGATGTCTGGACTCCAATAAATGATTATACACTGAGTTGGAGGTCTGGGACTCAGGATGGCATTTTGGGCCCCGCTATGAGCGTCTGGGACCCGGATGGAGGTCTGAGACCTGGATGGAGGTCTGGGTCCTGGGAGGGCGGTTTGCTCCTAAGAGAGTGGTTCAGGCCCGGAAGGGAAGTCTGGGCCCTCGGTGGGGGAAATCTGGTACCTAACCTGGACATCTGTGTTATGGAATGGTGGTCTGGGGTATGGATGGACATCTAGTCCCCTGATACAAGTCTGGATTCTGTGTTTGAGGCCTGGGCCCCAGGTAGGCCTTCTCAGCCCTGAAATGAAGGTCTGAGAACAGGATGGAGGTCTGAGCCCCGAATGGAGGTCTGAGTCCTGGGAGGGAGGTGTGGTCACTACTGAGTGCTCTGGGCCCTGGAGGGAGTTTTGGGCCAGGGGCAGGACCTCTGGATCATGTAGTGGTGTTCTGCACTACTGTGGATGTCTGGACCCCGATAAATGACTATACACTGAGTTGGAGGTCTGGGCCTCAGGATGGCGTATTGGGGCCCCGGCATGAAGGTCTGGGACCCGGATGTAAGTCTAAGCCCCAGATGGAGGTCTGGGTCCTGGGAGGGAGGTTTGGGCAATAGCGGGCTGTCTGCACCCAGGGCAGAAGTTTTGGTCAGGGGCATTACCTCCAGATCAAGAAATGGTGGTCTGCACTACTGTGGATGTCTGGACCCCATTATAGGACTAGACACTGTGTTCGAGATCTGGAACACAGAGTGGCCTTCAGGGCCCCGACTGAGGGTCTGGGACCAGGATGTAGGTCTGAGCCCTGCTTGGGGTCTGGGTCGTGAGAGGGCGGTTTAGGCCAGGGAGGAATATATCGGCCCCAGGCGGTGGTCTGGTGCCTGAGCTGGACATCTGGGTTATGGAATTGTCGTCTGGACTATGAATGGGGATCTGGTCACCTTATTCAAGACTGGATTCTGTGTGTGTGGTCTGGGCCCTAGGATGGCCTTCTCGGCCCTGATATGAAGGTCTGGACCCGGATGTATGTCTGAGCCCCACTTGTAGGTCTGGGTGCTGGGTGGAAGTCTGGTCACTAGGTGGCACTCTGGGCCCAGGAGGGAGGTTTGTGTCAGGGGCAGGACCACTGGATCATGAAATGGTGGCCTGGACTATCCTGGATATTTGGACCCCAATATGGGATTAGGCAGTGGGTTCTAGTCTGGGACCCCTCACCATAAAGGTCTGGGTCCCCAATGTAGGTCTGAGCCCCAGGAGGAAGCCTGGGTCCTGGGAGGGCTGATCGGCCCTGGAGGGCTGTATGGGCCCAGGGCGGAGTTTTGGGTCTGTGGCAGGACCTCTGGGTCATGTTGTGGTGGTCTGCACTACTGTGGATGTCTGGACCCCGATAAATGACTATACACTGATTTGGAGGTCTGGCCCTCTGTATGGCGTTTTGGGGCCCCAGCATGAAGGTCTGGGACCCGGATGTAGGTCTCAGCCCCAGATGGAGGTCTGTTTCCTGGGAGGGAGGTTTGGGCACTAGAGGGCTGTCTGGGTCCAGGGTAGAGATTTGGGTCAGGGGCAGGACCTCCAGATCATGAAATGATGATCTGGACCAGTTTGGATATTTGGACCCCAATAAACTGCTAGGCACTGGATTCTAGTCTGGGCCCACGGAATGGCATTCTGGTCATCGCCATAAAGGTCTGAAACCCCGATGTAGGTCGAGCCAGAGGAGGAGCCCTGGGTCTTGGGAGTGAGGACAGGGCCCCGGGGGCTGTCTGGATCCAAAGACCGAGGTTTGGGTCAGGGGCAGGAACTCCGGATCATGAAATGATGGCCTGGACTAGCCTGGATATTTGGACCGCAATAAAGGACTAGACACTGGGTTCTAGTCTGGGCCCCTGGATGGACTTCTGGGACTCGCCATAAAGGTCTGGGAACTGAATGTAGGTCTGAACCCCAGGAGGAGGCCTGGGTCCTGGGATGGCTTATAAGTCTTCAGAGGGCTGTATGAGCCCAGGGCGGAGGTTTGGGGCAGGGTCCAGTCCTCTGGGTCATGTAGTGGGGGTCCGCACTACTGTGGATATCTGGACCCCAATAAATGACTACACACTGAGTCTGAGGTCTGGGTCTCAGGATGGCGTTTTGGGGCCCCGGCATGACGGTGTGGGTCCTGGATGAGATCTTACCCCCAAATGGAGGTCTGGATCCTGGGAAGGGGATTTGTTCACTAGTGGGATGTTTGGGCCCAGGGTGGAGGTTTGGGTCAGGGGTAGGCCCTCTGAATCCTGAAATGGTGGTCTGCACTACTGTGGATGTCTGGACCCCATTATAGGACTAGACACTGTGCTCGAGGTCTGGGCCCCGGAATGGCCTCCTAGTCCCAGCATGAGAGTCTCGGATCAGGATGTAGGTCTGAGCCCTGGATTGTGGTCTGGGTCCTGGGAGGGCGGTTCAGGCCAGGGAGGGACGAATCGACCCCGGGGGGAGGTCTGATTCTTGACCTGGACATCTGCATTATGGAATGGTGGTCTGGGGTATGGATGGACATCTAGTCCCCTGATACAAGACTGGATTCTGTGTTTGAGGCCTGGGCCCCAGGTAGGCCTTCTCAGCCCTGAAATGAAGGTCTGAGAACAGGATGGAGGTCTGAGCCCCGAATGTAGGTCTGGGTGCTTGGAGGGAGGTGTGGTCACTAGTGAGCGCTCTGGGCCCAGGAGGGAGTTTTGCATCAGGGGCAGGACCTCTGGATCATGTAGTGGTGGTCTGCACTACTCTGGATGTGGACCCCGATAAATGATTATACACTGAGTTGGAGGTCTGGGACTCAGGATGGCATTTTGGGCCCTGGCATGAAGGTCTGGGACCAGGAAGTAGCTCTGAGCCCCGGATTGGCATCTGGGTCCTGGGAGGGCGTTACGGGCCAGGGAGGGAGGTCAGGGCCCCATGGGGAGGTCCATTGCCTGAGCTGGACATCTGGGTTATGGAATGGTGGTCTGGACTACGGATGGAGATGTAGTCCCCTGATACAAGACTGCATTCTGAGTTTGAGGCCTGGGCCCCAGGATGGCCTTCTCAGCCCTGCCATGAAGGTCTGGGACCCAGATGTAGGTCTGAACCCTGGATATAAGTCTGGGTGTTGAGAGGGAGTTGTGGTCACCAGGGGGCGCTGTGGGCCCAGGAGGGAGGTTTGGGTCAGGGGCAGGACCTGTGGCTCCTGAAATGGTGGTCTGGACCAGCCTGGATATTTGGACCCCAATACAGGTTTAGGCACTGGGTTCTAATCTGGGACCCCAGAATGGTTTTGTGGTCCTCACCATAAGGGTCTGGTACCCGGATGTAGGTCTGAGCCTCAGATGGAGGTCTGGGTCCTAGAAGGGAGGTTTGGGCACTAGTGGGATGTCTGGACCCAGGGCAGAGGTTTGGGTCAGGGGCAGGACCTCCGAATCATGAAATAGTGCTCTGCACTACTGTGGTTGTCTGGACTCCTTTATAGGACTAGACACTGTATTATAGGTCTAGGCCCCATAATGGCCTTCTGGGCCCCGCCCTGAGGGTCTGTGACCCGGATGTACGTCTGAGCCCCAGATGGAGGTCTTGGTGCTGGGATGGAGGTTTAGGCACTAGAGGGCTTCATGGGCCCAGGGCGGAGTTTTGTGTCAGGGGCAGGACCTCCGGATCATGTAGTGGTTTTCTGCACTACTCTGGATGTCTGGACTCCGATAAATGATTATACACTGAGTTGGAGGTCTGGGACTCAGGATGGCATTTTGGGCCCCGCCATGAGCATCTGGGACCCAGATGGAGGTCTGAGACCCGGATGGAGGTCTGGGTCCTGGAAAGGAGGTTTGGGCACTAGTGGGCTTTCTGGGCCCAGGGCGGAGGTTTGGGTCAGGGGTAGGACCTCTGAATCCTGAAATGGTGGTCTGCACTACTGTGGATATCTGGACCCCATTATAGGACTAGACACTATGCTCGAGGTCTGGGCCCCGGAATGGCCTCCTCGGCCCCAGCATGAGGTTCTCAGACCAAGGATGTAGGTCTGAGCCCTGGATTTTGGTCTGGGTCCTAGGAGGGCGGTTCAGGCCAGGGAGGGAGGAATTGGCCCCGGGGGCAGGTCTGGTACTTGACCTTGATATCTGCATTATGGAATCGTGGTCTGGGGTATGGATGGACATCTAGTCCCCTGATACAAGACTGGATTCTGTGTTTGAGGCCTGGGCCCCAGGCAGGCCTTCTCAGCCCTGAAATGAAGGTCTGAGGACAGGATGGAGGTCTGAGCCCCGAATGTAGTTCTGGGTGCTGGTAAGGAGGTTTGGGCACTAGTGGGCTGATCTGCCTGTCTCTCAGCCATAGGGCACCTGTGGGCATCCACCCTGGTGACCTTCCTTTTTGAACCTCACCTGCCTGGGCCTCCACACTAGCTATACCCATCCCTTTGTGGCCTAGCTTCTCCATGTGGCTCAACTTGTAGAGCCTTTGTAATGACCGATATAAATGCAGATTCTTTCTTGTGGACCTGAATTAATAGGTTCCATCTCATCCAAATTTGTGTTTCTTTCAACATGTCCTCAACCATTAATTATTTCCACACTTATTGTATATTTTTCTTCCTGGGTAAGTTACAGTACTCACATAGTTCTTCCACAGAGTAGCACACTACTTTATAGGTCATGCTTTCCTCTCACCTTTAGTTTCCTATGGGGATTTGAGTCTAGTCAAGGTGGCAACTGCCGCAGGAGAGGTCATTGCCTTTATTACCCTTATGTGTTTCCTCTTGCACATTTCTCCAGTCTCTGACAAATCCTGAATTATTCCAGGTTTATCCCATATCCGTTACAACACTCCCATGATCCATCCCATTTTTTCTCACATCTGGCTTGAAGCCATTGTGAAAATAGATTTATTCATATCCTGAATCTCTTCAAGCTGAATGAGGTGTGCTGGCTATAAACCAGGGAAACCATCCCTGTCTGCTATTGCAGATTACTCAGGAATTTTCAGAATGTCTATGTCATCACCACAGATATGGAAACAACAACCAAAAAAACCCATTGGATTCTCACTGCAGCCCTCACTCCTCCATCTAGTGATGCTGTAGCCCAGTATTTAGACATTGTCTTGAGTGGACTCTGGAATTAGACTTGTTTATTTAACACTAAATGATTGATTTTCTTTTTATGTTATAAACTCTATTCCTCATCCAAATTTATGTTTCTATGAACATTGCCCTCCACCATTAATTAATTCCACACTTATTTCATATTTGTCTGCTTTTGTGTATTAGAGAACTCACATAGTTCTTCCAAAGAGCAACACACTTTTTCAAGGGCCATGCTTTGTCTCTCACCTTGAGTGTCCTGCTCTGATGGGCATCTAGTCAAGCTGGAAGTTCCCACAGGAGCGGTCACCACGGTGATTCCCCTTGTGTGTCTACCAGGAAACTTTCCAATGTTTTTCCACATTTGGCTGGAAGCATAGAAATAAGCTATTCATGCCCTGAAGCTCCTCAAGCAGCATCTGGAGCCCTGGACATGAGTTCAGCAAGCGATCTCAAATGATGAGAAGGAGTGTGTCCATGTGTGCTGAGGGGACCACTCAGAACTATTTCAGATTGCATGTCATCACCAGAGATATAGGAACTGGATGTAGGAAACCTGCTGGGTTCCCACAGCAGTCCTCACATCTCCATCTAGTGATGCTGTAGCCCCATGTCTAGAAATTGCCTTGCTTGGCATGAGCCTGGAATCTAAACTGGGTTTTGCTACAGTTAATCATGATTTCTTTCCTCTTCAAACACACAGTTCCTCACTAATTCTCTGAAGGTTAATGCTCTCCAGCACAATTGCTACTGCCCATCTTCCACAGCTTATTCACCTGATTTTTATTGAATGAATGATAGGTAAATAAAAATATGTTTATAGTTTTCAAACACAGAAAAATGTGTCTCTTCATTTCTTGAGCAAGCATGGGACTAAGTTTATTTTAATAATTATTTCATTATTACAATTTCGGGGTAACCAGGTTAATCACATTATAAAACTTCACTTGTACAACTTTATATGTGCAACAGAGACACTGAGCTATGTGCTCACTACCCAATGTCTGTCTCCTCTGCCCCAGGCAGTTGACCCCTTTTATTCACCTGGTCCTCCCTCATGTTTTCCTTTTTTAACCACCATGATTCCATTTGTATATAGGAGACTTTGTTTCTTTTGTTAGTGTTTCTACATTCCATTGATAAGGGAAAATATGGAATCTGCCACTTGATACTTTTGAGTAATGACTTCCACTTTGAGGTTTCACTCTGATGAGCATTATATGAGACACAAATATCTTTGGATATTTTTGACCACTGAGTGAGAACATCCAATAAACTTTTGCTCAGAAAGTTTGTGAAGGATCTTCTAATTATGCCCTTTTCAATGTCTCTATCTAATGTTGCAAAATACTAAACAAAGCCATGAATCAGTATCTCCTTCCATAGCTGGCCAGAGTGAATGATAAGGTGAACTGCCCCAACCTCTGACCATTGTGAAGGTTTTGTTACCCACTGTCCTTCACAGATGTCCAGAGATGGTCTGTCGTGCTGCAGCTGTCCACTTTCTGGTTGGCCATCAATAACATGCATAATCATTAATAATCCAGGCCACAACTTTACTTCCTCTGTATTGAGGTCATAGGACACTTTCCAGGAATCCATAGGTCTAGGCTGCAAGATGGATTCATTGTATAGAAGTTGGTACTGAAGTAAATTGGGTCACAGGTTATGTTATTGCTTTGGTCCTCCCAGGTTTGATCATGCTTGAAACCACAACCAGGTCATAACGGACAACTCAGCATGGAAACTGGGTACCCATGTTTAAACACTCCTTCTTTCAAACCAAGGGAACACTTTGGGACAAATCTCAGTCCATTTTCAGTGTGATGACAGCTCATTCATTGCCCTGAATATTTGCGCCTCCTGGCTAAGACTACTTTGGGCTAAAGAAGGGATAGAAGCCATCAGTGATGCCCAGGTGGACATCAGCCTGAGACTGGAATCATTTTTGCCCTACAGGTCTGGGAGCCAGGACACCTATGCAGCTTGGCCTCTAGGGTTGCTTCTAGCCCAGCTCTCTCCAATCCAGGGAATCATGAGATCAATTGTCAGCTTTCTACCATGAATCTTTCCAATTTATCTATCACATCTGTTTTGGAACCATTTAGACAAGGATCTGCTCATGTCCTGAAGATCTTCAAGCTGAATCTGGGACCTTGGATGTAAAACAAATAAGCAATCCATGTCTGCTGTTGCAGACCACTCAGAAAATTTTCAGTATGTTGATGTCATCACCACAGACATGGAAACGAGAAAAGAAAAAGCACATTGGATTGCTACAGTGGTCCTCACTCCTCCATCTAGTGATGCTGTGACCACAATTAGAAATTGTCTTATTTGGCTTGACTCTAGAATCTCAACTTGGTATTAACTCATAATGAAGGATTTTCTTAGACAATGTTCCTCTTTAAATATCTGATGGTTAGCGCCCTACAGTACACCTGCTGCTGCCCAGTTGTAGCAGAGACTTCACCTGATCCTTAGTTCCCAAAAGGAAAGTAAACAAAAATATACTCATGTTATCCCAAAACTAAAAAGTCTCTTCTTTCCTTAAACAAGAGGGGGAGTGACAAAATTTCTTTGTGAAATTATTTCATTATTTATTATTGAGGGATAGCCTTGTTAATAACATTATATAAATGTCACCTGTACTATGTAACAGTACAACCTCGTATACTCTTTATGTGCTCACAGCCCAAAGTCCAGTCTCCTTGTATTTGAGCCCCTTTGCCCCCTTATCATCATTCATGCTTTCCCTCTCTGGAAACCAGCATGATTGCTTTTACATGTCAGTGATTTTATTTGTAGCATTGTTTTGCTTCTGGCTTTTACATTCCATAGATGAGGGAAAATACAGAGTGTGCCAACATACCCCCTGGATTAATTAAGTCCTCCACTCTAAGGATATTTTGTGATAAGCATCATAGGAGGCACAAATAGCTTTCTATATTTTTGCCCATTGAGTGAAAGCTGTCCTCACACCTCTGTCCCTCACAGAGACATGGGAAATAGTGGCAGAGCCATGAATCAGCATATGCTGTCATGTCAGATCATTTGACCTTCAAGTACAGTGGGTGAGGAGGTGACATGCAGGAAGCTGCCAACTGTGATAGTTTTCCTCACCCCTGTAGTTCAAGGACATTTACAGGGGCTCTGTCATGCTGCAGCTATTCACTCTGCAGTTGTTCACCAAAATCTCTTGTATCGTACCCACTGAGTGAAAACTGTCCTCACGCCTCTGCCATATTCCAATGTGAATAATTTCCCATTCATGCTTCTTTTCTGCCTGTCTCTATGGTAGACATTTTTGCCAGAGCCATGAATCAGCGTGTACTTGCATCTCAGATCATTTGTTGTTCAAGCAGAGTGAGTGATAGTGACTTGCTGGGAACTCTGGCCCCTGGGATGGGTTACCTGGCCCTGCACTTCAGGAATGTCTGCAGGGCTCTGTCGGGCTGCAGCTGCTCGCTCTCTGCTTGGTCATCAAGATCACGCTAGCTTATTGCTAAGCGAGGCCACATCATTTCTCCCCTTGTCAACAGGTCATCAGGAGTTTCTCATGAGTCCAAAGCTAGGCTGCACGTGGGATCGAGGACAATTGGGCCAGTACTTACATGACTTCCCTGAGCTTCCTGAGTCCTCCCAGGTGAGATCACGTGTGAACCTCTTTAGATGGATGTTGTAGTCATTCTATGTGTCACCAACCTTATGGCTCCATGGGTTCCATCACACCCAGATCATAATGGACAGCTGGGTTGCCTGGTCACTTGGAGGCCCATGGTTAGACTTTTCCTCTTTGAAACCAAAGAAACTTTTTGAGACAAACCTCAGTGCATTTTGAAGGGTGACAGGCCCGTCCCCTGCCTCTTTGCCCCTTATACCAGGGTGACTTCGGGCTGAAGGGCGTTTGGAAACCATCTGTGTGGTACTCATGGAACTGAGAAAGGGAATGTTTCCCTTGACACTTAGAGGCCCTTGAAAAACCATGGCATCTGAGGTTACTTCTCCCAAGCACTGTGCAGTACAATGCAACATGAAGATCTGGTTTGCCAGCTTCTGACTCAATTCCTACTGTTTCTCTGTGGCTCAGGAGGTGGGAACATTGTGGAGGGATTCTGCTGCCCTGTGTTGTTGTCTTCTTCAGTTTTCTCATTCTGGACACTAAAGTGACAAAAGAGAGAACTCTTAAATGTTGGTTTACTGGGTGGAAAATATTTTGCATGATGAATGATGGTCTAAGCATGTGGCTTCCTTATTAAGGAAGAACTTTAGCCCTAGCTGGTTTTGCTCAGTGGATAGAGCATCAGCCTGTGACTGAAGGGTCCCAGGTTCAATTCCAGTCAAGGGCATATGCTCGATGCCCAGCAGGGGGCATGCAGGAGGCAGCCAATCAATGATCAATGATTCTCTCTCATCATTGATGTTTCTTTTTCTCTCTCCCTCTTCCTTCCTCTCTGAAATCAATAAAAACATATTTTAAAAAGAAGAAAGAAAGAAAGAAAGAAAGAAAGAAAGAAAGAAAGAAAGAAAGAAAGAAAAGAACTTTATTTGCCCAATTTAACACAAAGGAGGCCACAGTGGTTCCTCAAAAAAAAAACAATAGTTGTTTGTTGATGATTTCAAGACCTTGGTTGTAAAGTTTGAGCATTTACACTTTTTTTTTCACCCACAGGTCTTTCTAAGGACCCAGACAGAATCGCTATCTACTGGAGATACTCAGAGGACGATCATCTCTGCTGGGTATATGGACCCGGTCACAGAACAGCTTGCACAGCAGCCTGGACCTGTTTCAGTGCCCTGTGTTTTTTTCAGGTCCAACTGGAATGGAGCAGACCTCATCGTCACTCCATAAATTTGCCGGAGTCACATGCTCCACTGAGGAATCTACTGCCTCTAAAATCCAGAGGTGTACTGGGCACTGTGCCTCCATCGTTGTCTCTGTGGGGGCTGGATGACAGCAATTATTTTTTCTTAATATATTTTCATTGATCTCAGAGAAAAAGGGAGAGAGAGAGAGAGAGAGAGAGAGAGAGAGAAGAATCAATGATGGGAGAGAATCATCAATTGGCTGCCATCTGCATGCCCCACACTGAAGATCCAGCCCACAACCCGGGCATGTGCCCTGACTAAGAATCGAACCATGACCCTCTGGTTCACAGGTCAATGTTCAACCATGTAGCTACGCTGGCCGGGTGGCAGCAATTATTTTCTACCTCAAAACAGTTACTTCTCCTGCTGAATACCACTGGACACAAAAATATTTCACTGAGTGAGAGGAATTCTGAATTTTAGTCAGATTTCTTCTTAAACTTCTCTCTCTAAAAGTCTAGCATGTCTAGAGTTGGTTCCCACTCACTAGGTCTAGTGAGCCTAATGTCATCTATGTAATGGACCAACAGGAAGTACATCCTGTGGCTGGAAAAGACATTCAAGACCTCTGCAAAGGGCATAAAGCTGTAGAGCTGACTCACCCCAGAACTGAGATAATGAAGGTATATGCCGGCCTTCCAGTGGAGGGAAGGCAACTTAGATTGAACCATGAAACACAAGGAGGAGGCACTGCCTGCACTGTAACCACATTGGTCCAGCAGCAGCAGCTCAGGTCACCTGTAGTTACAGTCTGGGTGAATAAACAACCATTTTCTATGTTGTTTCCTCTATTTATTTTTCTCCTTCCCCTCCCTTTCCCACTCATCTTCCTTCTCCTCATTTTTCTGTCTCCTTTTGCACAAGCCAAATCAAAAGTTTACTGAGAGTGTGTTACAATCGGCACTTCCTGCATCTTTGAAAACTTTTCTGGTGGCACAAATCTCTTCTATTCATCCAGGTATGTGGTACAGCTTTTCATTTACTACTTACCTAGTTACAGGCAGTTCCAATGGCTTCTGATTAGACTGTCTCATAGTAGCCCTCACTCAGCAGTAATGATTATGGGAGTTCATTCTGGCTTCCTGGCTATTTCAGTCATGCATAGAACCAGGGGCAACTATAGTGCTCCGCACTCCCCACCTACCGATGCTGTAGCCCAAGACTTAAAAACTGCCCTGCTTGGTAGGAGTCTGGAATCAGAGCTGGGTTTGGTAACCCTTAGCTATTTGTTCTTTTTTCTTTTCTTAGACACGATTCCACCATAATTATCTGATGGCTGACACCCTACAGCACACCTTCTACTGCCCAGTCTCAACAGATGACTTACCTGACCCTTGTTGAACAAAAGGTAGGTAAATAAAAATGTATTTATATTATTCAAAACCTGAAAGAAGTGTCTCCTCTTTTCTTAAGCACATGTGGGACTAACAGAGTTGCGTTAAATATTACTTCATTATTACAATTTTGGGGGTAACATGGTTAACATCATTATATAAATTTCAGTTGTTCGACTTTATGGTACAACATGGCACACCATGTTATGTGCTCAACAGGAAAGTGTGGTCTCCTCTGTCTTCTTCAAGACTGTCCTTATCCTTTCTCAGGCTTTTCCTTTTCTTGTAACCACCATGATTTGGGCTGTATAAAAGATATTTTATTTGTTTGTTTGTTTCTTTTGTGTGTGGTTTTATATTCCATAGAGGAGAAAAAATATAGAATATGCCACTTTATCCTCTTGATAAATGAAATACTCAACTGTGAGAATTTACTGTGAGGAATAGTATATGAGACACAAATATCCTTGTATATTTTTGCCCATTAAGTGAGAACTGTCCAACAAACTTATGCCCAATGTCATTGTGAAGGATCTTCCAATCATGTTTCCTTCATGTCCCTATTTTTGCAAAATAATGGCCAGCACCATGAATCAGTATCTCCTTACACATCTGGTCATTTGTCATCCCTTCAAAGTGAATGTGGAGATGAATAGCCCCCAAATCTGCCTATTGTAAAGGTTTCATTACCCACGATCCTTCACGAATGTCCAGAGAGAGTCGGCGATGCGGCAGTAGCACACTTTCTGCTGGGTCATCAAATTCATGCAAAATCATTGGTACCCAGGCCTCGATGTTCATTCCTCTGCCAAAAGGTCATATGGAGCCTTCCTTGAGTCCACATGTCTAGGCTGAGAGGATTCACTGTTAGCAGTAGGGCTGGTGGGAATTTGGACCACCTCTATATAACTGCTTTGATTCCCCCAGGTTCGATCTTGTATGGGCTACTTTAAGCTGATGTTGTCTTCTTATACATGTCCTCTTTGTGACCCCCATGGTAGACATCACACCCAGGTCATTATGCATAGTTCAGGTTGCATGGTAACTTGATATCCCATGGTTAAGCACCTGAGATAATTCTTTGTGACCAATTAGAGCCTATCTTACAGCCCCGTGCCATAAATATTAGCTCATCTTAGCTAGTGCTGCTTTGGTCTAAAGAGGGGATGGAAGCCACCAGTGATGCCCAGATGGACCTCAATCAGAGACTGGAAATGGTGCCTCCCCAGTTCTTTGGGGAGCCAGGATCTCTATGGAGCTTAGCTTCTAGGGTTACTTCTTGCTTTACTCAAACTGTAAGAGAGAGGCCCAGGCCTAAGGCTGCCTCGGTCTTGGGCCTTGCTCGGACTCTCTAAGAGAGAGTCCAAGGGACTTGCCTGCTAATCCTTTGAGCTTTACTAACATTCTCAAAGAGAGAGGCTGAACTCCACTATTTGTTTGTTTGTTTGTTTGTTTGTTTGTTTGTTTTTTAAATCACTATAGTTGAAAGTATTACTTATGTTCCCTTTTTCCCCCATTGACCTCTCCCAGCCCATCCCAACCCCCACACCAGGCCTTCATCACCCTATTGTCTGTGTCCATGGGTTAGGCATATAATGCATACAAGTTCTTTGGTTGATCTCTTCACACCCACCCATCCTCCCCTGCCTTCCCTCTGAGTTTTAACAGTCTGTTTGATGCTTCTTTGTCTCCAGATCTATTTTTGTTCATCAGTTTATTTTGTTCATTAGATTCCACATATGAGTGAGATCATGTGATACTTACCTTTCTCTGACTGGTTTATGTCTCTCAGCATAATGCTCTCCAGGTCCATCCATGCTGCTGCAAATGGTAAGAGTTCTTTCTTTTTTACAGCTGTGTAGTACTACATTCTGTAGATGTATCACAATTTTTAATCCACTCATAGGCACATAGGCTGTTTCCAAATCTTAGCTATTATAAATTGTGCTGCCATGAACATAGGGGTGTAGGTATATGGCTTTCTGATTGGTATTTCGGGTTTCTTAGAATATATTCCTAGAAATGGGATCACTGGCTCATATGGCAGTTTCATATTTAATTTTCTGAGGACACTCCATACTATTTTGCACAGTAGCTGCAACAGTATACATTCCCACCAGCAGTGTTCCCTTTTCTCCATATCTTTGCCAGCACTTGTCATTTGTTGGTTTGTTGGTGGTAGCTATTCTGACAGGTTTGAGGTGACACCTCATTGTCCTTTTAATTTGAATCTCTTAGATGATTAATGACTTTGAGCACTTTTTCATATGTTTCTTGGCCTTTTGTATGTCTACTTTGTTTAGGTCCTTTGCTCATTTTTTAATTGGGTTGTTTGTCTTCCTTTTTATTAAGTTGTATGAGTTCCTTATATATTTTTGAAATTAACCCCTTATCAGGTTTATCATTGGCAAATATGTTCTCCAATGCAGTGGGCTCCCTTTTCATATCGTTGATGGTTACTTTTGCTGTGCAGAGACTTTTTATTTTGACATAGTTCCATTTGTTTATTTTTCCCCTTAGTTTCTTTTGCCCTAGGAGATATATCAGTAAACATATTGCTACAAGAGATATCTTGAGATTTTGCTGCCTATCACTTCTTCTAAGATTTTTATGGTTTCAGAACTTACATTTCGGTCGTTTATCCATTTTGAGTTTATTCTTGTGTATGGTGTAAGTTGGTGGTCTACTTTTATTTTTATTTTTTGCATATACCTGTCCAGTTTTCCCAATCCATATATTAAAGACACAGTCTTTACTACATTGTATGCTCTTGCCTCCTTTGTCAAATATTAATTGAGTGTAATGGCTTGGGTAGATTTTCTGGGGTCTTTGTTCTGTTTCATTGATCTATATGCCTGTTCTTGTGCCAGTGCCAGGCTGTTTTGAGTACAGGGACTTTGTAGTATAACTTGATATCTGAAATTTTGATTCCTCCAATTTTGTTCTTCTTTCTCAAGATTTTCCATGGCCATTAGGGGTATTTTTTGGTTCCATATAATTTTTGGACTGTTTGTGCTAGACCTTTGAAATATGCTATTGGTATTTTAATAGGAATTGCATTGAATCTGTAGATTGCCTTGGGTAGTATGGACATTTTAATGATGTTGATTCTACCAATCCATGAACATGGTATATTCTTCTACTTGTTTATATCTTCCTCTCTTTTTTCAACATCCTGTAGTTTTCCAAGGATAGGTCTTTTACCTCCTTGGTTAAGTTTATTGCTAAGTGTCTTAATTTTTTTGTTGCAGTGGTAAATGGGATTGCTTGGTTTATCTTTTGGAGAGTTCTGACTCATTGATGCTGCTTTGACTTGCAGTCTTTCAGTGTGATCAGATCTACCATGAGTTTAATGGTTGCATTCCCTGTAGCACCTGGGTATCCATAGACCCCATCACATTTAGATTTTTCCATTGAGAGTTTTCAATTTCCAATGTCTAGCCTTCATAGAAGCGTCAACACATAGCCCTTCAAACATGCCATTTCCACTTTTTAAAATTTTTTTATTTTCTTTATTGATTAAGGTATCACATATTTGTCCTCATCCCCCCATTCCCATCCCAAACTCCTCCCCATGCATTCCCCCACCCCCCACCCCTGTAGTCTGTGACCACTGGATAGGCTTATATGCATGCATACAAGTCCTTTGGTTGATCTCTCCCTCTTACCCCCACCCTCCCCTACCTTCCCTCTGAAGTTTGACAGTCTGATTGATGCTTCCCTGTCTCCAGGTCTGTTTTTGTTCATCAGTTTATGTTGCTCATTATTTTCCCTAGATGAGTCAGATCATGTGATACTAGAAATATACTTATAAGAACCGAAAATGAGACAAACAATAATGGTTACTCTGAGAGGCAAATGAGTCAGTCTATAGTGAGTTTCTTTCTGGGCCAACAGTTCTTTTCAGTCACAATTTCAATGTCAAACAGTTCCTTATGTGTACATGTCAGCAATGATATTTCAGTTCTGGATGGTGGACAAATGGTGGAAATGCAGGTCCAACCCTCTCTGGTTTGGTCCTGGGCAACCTGCCGCGATGCACAGCTGCTGATCTCTTGTATGGCAAGGCGTCGTCAGCGTCTTCCATCTCTGGACTGTTTCTCTTCTGTCTTCATGGCTAGAGCAGTCCTGGTCAATTCCTCTCTGTTGCAGGAATCCACATGGTCTTGGAGGTGTTTTCTGAAAATATACAAACATATTCTCGACCAAAAGTTAATAAAGGAATCTTTACTATAAGTTTGACTTGGGATCCTTTTTCATTTTTTGCCCACATGATTTTCCTTTGGCTTGTTTTGACACCATGTGTGTTTTTCATGGGTGTCTTGCTGTTAGCATTACAAATGAAAGTTAATTTTCTAAAGTAAAAATTTTCTAGATGTAATTTACTTACAGGATATTTTTCCTTACATGATATTCTTCTCCTATCCCCCCTTTTTTGATTTAAATATTAGGAGGCTTTTGGAAATTTTATAATGTAGTCTTGATAGCTTTTAAATTTTAATTTTTTGCAGTAAAATATGAATGCTTTAGGTTCATTACATGTTACGCAATTTTACCATGAGCTGAACTACCAATAAAAATTTTAGTTAACACTTTAGGAACAGCTTTTTGTCCAGTACCATTAATTTTTCTAGAATATTCGCTTATTTCAATTAGCCAATTTAAATTAGTCTGAGAACTTGACTACTATTTTACTGTCAAATTTAATACTCTAACAACAGTCTTATTTTATCCTGTAAATATGAGTGGAAAGGATTATTTGCCTTCTTGAGTAGGCCCTGAGCATTCCTGGTGCTAGGTTGGATTTAGATATCAAAAACCCACTTCCCCACACCATGGGTACAAGATAACTCAAGTCTTGTTACAGTGAGAGGGCAGCTGCTGTCGGCCAAGTCTCTGTCTGTTACCTGGGTCCTGATTTGAGCTGGGCATGGGAAGCGAAGCAGCCATGCGGGCAGGAGACCTCCCTCAGAAGGGGTGAGGTTTCAGGCCCCTGCAAAGTTGGGGGGGTGAGGGTCTGTGCCCCACCTCTGTTGACCCCCAAGTTCTCTCCTGATGGCCCCTCTGTGACTGTGCCTGTCTTAGGTTGTTCCTTCCCTGAAGAATCTTACCTGTCTCTAGCTAACTAGCCATCCTCCAGGGCCAAGCAGGGTGATGTGAGGTTCAGTTCTGTCTCCTTGGTAGCCTATGCCCCCGTGGCCTCCACGCCCAGCACCTGCCTTGGGATCCCCTCGCCTGCTGGCGGGGCCCCGGCACTAATCACATATCTTGGGGAACCCAGGTTTCTTCTCCAGGGAGGGCCCAGCTCACCCCACTGGGCGAGAGACTGATCCATGGTACCAGCCACCACGAGGCTTCAACCTCAGCATGAACAGAAAGCACAGGCAACAGCTGTGGGCAATTGGATTGTGAGAAGAGGGTCCCTCTTGGCCAAAAGGGCAAGAGGGGCCAATATAGAATGCTCAGGTGCCTTCCCAGGGGGTCCTCTACACAGTGGAAGGGATCCTTTCTAGTCCTTTTTAAATTGCTGCCAGACATTCAAAGAATTAGTTTGTAAGTTTGTTTAGGATAATTGTACATTATGCTGTTGTAATTCTAAAATATCAAGAGATGTGTTATCTTTGTCTCCAAGCACCAAAAAGATGATTTTTTATTGATTCCCAAGGGTGCGAGGTACTATTATAGGTAATGGGGGTAATACAAATCTGGGAAAAATTATGACATTGTAGAAAAATATCGTGTAAGGATATTCTTTGCTCTAGGCCATGGCAATTCCATTTCAAACTGATTGTCAATTTCTTTTTGTATAGACAAGGTCTTAGTTATATTTTCTGCACCTCTCTCAGGAGCAAGTAGTGATATTCCCTTCCTTTGGTGTCCACGCAAGCTAGAAACCTCTCTTTAATTTTACATGCAAAGGAGCAATGGTTTGATTTTGTGTCATACAAAAGGGAAGCTGGGTGGCGACTTCCTTGCTCCACCCATGGTCCTCCTGGATGACCAAGGTGTTTGGTATTATTGGTGACTACATTAGGTGGGGGGATCAGCCCACGTAAGGGCTCTTACCCATGAAGGGTCAGGAACATAAGTCCAAAATAATTCCCCATTTTCCCCAGGTAATATTACCGTACAGCTGATTACTGCTAGCATGGCAAGAAAGACATTCTCAGGCATTCATGGGGTTCTGGTTACCTCACAATTTCTTTTCTATTTTTTTATTTTTTTATTTTTATTATTATTTTTTTTACATATGTGTCCTTATTCCCCCATTAGCCTCCACCCCCACTCATGCCCCACCCCCCTGTTGTCTATGTCCATTGATTAGGCTCATATGCATGCACACAAGTCCCTTGGTTGATCTCTCCCCCTTACTCCCACTGACCCCCTCCTTCCCTGAGGTTTGAGGTTCTGATCGACGTTTCTCAGTCTCTGGATCTGTTCTTGTTCATTAGTCTATGCCTGTGGTTGGCAAACTGCGGCTTGCGAGCCACATGCGGCTCTTTGGCCCCTTGGGTGTGGCTCTTCCACAAAATACCACGGCCTGGGTGAGTCTATTTTGAAGAAGTGGCGTTAGAAGAAGTTTACATTTAAAAAATTTGGCTCTCAAAAGAAATTTCAATCGTTGTACTGTTGATATTTGGCTCTGTTGACTAATGAGTTTGCTGACCACTGGTCTATGCCATTCATTATATTCCACAAATGAGTGAGATCATGTGATATTTATCTTTCTCTGCCTGGCTTATTTCACTTAGCATAATGCTCTCCATCTTCATCCATGTTGCTGCAAATGGTAGGAACTCCTTTGTTACAGCAGCATAGTATTCCATTGTGTAGATGTACCACAGTTTTTTAATCCACTCATCTGCTGATGGGCATTTAGGCTGTTTCCAAATCTTAGCTAAGGTGAATTGTGCTGCTATGAATATAGGGGTGCATATATCCTTTCTGATTGGTGTTTCTAGTTTCTTGGGATACATTCCTAGAAGTGGTATCACTGGGTCAAATGGGAGTTCCATTTTTAGTTTTTTGAGGAAACTCCATACTGTTCTCCACAGTGGCTGCACCAGTCTGCATTCCCACCAGCAGTGCAAAAGAGTTGCTTTTTCTCCACATCCTCGCCAACACTTGTCGTTTGTTGATGATAGCCATTCTGACAGGTGTAAGATGGTACCACATTGTTGTTTTGATTTGCATCTCTCTGATGACTAGTGACTTTGAGCAGGTTTTCATATGTCTCTTGGCCTTCCTTCTGTCTTCTTTCGAAAAGTGTCTACTTAGATCAGTTGCCCATTTTTTGATTGGGTTATCTACTTTTTGTTAAGTTGTATGAGTTCTCTGTAAATGTTGGAGATTAAACCGTTATCGTTGATATCATTGGCAAATATGTTCTCCCATGCAGTGGGCTTTCTTGTTGTTTTATTGATGGTTTCCTTTACTGTGCAAAAGCTTTTTGTTTTGATGAAGTCCCATTTGTTAATTTCTCTTTAGTTTCCATTGCCCTAAGAGCAGTATCAGTGAAGAAGTTCCTTCAGCATATGTCTGAGATTTTGCTGCCTGTGGATTCCTCTAGTATTTTTGTGGTTTCCCGACTTATGTTTAAGTCCTGTATCCATTTTGAGTTTATTTTTGTGTATGGTGAAAGTTGGTGATCTAGTTTCATCTTTTTGCATGTATCTGTCCAATTTTCCCAACACCATTTGTTGAAGAGATTGTCTTGACTCCATTGTATGTTCATGCCTCCTTTGTCAAATATTAATTGGGCATAGTGGTTTGGGTCGATTTCTGGGTTCTGTATTCTATTACATTGATCTATATGTCTGTTCTTGTGCTAGTACCAGGCTGTTTTAAGAACAGTGGCTTTGTAATACAGCTTGATATCTGGTATTGAGATCCCCCCCTACTTTGTTATTCTTTCTCAGGATTGCTGCTGCTATTCGGGGTATTTTTTTATTCCAGATGAATTTTTGGAGAGTTCTTTCTAAGTCTGTGAAATATGCCGTTGGTATATTTATGGGGAGTGCATTAAATTTATAGATTGCTTTGGGTAGTATGGACATTTTAATGATGTTGATTCTCCCAATCTATGAACATGGTATGTTCATCCATCTGTTTATGTCTTCCTCTATATCTTTTTTTGAGTGTCCTGTAGTTTTCCGCGTATAGGTCTTTTACATCCTTGGTTAAGTTTATTCCTAGGTATCTTAATTTTTTTGGTGTGATGGGAAATGGGATTGCTTTTTTAGTCTCTCTTTCTGTAAGTTCCCTATTGGTTTGTAGAAATGCCATAGATTTCTTGGCGTTAATTTTGTATACTGCTACATTGCCGAATTCATTTATTAAGTCTGTTAGTTTTTTGATAAAGTCTTTCGGGTTTTTTATGTACAATATCATGTCATCTGCAAATAAGGACAGCTTTACTTCTCCTTTTCCAATTTGGATGTCTTTTATTTCTTCTTCTTGTCTAATTGCAATGGCTAATACTTCCAGTACTATGTCGAACAAGAGTGGTGAGAGTGGGCATCTCTGTCTTGTTCCTGTTCTTAGGGGAAATGGTTTTAGTTTTTGCCCATGGAGTATGATGTTAGCTGTGGGTTTATATATAGCTTTTATTATGTTGAGGTATGATCCTTCCATTCCCACCTTGTTGAGAGTTTTTATCAAGAAAGGGTGTTGGATTTTGTCAAATGCTTTTTCTACATCAATTGATATGACTATGTGATTTTTATCTCTCAATTTGTTTGTTATGTAGCACATTTATTGATTTGTGGATATTGTACCATCCTTGCATTCCTGGGATAAATCCTACTTGGTCATGGTGTGTGATCTTTCTGATGTACTGCTGAATCTGATTTGCTAGAATTTTGTTGAGGATTTTGGCATCTACGTTCATGAGGGATATTGGCCTGTAATTCTCTTCCATCGTGTTGTCTTTATCTGGTTTTGGTATTAGGGTGATACTGGCTTCATAGAAGGAGCTTGGAAGTGTTCCTTCCTCTTGACTATTCCTTTTTTGGAATAATCTGTGGAGGATAGATTTTAGTTATTCCTTGAATGTTTGGTAAAACTCTCCTGTGAAGCCGTCTGGCCCCGGGCTTTTGTTTGTCGGAAGCTTTTTGACGACTGCTTCAATTTCTTCCATAGTTACTGGCATATTGAGCTGTTTAGATTCTTCCTGATTGAGTTTTGGAAGGTTATATTTTTCTAGGAATATGTCCATTTCCTCCAGGTTGTCCAGTTTGTTGGAATAGAGTTGTTCGTAGTATTTTTTAACAATCCTTTGTATTTCAGTGGGATCTGTTGTTATTTCACCTCTTACATTTCTGATTTTGTTTATTTGGGTCTTCTCTCTTTGCTTCTTGGTGAGCCTGGTTAGAGGTTCATCAATCTTGTGTATCATTTCAAAGAACCAGCTCTTGGTTTTGTTGATCTTTTGTATTGTTTCTTTGGTCTCTATGTCATTTATCTCCACTCTGATCTTTATTATTTTCTTCCTTCTGCTTACACTGGGCTTTTCTTGTTGCTCTTTTTCTAACTCTTTGAGTTGTAGGGTTATGTAATTTATTACCATTGTTTCTTCTTTTTTTCAGTAGGCTTGTAGAGCTATGAACTTCCCTCTCAAGACTGCTTTCGCTGTGTCCCATAGATTTTGGATTGTTGTGTTTTCATTGTTGTTTGTTGCCATGATGTCTTTTATTTCTTCCTTGATCTCTCTGGTAACCCAGTCATTGTTTAATAGCGTGCTGTTTAGTCTCCACGTGTTTGATTTCTTTGGATTGTTTTTACTGTAGTTGATTTCCAGTTTTATGCCACTGTGGTCTGAGAAGATGCTTGATATGATTTCTATCTTCTTGACTTTGAAGAGACTTTGCCTATGTCCCAACATATAGTCTATCATTGACAATGACCCATGTGCACTTGAGAAGAATGTATATTCTGTGGCTTTTGGGGTGAAATGTTTTGAAGATGTCAATTAATACCATCTGCTTTGGTGAGTCATTTAAGATTGATGTTTCTTTGCTAATATCTTGTTTAGAGGATTTGTCCAATGGTGATAGTGGGGTATTAAAGTCTCCTACTATGATTGTATTGCTGTCAATCTCTCCCTTAATATCCTCCAGGAGATTTTTTATGTATTTGGGTGCTCCTGTATTGGGTGCATATATGTTTACTAGAGTTATTTCTTCTTGTTGGATTGTTCCCTTTAGTATTATGAAGTGGCCTTCCTAATCTCTTGTTATGTCCTTCACTTTGACATCTAATTTGTCAGATGTAAGTATTGCTACCCCAGCTTTTTTTTCATTTCCATTTGCCTGGAAAACCTTTTTCCATCCCTTCACCCTCAGTCTGTGTGAGTCTTTTTTTCTGAGGTGGGTTTCTTGTAGACAGCAGATATATGGGACTTGTTTTCTTATCCAGTCCATTACCCTATGTCTTTTGATTGGGGCATTTAATCCATTTCCCTTTAAAGTTATTATTGATAGGTACTTATTTGTCACCATTTTTATTCTTTACCCCTGTGTTCCTTCTTCGCTTCCTATTTCTTTCTTTTTTTTTTTTTACAGCAGACCCTTTAGCATTTCTTGCATTGCTGGTTTGGTGGTAATAAATTCCCTTAGTCCTTTTTTGTCTGTGAAGCTCCTCATTTCACCTTCAATTTTGATTGATAGCCTTGCTGGGTATAGTATTCCTGGATTCAGACCCTTCCTTTGCATGACTTTGTATATTTCATTCCATTTCCTTCTGGCCTGATGAGTTTCTGTTGAGAAATGAGTTGCTAGTCTGATGAGGGTTCCTTTGTAGGTAACTTTCTGTCTCTCTCTGGCCGCTTTTAAGATTCTTACTTTGTTATTGGTGTTTGCCAATTTAATTATAATGTGCCTTGGCATTGGTCTTTTTGGGTTCATTTTGCTTGGGACTCTGTGAGCTTCTTGGATTTGTGTGGGTTTTTTCTTCCCTATATCAGGGAAGTTTTCTGTCATTATTTCTTCAAACAGGTTTTCTATTCCTTGCTCAGTTTCCTTTCCTTCTGGAACCCTTATTATGCAGATGTTGTTTTGTTTCGTGGTGTCCCAAAGTTCCCTTAGGCTCTCATCCTGCTTCTTAATTTTTTTTTCTAGAAGCTGCTCTACTTGGGTATTTTTTCCCATCTTGTCTTCTAGCTCACTGATGCGGTCCTCTTCTTCTTCTAGTCTACTCTTGATGCTTTCTATTGAGTTCTTTACAGCAGCGATGTCATTTTTCATTTCTTCTTGGTTCTTCTTCATTTCCTCTTGGTTCTTACTCATATTGTCAAATTTGTCTTCCATTTTTTTCAGCCACCTTATGACCATTTCTCTGAATTCTTTCTCTGGAAGGTTACTTGCCTCTATTTCGTTTACTTCCTTTTCTGGTGATGTCTACTCTTTCTTTCATATGCGAGCTGTTTCTTTGTCTCTCCATGGTCTCTCTTCTTCGGATGTCTGGTTATGTAGTTCTCTCTCTCCTGCGTTGATTTAAGGGCACAAAATACAACACAACCAGGTACAACACACAAGGCACTAAACAGAAATGTATTCATGATATTGATAACCTCCAATAAAGATGACCACCAGAGAAAGGCAAATTAGGGGATAGGAGAGAAAGAAGAAGAGGAAAAAGAAAGAAAGAAAAAGAGGAGTGTCAAAATGAAATTTGGAAAAGGAAAAAAAGTAAGACAGACAAGAAAGAGAATAAGAGAGATAGGGGAACAAACTATATATATGAGGAGAAAACTCCAATAGAACAACCACTAATCCCAGCAACTACCAGCAACAAGTACCTGGGGATTAATACAAACTACAACACCAATTAATATCAAGTGAGGCAAGGGAAAACAGAAGCAAAAAACAAACAAAAGCAAAGCAAATAAAAAAAAACAAACAAAAAAGAATAAACAAAACAATGTCACTAAAAAGCATAAAAATTTGATATAATCAACATTCAAGCAAACAACAACAAAAGGACAGAGAGAAAAACAGTTTTTTGGATAGTTAAAAAAGCAAAGAGAGAGGTGTGTATGGACTTGGAGCAGGGGATTGTAGATTAGATATATAAGTAGGGGAAATTTTATCAGGGGATAAACAGAAAGAATAGGGAATATCTAAAGCAGGAAAGGGGTAAGATAAACAGGACACCAAAAGGGGAAATGTTAGGAAGAGAGTGATGGCATAAAGTAGAGTTGAGATAGAGTAAAACGATGCTAAAGGAAAGATGAAAATAGAATGTAGAACACTAGTCCCAAAGTAAAATAAAGAGAAAATAAAATGATACTTTAAAAAAAAGGTAAAATAGTAGTAGTAATGATACTGATTGAAAATAAAAATGTAATAATTAAAAAGGTAAAATCAAGTGAGGAAAAAAGAAAAAAATAGTTTCTTGAGTAAAAGATGTAAAAAATGAAAATAAAAAAATAAAAATAATAAAATGTGCAGTAGTGAAGGTCATTCACTTCCTTTATTGTTCTGTTTGGCATGCCTGTTTCTCAGTTTGGACAGTATTGCAGTTCCCTGCATTCCACTGCTCCTCAGTGTTGTAAGCCAGTCCTGATTTTTAAGCAGGCGGTGTGTCTTAATTTCTCGTATTCCTTTATTTTTAACTACACAAGAGTCAATTTGTGACTCAGCCCCTGGGTGGCAGTGTTCCTGGATTGACTTCCGGTTCTCTTTGGCCTCTCTAGCCTGTATTTAGATCCTTCTTTCCCTGTGGCACTCAATATCGGTTTGTGGAAGTGGGCTGCCTCAGAGCTGGCTCTCCGATGGTCACTCCCCACTCTGATCCCCAGGTTCCAGAAAAACAACTTTCCCCTGCAGTCTCCCAGGGTGTCCCCAACTGGGTGATCCTATGTATTGGGCCTTAGTAATCAGAAGCAAGGATTTGAAGAGGAAAAAGCCCAAGTGTGCGAACAATGGGTCTGCACGCAAGTCTAAGCAGCCGGCACACCTTTGAAATTCTTAGGCTGGCCCTGCATGTCAGATGAAAATGGGTTGCTTTTTAGAGATCCCTTCTGTTAGCAGCTCTAAGGACCCCCTTCCACATTCATGGATCACGCCAGCCCCAACAGCCACAGATTTTTCTAGGCACAGACTTCCCTGGTCCTCCAGCTCCTGCAAAACGCGCGTTTCTCTCCTCCGCCGGGACCAGAGACCTCATCTTATCCCAGGCGAAATCTGACCTTTCTGAGTGGAGTGTAGAGCTGCTCTGAATCTGCATGTTTGCGCCAATTGGGGACCGGTGTTCTGGGGCTCGCAGCTGTTCGGTGGGTTTTCAGGCTTCCGATAACATCCACTTTCCCTTTCAAGATGGCGTAGTCTCCGCATTCGAGCCTGTAGCTCTGGGAGGGGACTCAGCCGCAGTGGGGGCTGCCCAGTCAGGGAAACCTCATCTAGCAGTCCCCCACCTTCTCCTGGAGTTTAGCTGTCCCTTAACTTGCCAACAAACACTCCTTGTGTGATCCTCAGCAGTTTTTTCTTTCTGCTCTGGGACAAGGATTGGAATACGTCTGTCTATTCCTCCGCCATTTTTCTCCCCCCTCTCTGAAAATATATTTTTAAGTGTTTACAAACTTTCTTCTAAAAACCCCAACTCAGACTGAATTATAACTGTAAACAGTATCGCACTCACTTCTCAGGTCTTTTTTTTTTTAATATATTTTATTGATTTTTTACAGAGAGGAAGGAAGAGGGATAGATACTCAGAAACATCTATGAGAGAGAAACATCGATCAGCTGCCTCTTGCACACCTCCTACTGGGGATGTGCCCGCAACCAAGTTACATGCCCTTGACCAGAATCAAACCTGGGACCTTTCAGTCCGCAGACTGATGCTCTATCCACTGAGCCAAACCGGTTTTGGCTCTTCTCAGGTCTTTGAACACAATTTCCCAGTGATTAAACACTGTCCTTCAGATATTAACTCTGTGAACAGTGTTTCAAGTGCATTCCTAAATATTTCCCTATTCTACTATTGAATTCTCAGTGTTTGATTCACTTTTGTACAGTGATTCAAGGTCATGCATTGAATTCCAAGTGTCCATACAGACTTTTTCATTATATACCAGCTCTTTAAATGTAAATTATTACTAATTTGAACACTACCCTATCATTGTGATTTCTAAGAGTTTTGAATACTTTCACACTGTCATAGCATCTCTATGAAAATGAATTTTTAAGTGTTTAACCAACATTCTTCCGAAAACGCCAACTCATTTAGACTGAATTATAAAAGTAAACAGTATTGCACTCACTTCTCTGCTCTTTAAACACAATTTCCCCGTGACTACACAGTGTCCTTCAGATATTAAGGCTCTATGAACATATATTCCTAGAGTTTGACGCACATTCATAGATATGAAGTTTATCATTGTGAATTCTGTGTTTGATTCACTTTTGACCAGTGATTCAAGCTCCTTACTTGTGCATTCTAAGTGCTTATACAGCATTTCTCCATATATACCAGCTCTTTAAACATGAATTTTTACTATTTTAAAGACTATCCTACCCTTCACAGCCCTTTGAATACAAATTCTCAGTATTTCACCACTCCTTCCTTTCACAGCTCTTTGAATACCAATTCTCAGTATTTCAACTCTGCACAGAGGTTATTAAGGTTTGACAAAAATATGCCGTTTCAGATACATTTCCAGACATATCCCTGGTCTGTTATTTTGAGCTCTGAGAGTTTGAACATTTGCATACAGGTATCATAATAGCTCTTTAAATTATTAATACAATGAACACTCTCCAACTATCATTTTGATTTCTAAGAGTTTTGAATACTTTCATACTGTGATGTCACCTGTATGAAAATGTATTTTGAAGTGTTTACCAACTTTTTCTAAAAACCCCACCTCACTTAGACTGAGTTATAACTGTAAACAGTATCGCACTCACTTCTCACGTTTTTGAACATGATTTCCCAGTGACTAAACACTGTCCTTCAGATATTGAGGCTCTATGAACATGTATTTCTAGAGTTTAAAGCACATCTTAGATAATAAGTGTATCATTGTGAATTCTCAGTGTTTGATTCACTTTTGTCCAGTGATTCAACCACCTTCCTTGTGAATTCCAAGTGTTCATACAGCGTTTTTCCATATATACCAGCTGCTTAAACATGAATTTTTACTATTTTATTTATTATTTTTTTACATATTTTTATTAAAGTATTATATGTGTACATATCTTACCATTGCCCCCCACCCCACTCCCATACATGCCCTCACCCCCCAATGTTTTGCATCCGTTGGTTATTCTTATATGCATGCATATAAATCCTTCGGTTGATCTCTTATTTCCCCCACCTCTCCCTAACTTTGCCGCTGTAATTTGACAATCTGTTTGATGCTTTACTGCCTCTGTATCTATCTATTTTTTCATCAGTTTATAATGTTTTTTATTATCCACAAATGAGTGAGATCATGTGGTATTTTTCTTTCATTGACTGGCTTATTTCACTTAGCATAATGTTCTCTAATTCCATTCCGGTGCCAACAAATGGTAATAATTCCTTCTTTTTTATGGCAGCATAGTATTCCATTGTGTAGATGTACCATAGTTTTCTGATCCAGTCATCTGCTGATGGGCACCTAGGCTGTTTCCAAATCTTAGCTATTGTAAATTGTGCTGCTATGAACACAGGGGTGCATATACCTTTCTGATTGGTGTTTCTGGTTTCTTAGGATATATTCCTAGGAGTGGGATTACTGTGTCAAATGGGAGTTCCATTTTCAGTTTTTTGAGGGAACTCCATACTGTTCTCCACAGTGGCTGCACCAGTCTGCATTCCCACCAGCAGTGCACGAGGGTTCCTTTTACTCCGCATCCTAGCGAACACTTGTCGTTGGTTGATTTGTTGATGATAGCCATTCTGACAGGTGTGAGATGGTATCGCATTGTCGTTTTGATTTGCATCTCTCGGATAATTAGTGACTTTGAGCATGTTTTCATGTTTCTCTTGGCCTTCCTTCTGTCTTCTTTCGAAAAGATTCTATTTAGGTTTGTTGCCCATTTTTTTATTGGATCATTTATCTTCCTTTTATTAAGTTGTATAATCTGCCTGTAGATGTTGGAGATTAAACCTTTATCAGTGATAACATTTGCATATATGTTCTCCCATACAGTGGGGTTTCTTGTTGTTTTGTTGATGGTTCCTTTTGCAGTGCAAAAGCTTTTTATTTTGATGTAGTCTCATTTGTTTATTTTCTCTTTGGCTCCCATTGCCCTAGGGGCAGTATCAGTGAAGAAGTTCTTTCGGCATATGTCTAAGATTTTGCTGCCTGTGGATTCCTCTAGTATTTTTATGGTTTCCCATCTTATGTTTAAGTCCTGTATCCATTTTGAGTTTATTTTTGTATATGGTGTAAGTTGGTGATCTAGTTTCATCTTTTTGCATGTATCTGTCCAATTTTCCCACCACCATTTATTGAAGAGACTGTCTTGTCTCCATTGTATGTTCATGCCTCCTTTGTCAAATATTAATTGCGTATAGTGGTTTGGGTCCATATCTGGATTCTCTATTCTATTCCATTGGTCTATAGGTCTGTTCTTGTGCCAGTACCAGGCTGTTTTGAAAACAGTGGCTTTGTAATACAGATTGATATCTGGTATTGAGATCCCTCCTACTTTATTCTTCTTTCTCAGGATTGATGTGGCTATTCAGGGTCTTTTTTTATTCCAGATGAATTTTTGGAGAGTTCTTTCTAAGTCTGTGAAATATGCCGTTGGTATATTAATGGGGAGTGCATTGAATTTATAGATTGCTTTGGGTTATATAGACATTATGATGATGTTGAGTCTACCAATCCATGAACATGGTATGTTCTTCCATCTGTTTATGTCTTCCTCTATCTCTTTTTTCAGTGTCCTGTAGTTTTCCGCGTATAGGTCTTTTACACCTTGGTTTAGTTTATTCCTAAGTATCTTAATTTTTTTGGTGCGATGGGAAATGGGATTGCTTTTTTAGTCTCTCTTTCTGTAAGTTCACTATTGGTGTATAGAAATGCCATAGATTTCTTGGCGTTAATTTTGTATCCTGCTACATTGCCGAATTCATTTATTAAGTCTGTTAGTTTTTTGATAAAGTCTTTCTGTTTTTTATGTACAATATCATGTCATCTGCAAATAAGGACAGCTTTACTTCTTTTCTAATTTGGATGCCTTTTAATTTTTCTTCTTGTCTAATTGCAATGGCTAATACATCCAGTACTATGTCAAACAGGAGAGGTGAGAGTGGGCATCCTTGTCTTGTTCCTGTTCTTAGGGGAAATGGTTTTAGATTTTGCGCATTGAGTATGTTACTTGTGGGTTTATCATATATAGCTTTTATTATGTTGAGGTATGATCCTTCCATTCCCACCTTGTTGAGAGTTTTTATCAAGAAAGGGTGTTGGATTTTGTCAAATGCTTTTTCTACATCAATTGATATGACTATGTGATTTTTATCTCTCAATTTGTTTATGTGATGTTAATTGATTTGCGGATATTGTACCATCCTTGCATTCCTGGGATAAATCCTACTTGGTCATGGTGTATGATCTTTCTGATGTACTGCTGGATCCGATTTGCTAGAATTTTGTTGAGGATTTTGGCATCTACATTCATGAGTGATATTGGCCTGTAATTCTCTTTCATTGTGTTGTCTTTATCTGGTTTTGGTATTAGGGTGATGCTGGCTTCATAGAAGGAGCTTGGAAGTGTTCCTTCCTCTTGAATTTTTTTGGAATAATCTGTGGAGGATAGGTTTTAGTTATTCCTTGAATGTTTGGTAAAACTCTCCTGTGAAGCCGTCTGGCCCTGGGCTTTTGTTTGTCGGAAGCTTTTTGACGACTGCTTCAATTTCTTCCATAGTTACTGGCATATTGAGCTGTTTAGATTCTTCCTGACTGAGTTTTGGAAGGTTTTATTTTTCTAGGAATATGTCCATTTCCTCCAGGTTGTCCAGTTTGTTGGAATAGAGTTGTTCGTAGTATTTTTTAACAATCCTTTGTATTTCGGCGGGATCTGTTGTTATTTCACCTCTTCCTTTTCTGATTTTGTTTATTTGGGTCTTCTCTCCTTGCTTCTTGGTGAGCCTGGCTAGAGGTTCATCAATCTTGTGTATCCTTTCAAAGAACCAGCTCTTGGTTTTGTTGATCTTTTGTATTGTTTCTTTGGTCTCTATGTCATTTATCTCCACTCTGATCTTTATTATTTTCTTCCTTCTGCTTACACTGGGCTTTTCTTGTTGCTCTTTTTCTAACTCTTTGAGTTGTAGGGTTATGTAATTTATTACCATTGTTTCTTCTTTTTTGCAGTATGCTTGTAGAGCTATGAACTTTCCACTCAAGACTGCTTTCGCTGTGTCCCATAGATTTTGGATTGTTGTGTTTTCATTGTCATTTGTTGCCATGATGTCTTTTATTTCTTCCTTGATCTCTCTGGTAACCCAATCATTGTTTAATAGCATGCTGTTTAGTCTCCACGTGTTTGACTTCTTTGGATTGTTTTTATTGTAGTTGGTTTCCAGTTTTATGCCACTGTGGTCTGAGAAGATGCTTGATATGATTTCTATCTTCTTGACTTTGAAGAGACTTTGCCTATGTCCCAACATATGGTCTATCTTTGAAAATGACCCATGTGCACTTGAGAAGAATGTATATTCTGTGGCTTTTGGGGTGAAATGTTTTGAAGATGTCAATTAATTCCATCTGGTTTAGTGAGTCATTTAAGATTGATGTTTCTTTGCTGATTTTTTGTTTAGAGGATTTGTCCAATGGTGATAGTGGGGTATTAAAGTCTTCTACTATGATTGTATTGCTGCTGTCAATCTCTCCCTTGATACCCTCCAGAAGGGTTTTTATGTATTTGGGTGCTCCTGTATTGGGTGCATATATGTTTACTAGAGTTATTTCTTCTTGTTGGATTGTTCCCTTTAGTATTATGAAGTGGCCTTCCTTATCTCTTATGTCCTTCACTTTGAGATCTAATTTGTCAGATATAAGTATTGCTACCCCAGCTTTTTTTTCATTTCCATTCGCCTGGAAGAACTTTTTCCATCCCTTCACCCTCAGTCTGTGTGCATCTTTTTTTCTGAGGTGGGTTTCTTGTACCATGTTTCCCCGAAAATAAGACAGTGTCTTATATTAATTTTTGCCCCCAAAGACATGCTAGGTCTTATTATCAGGGGATGTCTTATTTTTCCATGAAGAAGAATACGATACACATTTATTGTTAAATGAAAATAAAGGAAATTTATTACCTGTATACGGTACGGTAGTACGGTAGTTGTCAACACAAACCAGACAAACTGTGAATTCTACAGTATCAAGAATTTACTCATTTATTCAATGACAATCATGTCATCATCTTCTGGAACATCATCGTAACAATCCAATTCCTGAATTTCCTGGTGAATTTCTTGTGACTCCATTTCTTTCAGAATCAGTGGACCAAATCTCTCATGTTTAGCAATAGCACTGTCTTTAAATGAGTACTTCTTGTCAAGGTAGCCTGCTCGCAGTGCATTTGCAATGCAAC
This sequence comes from Plecotus auritus, assembly GCF_963455305.1. Lineage (NCBI taxonomy): Eukaryota > Metazoa > Chordata > Mammalia > Chiroptera > Vespertilionidae > Plecotus > Plecotus auritus. The sequence continues at coordinate 116,218,603 of NC_137773.1, read as the reverse complement.
TGTCAGTGATTTTCTCCCATGAATTCTTCACCCAAGTCACAACTTCTTGCAGTTTAGGTTTCACAAAGTTTCCATGCTGATTTCTCTCCATTCTATTTTCAATGTAGTCATTAATTTCCACGTGCAAATTGTCTTTGAATGGCTTGTTTATTGCAATATCAAGAGTCTGGAGATAGGCCGTCATTCCTGTGGGAATCATTATCTGATCTATTTTTCTTTCATGAAGAGATGTCTTCATGTCTTTAGCGTGGTGAGTGCTGGCTGCATCCCAGACTAGCAGACCTCCTTGGCTCCCTCGTATAACAAGCGGCAGCATTAAATCGACCCACTTCCTTACAACTGCTTGTGTGGCCCAGGCTTTTTCAGTTTCAAGAATAAAAACGCCCAAAACACCTTCAATCTTTTCCTTCTTGCCCTTAGAAATGATTAAAGGTGGGATTTTAGTGCCATCAAGACGAATTGCCAAAATACAGGAAACACGTGCACTTTCGTAACCAGTGGAGGGAATGTACGCTAAGGAGGCACCCTGCTGTTCAATTGTTGTTTGAGATGATTGGCCCATAAACACTGCAGTTTCATCCATAGCAATCATGTTGGAAAGATTGTATTTAGAGAAGTCAGCATCATCAATAAAGGACTTGAATGCAAGTGCTCGCTTAATAACTTGAGTATCTTCCAACCTAAGCAATGTTGTAGATCTTCTTAAAGACAGTTCACTTCGCTGAAGGAAATTATCCAGCCAGTGTTGTGATGCTTTGAAGTCTTTGGGGGCTATGTCAAACTGTGGTGCCATTGCAAGGGCAAATTCTTGAATCTGAGCCCTATTCACAACCAAAGCCTTTGCTCTCCTGTCAACAACCCATTCACAGATCAGGTCTTCCAGCTCGGAAAATAATGGTTGCCGACCTGATCCACACTTGTGCTTTTTAGCATTTCCCTTGTCCACTTGTTCAATGAGGTTACCATACTCTGCTCACCATTTTCAGACCAATCGGATACTCAACATCTTCTCTTTGCAGAAAGCAGTAAGATTTTGGCCCCAAGAGTCTTTCATGATTCCTTTCTTGTACTCCACGGAGTAGCTTTTTCTTTTTGTGCTCATTTCTAGGGGTAAAAAAAAAGGGAATTGGGGTATCAAGGTGGGGGGAGGGGGATCACTCAAAATGACACAGGGGGTATCAGAGGGGGAAATCAAAATGGCACAGGAGAATCAGAGGGGGGATTACCATTTTAGTAACCCCTTTTGATCCTCCTGTGTCATTTTGATTGCCTCCTCTGATCCTCCTGTGTTATTTTAAGTGATCCCCCTCCCCCCACCCCTGTGCCACTGAACACCTTCACCAGACATCCCCCCTATCCCTTTATCAGACATTTACCCCCTGAGGCCTGCCTGGGGACTGTCACTGGGCTTGCTGGGGCCTGGATCTGGGCTGGAGCAGGGTCTGCCACTGACTGAGAACCTTCAGTCATCATGAAGGTGGCCGTGAGCATCAAGTAGTGTCACCAGAGACAGACAAGCACTCACCACCTTTGCCGCATCCCGTCCGCTCTAATCCTCCTGTTCTACACGCATCTGCGAAAGTCTCCTCCTCTCTCCCGCCCCGCACCCACCACTCACTCCGACCTTCGCTCCGCCTCCACACAGCAGTGACGTCAGGACTCCATGTAACGTCACTGGTTACTAGACGCCAGTCGGGGCGGCCCTAGTGACCAGTTTACGGTAAATTAATTTTCATTCTGAGACAGAGCCTGGGGCCTTATTTGGGGGGGGGATGCCTTATATTTCACTCAGAAGGAAACCTCTGAGTAGGTCTTATTTTCGGAGGATGTTTTATTCTCGGGAAAACACGGTAGATAGCAGATATATGGGTCTTATTTTCTTATCCAATCCGTTACCCTATGTCTTTTGATTGGGGCATTTACATTTAAAGTGAATATTGAAAGGTACTTATTTGTCGCCATTTTTATTCTTTACCCCTGTGTTCCTTCTTCACTTCCTATTTCTTTTTTTTTTTTTTTTTTACAGCAGACCCTTTAGCATTACATTGCTGGTTTGGTGGTAATAAATTCCCTTAGTCCTTTTTTGTCTGTGAAGCTCCTCATTTCACCTTCAATTTTGATGGATAGCTTTGCTGGGTACAGTATTCTTGTATCCAGAGCCTTCCTTTGCATGACTTTTATATTTCATTCCATTTCCTTCTGGCCTGATGAGTTTCTGTTGAGAAATCCGTTGCCAGTCTGATGGGGGTTCCTTTGTAGGTAACTTTCTGTCTCTCTCTTGCTGCTTTTAAGATTCTTATTTTGTCATCGGTGTTTGCCAATTTAATTATAATGGGCCTTGGTGTTGGTCTTTTGGGGTTCATTTTGCTTGGGACTCTGTGAGCTTCTTGGATTTGTGTGGGTTTTTTCTTCCCTATATCAGGGAATTTTTCTGTCATTATTTCTTCAAACAGGTTTTCTATTCCTTGCTCAGTTTCCTTTCCTTCTGAAACCCCTATTATGTGGATGTTGTTTTGTTTCGTGTTGTCCCAAAGTTCCCTTAGGCTCTCCTCCTGCTTTTTAATTTTTTTTCCAGAAGCTGCTCTACTTGGGTATTTTTTCCCATCTTGTCTTCTAGCTCACTGATGCGGTCCTCTTCTTCTTCTAGTCTACTCTTGATGCTTTCTATTGAGTTCTTTACAGCAGCGATGTCATTTTTCATTTCTTCTTGGTTCTTCATTTTTTCTTGGTTCTTACTCATATTGTCGAATTTGTCTTCCATTCTTTTCAGCCACCTTATGACCATTTCTCTGAATTCTTTCTCTGGAAGGTTACTTGCCTCCATTTCATTTACTTCCTTTTCTGGTGATGCCTGCTTTTCTTTCATATGCAGGCTGTTTCTTTGTCTCCCCATGGTCTCTCTTCTCTGGATGTCTGGTTTTGTAGTTCTCTCTCTCCTTATCCCAGGCGAAATCTGACCTTTCCGTGGTGGAGTGTAGAGCTCCTCTGAATCTGCATGTTTGAGCCAATTGGGGACCGGTGTTCTGGGGCTCGCAGCTGTTCCGTGGGTGCTACTGTTGTGGGTTTTCAGGCTTCCGATACGATCCACTTTCCCTTTCAAGATGGCGCAGATTCCGCTTCTGAGCTCCAGGAGGGGACCAGCCACAGTGGGGGCTGCCCGGTCAGGGGAACCCCGTCTAGCAGGCCCCACCTTCTCCTGGAGTTTAGCTGTCCCTTAAATTGCCAACAAACACTCCTCATGTGACCCTCAGCTGTTCTTTCTTTCTGCTCCAAGACAAGGCACGGTACACGTCTGTCCATTCCGCCGCCATTTTTTCCCCAATAATCAATTTTTACTATTTTAAAGACTATCCTACCTTTCACAGCCCTTTGAATACAAATTATCAGTATTTCAACACTCCTTCCTTTCACAGCTCTTTGAATACCAATTCTCAGTATTTCAACTCTGCACAGAGGTTATTAAGGTTTGACGAACGTATTGCAAGTGTTTCAGATACATTCCTAGACATTTCCCTGCTTTGTTATTTTGAGCTCTGAGAGTTTGAACATTTTCATACAGGTATCATAATAGCTCTTTAAATTATTAATACAATGAACACTCTCCAACTATCATTTTGATTTCTAAGAGTTTTGAATACTTTCATACTGTGATGTCACCTGTATGAAAATGTATTTTGAAGTGTTTACCAACTTTTTCTAAAAACCCCAACTCACTTAGACTGAGTTATAACTGTAAACAGCATTCACTTCTCACGTTTTTGAACATGATTTCCCAGTGATTAAACACTGTCCTTCAGATATTGAGGCTCTATGAACATGTATTTCTAGAGTTTAAAGCACATTCTTAGATAATAAGTGTATCATTGTGAATTCTCAGTGTTTGATTCACTTTTATCCAGTGAATCAAGCTCATTCATTGTGAATACCAAGTGCTTATACAGCGATTTTCCCTATATACCAGCACTTTAAAAGTGAACTATTACTATTTTGTAGACGATCCTATCTTTCACAGCTTTTTGAATACAAATTTTCAGTATTTCAACACTGCACTAAAGGTATTAAAGTTCTAAATATAGTAATTTACGTTTAAAGAGCTGGTATGTATGCAAAAACGCTGTAAAAACACTACAAATTCACAATAAATGAACTTGAATCACGGTTCAAAAGTGAATCAAAGATAATTCACAATGAAAGAATAGGGAAATATTTAGGAATGTGCTTGAAACACTAGGAATTCATGTTCATAGAGCTTTAATATATGAAGGACATTGGTTAGACACTGGGAATTCATATTCAATTGGCTGAGAACTGAGTACGATACTGTTTACATTCATAATTCAGCCTAAATATGTTGGCGTTTTTAAAAGACAGTTAAATACTTAAAAATTCATTCTCATAGAGCTGATATTACATGAAAATACTCAAACTTCTTAGAAATCACAATTATAGTTAGTCTTGTGTTCAAATTAGTAATAATTTAACTTTAAAGATCTGATATGATACCTGTAAAAAAATGTTAAAACTCTCACAGCTAAAAATGACAGACAAGCGAAAAATCTAGGAATGTGTATAAAACACTTGGAATACACTTCTAGAACCTTAATACATGTAGGGCACTGTTAAAATACTGAGCATTTGTATTCCAAGATCTGTGAAAGGTAGGATAGTCTATAAAATAGAAATCACTCACGTTAAAAGAGCTGGTATATATGGAAAAATGCTGTATAAACACTTGGAATTCACAAAGAAGGAGCTTGAAACAATGGGCAGAAGGAAAAAAGAGCATGTATATAAGGAAAAACACTGCATAAACACTTGGAATTTTCAATGAGTGACCCTGAACCACTAAGTAAAAGTCAATTCAACACTAAGAATACACAATGATAGACTAGGGCAGTGGTTGGCAAACCGTGGCTTGCGAGCCACATGCGGCTCTTTGGCCCCTTGAGTGTGGCTCTTCCACAAAATACCAGAGGACGAGTCTATTTTGAAGAAGTAGCATTAGAAGAAGTTTAAGTTTAAAAAATTTGGCTCTCAAAAGAAATTTCAATTGTACTGTAGATATATGGCTGTGTTGACTAATGAGTTTGCTGACCACTGGCACTAGGGAAATAATTAGGAATGTATTGAAACACTAGATATACCTGTTCTTAGAGCCATAATATCTGATGGACACTATTTAGTAACTCCAAAATAGTGTTCAAAGAGTAGAAAAATGAGTTGGATACTGGTTACATTTATAATTCAGTCTCAATGAGTTGGCGTTTTTGATAGATGGGTGGTTAAACATTTAAACATTCATGTCCATAGGGCTCAGATACCTTAAAAAGTTATTTTCATACAGCTGATATGACAGTTTAGGGTAAGGGTTAAGGTGAGGGTTATGGTGTATTAACATTAGGAATTCAAAATAAATGACCTTGAATCACTGGACAAAAGTGAATCAAACATTACATTTAAACATTCATTTTCATATGGATCAGATACCTTAAAAAATTATTTTCATTATTGTCACATATAGCTGATATGAGAGTTTAGGGTTAGGGCTAGGGCTAGAATTTGAACTACGATTATGGGTTCCGTTAGTGTTAGGGCTAGGGCTAGTGCTAGGGTTAGGGTTATGGTTAGGGATAGGGTTAGGGTTAGGGTTAGAGTTAGGGCTATGGTTAGGGTGAAAGTTAGGGTTAGGGCTATGGCTAGGGTTAGGGTTATGGATAGGATTAGGGCTAGGGTTAGGGTTAGGGCTAAGGTTAGGGCTAGTGTTAGGGTGAGAATTAGAGTTAGGGCTAGGGCTAGGGTTAGAGTTAGGGTTAGGGTTATGGCTAGGGTTAGTGTTAGGGCAAAGCTAGGGTTAAGATTATGTTTAGTATTAGGGTTAGGGATAAGGCTAGAGCTTGGGTTAGAGTTAGGGTTATGGTTAGTGCTAGAGTTAAGTTTAGGGTTCAGGTTAGGGATACAATTAGGGTTAGGTTTAAGGGCAAGGGCTAGGGTAACGGTTATGATTAGTTTTGGTGAAAGGTTTAGGATTAGGGTTAGGGCTAGGGCTAGTGTAAGGGCTAGAGTTAGGGTTAGGGGTAGGATTAGGGCTAGGGTTAGGGTTAGGGCTAGAGTTAAAGTTAAAGTTAGGTATAGGGATAGAGTTAGGGATAGGGCTAGAACTCAGGTTAGGGTTAGTGTTACGGCTAGGGTTAGGGTTAGGTTTTGGGTTAGGGGTAAGGTAAGGTTTAGGGTTAGGTTTAGGGCAAGAGCTAGGGTTCGGGATAGGGTTTGGGTTAAGGTTAGGGTTATGGTGTATTAACATTACGAATTCACAATGAATGACCTTGAATCACTGTACAAAAGTGAATCAAACCATTATATTTAACAATAATAGACAAAGGAAATATTTAGGATTGTGCTTTATACACTAGGAATACATGTTCAAAGAGCTTTAATATCTGTAGCACACAATTTAGTCACTGGGAAATCATGTTTAAAGAGCTGAGAAATGAGTGTGATACTGTTACATTTTTTATTCCGTAAAAATGAGTTGGTGTTTTTGTATTAAAGTTGGTTAGAAACTTAAAAATTCATTTTCATATATCTGATATAACAGTATGAAAGTATTCAAAACCCTTAAGAATCAAAATGATAGTTATTCTAGTGTCAAAGTAGTAAATTACATTTAAAGAGCTGTTATATATGGAACAAGGCTGCATAAACCCTTGGAATTCACAATGATTGACCTTGAGTGACTGGACAAAGTAAATCAAACATTGAGAATTCACAGTGATCGACTAGGGACATATTGAAGAATGTGCTTCACATACTAGGAATATATGTTCAAAGAGCATTAATGTCTGAAGGAAACTGTAGTCACTAGGAAATCGTGTTCAAAAACTAAAGAACTGAGTAAGATAGTGGTTACATTTATACTTCAGTGAAATGAGTTGGCGTTTTTGACAAAAGGTTGGTTAAACATTCAAACATTCATTTTCATAGGGCTCAGATACCTTAAAAAGTTATTTTCATACAACTAATAATGACAGTTTATTGTTAGTGTAAAGGTTAGGGCTAGGGTTAGGGCTAGGGTTAGGATTAGGGTTAGGGTTAGTGTTCGGGCTAGGGTTAGGGTTAGGACTAGGGTTAGGGTTATAGTTAAGGCTAGCGTTAAGGTGACAGTTAAGATTAGTGTTAGAGCTAGGGAAGGTGTTAAGTTTAGGTTTAGGGTTAGGTTTAGGGTTTGGGTTAGGGTTAGAGTTATGGCTAGGGCTAGTGTTAGGCCTAGGGTGAGGGTTAGTGTTGAGGTTAGGGTTAGAGTTAGGGTTATGGCTATGGCTAGGGTTAGAGTTAGGACTAGGGCTTAGGTTAGTTAGGGTTAGGAGTAGGGTTAGTGTTAAGGCTAGAGCTCGACTTAGTTTTAGGGTTAGGGCTAGGGTTAGGGTTCTGGTTATGGCTAGGATTTGGGTTAGATTTAGGTTTAGGACAAGGGCTAGGGTCAGGATGAGGGTTATGATTAAAGTTAGGGTTATGGTTTATTAACATTAGGAATTCACAATGAATGACCTTGAATCACTGGACAAAAGTGAATCAAACACTGAAATTTAACAGTGATAGACAAGGGAAATATTTAGGAATGTGCTTTATACACTAGGAATACATGTTCAAAGACCTTTAGTATCTGAAGCACACAATTTAGTCACTGGGAAATCCTGTCACAGAGCTGAGAAGTGAGTGCAATGCTGGATAAATTTTTTATTCCGTCAAATGAGTTGGCGTTTTTGGATTAAAGTTGGTTAAAAACTTAAAAATTCGTTTTCCTACACCTGATATAACAGTATGAAAGTATTCAAAACCCTTAAGAATCAAAATGATAGCTATTCTAGTGTTCAAAGTATTAATAATTTATGTTTAAAGAGCTGGTATATATGGAACAAGGCTGTATAAACCCCTGGAATTCACAATGATTGAGCTTGAGTCACTGGACAAAAGGGAAAAATATTGAGAATTAACAGTGATCGACTAGGGACATATTTAAGAATGCGCTTCACATACACATGAACATATATTTACATAAGAATATATGTTCAAAGAACATTAATGTCAAGAAAACTGTGTAGTCACTGGGAAATTGTGTTCAAAGACTAGAGAACTGAGTTACATACTGGTTACATTTATGCTTCAGTGATATGAGTTGGCGTTTTTGACCAAAGGTTGGTTGAACATTCAAACATTCATTTTCTTAGTGCTCAGATACCTTAAATAGTTATTTTCATACAGCTAATAATGACAGTTTATTGTTAGTGTACAGGTTAGGTCTAGGGCTAGCGTTAGGGCTAGGGCTACTGTTAGATCTAGGGTTAGGGTGAAAGCTAAGGTTAGGCTATGTCTAGAGTTAGGGTTCATTTATGGCTAGAGCTACGGTTAGGCTTAGGGTTAGGGTTATGGCGAGAGCTAGCGATAAGGTTAGGTTTAGGGCAAGGGGTGGGGTAAGGGTTATGATTAGTTTTGGCGAAAGGTTTAGGATTAGTGTTAGGACTAGTGCTAGGGTTAGGATTAGGATTAGGGTCAGGGTTAGGGTAAGATTTAGGGTTAGGATTAGGGCTCGGGTTAAGTTTAGGTTTAGGTATAAAGTTAAGAATAGGGCTAGAACTCGGGTTAGGGTTAGGGTTAGTGTTAGGGCAAGGTAAGGGTTAGGTTTTAGGTTAGGGCTAGGGTTATGGTTAGGATTAGGTTTACGGCAAGAGCTAGGGTTAGGGATAGGGTTTGTGTCAAAAGCTTTAATATCTATAGCACACAATTTAGTCACTGGGAAATTGTGTTCAAAGAACTGAGAAATGAGTGCGATACTGCCCAGATGAGTTGGCATTTTTGAAAGAAAGTTGGTTAAACATTAAAACTTTCCTTTTCATAAGGCTCAGATACCTGTAAGAAATGTTACAACTCTCACAGACCTGGGGATTTGCCTATGACTGTATCTGATACACTTGTAATACATCTGTGGAACATTAATACATATAGGGCACTGTTACCATACTGAGAATTTGCATTCCAAGATGTGGGAAAGGTAGGAGAGTCTATAAAATTGTAATCAGTCATGTTAATAGAGCTGGTATATATGGAAAAACGCTGCATAAACAGTTGGATTTCACAATGAAGGTTAGGTTTAGGGTTAGGCTTAAGGATAGGGCTAGAGCTCGTGTTATAGTTAGGGTTATGGTTATTCCTAGGGTTAGGTTTAGGTTTTGGTTTAGGCTAGTGTTAGGTTTAGGGCAAAGGCTCGGTTTATGTTAGGGCTACGGTTAAGGTTAGGGTTATGGTGTATTAACATTAGCAATTCTCAATGAATGACCTTGAATCACTGGACAAAATTGAATCAAACAGTGAGATTTAACAATAATAGTCAAGGGAAAAATTTAAGAATGTGCTTGTAGCTCTAGGAATACATGGTTCAAAGACCTTTAATATGAAAAGTACACAATTTCGTCCCTGGGAAATGGTGTTGAAGAGCTAAGAAGTGAGTGCGATACTGTTTACATTTTTTATTACATCAAAATGAGTTGGCGTTTTAGGATTAAAGTTGGTTTAAAACTTAAAAATTCATTCTCATAGACCTGATATAACAGTATGAAAGTATTTAAAATCACTTAAGAATCAAAATGATAGCTATTCTAGTTTCAAAGTAGTAATAATTTATGTTTAAAGGGCTGGTATATATGGAACAAGTCTGTATAAACCCTTGGAATTTACAATGAATGAGTTTGAATGAATGGACAATAGGGAATCAAACACTTTGAATTCATAGTAAGAGTCTAGGGAAATAATTAAGCATGTGCTTCCCATACTAGGAATATATGTTCAAAGAGCATTAATGTCTCAAGAAAACTGTGTAACCACTGGGAAATCCTGTTCAAAGACTAGGGAACTGAGTTAAATACTGGTCACCTTTATACTTTAGTGAAATGAGTTGGCGTTTTTGACCAAAGGTGCGTTAGACATTTAAACATTCATTTTCATAGGGCTCAGATACCTGAAAAAGTTATTTTCCTACAGCTAATAATGACAGTTTATTGTTAGTGTAAAGGTTAGGGCTAGGGCTAGGGTTAGGATTAGGGTTAGAGTTAGGATTAGGGTTAGGGTTAGGGTTCGGGCTAGGCTTAGGGTTAGAGTTAGTGCTAGGGCTAGTGTTAGGGCTAGGGTGAGTGTTAGGGTTGAGGTTAGGGTTATAGTTAGGGTTAGGGCTATGGCAAGGGTTAGAGTTAGGACTACGGCTAGGGTTAGTGTTAGGGCTAGAGCTCGAGTTACAGTTAGAGTTAGAGCTAGGGTTATATTCTGGTTATGGCTAGGATTTGGGTTAGAGTTAGTTTTAGGACAAGAACTAGGGTCCGTCTAAAGGTTCGGATTAAAATTAGGGTTATGGTTCATTAACATTAGGAATTCTCAATGAATGACCTTGAATCACTGGACAAGGGTGAATCAAACACTGAAATTTAACAATGATAGACAAGGGAAATATTTAGGAATGTGCTTTATACACTAGGAATACATGTTCAAAGACCTTTAGTATCTGAAGCACACAATTTAGTCACCGGGAAATCCTGTCGAAGAGCTGAGAAATGAGTGCGATACTATCTACATTTTTTATTCCGTCAAAAGAGTTGGCGTTTTAGGATTAAAGTTGGTTAAAAACTTAAGAATTCATTTTCATAGACCTGATATAACAGTATGAAAGTATTCAAAAACCCTTAAGAATCAAAATGATAGCTATTCTAGTTTTCAAGGTAGTAATAATTTATGTTTAAAAAACTGGTGTATATGGAAGAAGGCTGTATAAACCCTTGGAATTTACAATGAATGAGCTTGAATGAATAGACAAAAGGAAATCAAACACTAAAATTCACAGTAAGAGTCTAGGGAAGTATTTAAGAATGTGCTTCACATACTAGGAATATAGGTTAGAAGAGCATTAAAGTTTGAAGGAAACTGTAGTCACTGGGAAATCCCGTTCAAAGACAAGGGAACTGAGTTAGATAGTGGTTAAATTTATACTTCAGTGACATGAGTTGGCGTTTTTGACAAAAGGTGGGTTAGACATCCAAACATTCATTTGCATAGGACTCAGATACCTTAAAAAGTTATTTTCCTATGGCTAATAATGACAGCTTATTGTTAGTGTAAAGGTTAGGGCTAGGGCTAGTGTTAGGGCGAGGGTTACGGTTAGGGTTATGGTTACGGTTAGAGTTAGGGCTAGGGTTAGTGTTAGGGCTAGGGTGATGGTGAGGTTTTAGGTTAGGGCTACGGTTATTGTTAGGGTTAGGATTACGGCAAGAGCTAGGGTTAGGGATAGGGTTTGTGTTAAGGTTATGGTGTATTAACATTACAACTTCACAATGAATGACCCTGAATCACTGTACAAATGTGAATCAAAACCTGAAATTTAACAATGATAGACAAGGGAAATATTTAGGATTGTGCTGTATACACTAGGAATACATATTCAAAGAGCTTTAATATCTGAAGCACACAATTTAGTCACCGGGAAATTTTGTCGAAGAGCTGAGAAATGAGTGCGATACTATCTACATTTTTTATTCTGTCAAAAGAGTTGGCGTTTTAGGATTAAAGTTGGTTAAAAACTTAAGAATTCATTTTCATAGACCTGATATAACAGTATGAAAGTATTCAAAAACCCTTAAGAATCAAAATGATAGCTATTCTAGTTTTCAAGGTAGTAATAATTTATGTTTAAAAAACTGGTGTATATGGAACAAGGCTGTATAAACCCTTGGAATTTACAATGAATGAGCTTGAATGAATAGACAAAAGGAAATCAAACACTAAAATTCACAGTAAGAGTCTAGGGAAATATTTAAGAATGTGCTTCACATACTAGGAATATAGGTTAGAAGAGCATTAAAGTTTGAAGGAAACTGTAGTCACTGGGAAATCCCGTTCAAAGACAAGGGAACTGAGTTAGTGGTTAAATTTATACTTCAGTGACATGAGTTGGCGTTTTTGACAAAAGGTGGGTTAGACATCCAAACATTCATTTGCATAGGACTCAGATACCTTGAAAAGTTATTTTCCTATGGCTAATAATGACAGCTTATTGTTAGTGTAAAGGTTAGGGCTAGGGCTAGTGATAGGGCGAGGGTTACGGTTAGGGTTATGGTTACGGTTAGAGTTAGGGCTAGGGTTAGTGTTAGGGCTAGGGTGATGGTGAGGTTTTAGGTTAGGGCTACGGTTATTGTTAGGGTTAGGATTATGGCAAGAGCTAGGTTTAGGGATAGGGTTTGTGTTAAGGTTATGGTGTATTAACATTACAACTTCACAATGAATGACCCTGAATCACTGTACAAATGTGAATCAAACGCTGAAATTTAACAATGATAGACAAGGGAAATATTTAGGATTGTGCTGTATACACTAGGAATACATATTCAAAGAGCTTTAATATCTGTAGCACACAATTTAGTCCCTGGGAAATCGTGTTCAAAGAGCTGAGAAGGGAGTGTGATACTGTTACATTTTTAACTCCCTAAAAATGAGTTGGCGTTTTCGGAATAATTTGGTGAGAAACTTAAAAATTCGTTTTCTAGACGTGATATAAGAGCATAAAAGCATTCAAAACCCTTTAGAATCAAAATGGTAGTTATTCTAGTTTTCAAGGTAGTAATAATTTACGTTTAAAGGGCTGGTATAATGGAACAAGTCTGTATAAACCCTTGGAATTTACAATGAATGAGCTTGAATGAATAGACAAAAGGGAATCAAACACTTTGAATTCACAGTAAGAGTCTAGGGAAATATTTAAGAATGTGCTTCCCATACTAGGAATATATGTTCAAAGAGCATTAATGTCTGAAAAAAACTGTGTAACCACTGAGAAATTGTGTTCAAACACTAGAGAACTGAGTTAAATACTGGTTACATTTATACTTGAGTGAAATGAGTTGGCGTTTTTGACAAAAGTTTGGTTAAACATTCTAACATTCATTTTCATAGAGCTCAGATACCTTAAAAAGTTATTTTCATCCACTAATAATGACAGTTTATTGTTAGTGTAAAGGTTAGGGCTAGGGCTAGTGTTAGGGTTCGGGTTAGGGTTTGGGCTAGGGTTAGGGCTAGGGTTAGGGTTAGGGTTATGGTTACAGTTAGATTTAGGGCTAGGGCTAGTGTTAGGGCTAGGGTGATGGTTAGGTTTTAGGTTAGGGCTAGGGTTATTGTTAGGGTTAGGTTTACGGCAAGAGCTAGGGTTAGGGATAGGGTTTGTGTTAAGGTTATGGTGTATTAACATTACAACATCACAATGAATGACCCTGAATCTCTGTACAAATGGGAAACAAATCCTGAAATTTAACAATGATAGACAAGGGAAATATTTAGGATTGTGCTTTATACACTAGAAATACCTGTTCAAAGAGATTTACTATCTGTAGCACACAAATTAGTCACTGGGAAATCGTGTTCAAAGAGCTGAAAATGAGTGTGATACTGTTACATTTTTTATTCCCTAAAAATGTGTTGGCGTTTTTGGAGTCATTTAGTGAGAAACTTAAAAATTATTTTCCTAGACATGATATAAGAGCATAAAAGTATTCAAAACCCTTAAGAATCAAAATGATAGTTATTCTAATGTTCAAAGTAGTAATAATTACGTTTAAAGGGCTGGTATAATGGAACAAGTCTGTAAAAACCCTTGGAATTCACAATGAATGAGCTTGAATGACTGGACAAAAGGGAATCAAACACTGAGAATTCACAGTAAGAATAGGGAAATATTTAAGAATGTAATTCATATACAGGGCAAAAAGGTTCAAATAGCGTTAATATCTGACGGAAACTGTGTACTCATGGGAAGTTGTCTTCAAAGAGCAGAGAACTGAGTTGGATACTGGTTACATTTATAATTTAGTCCAGATGAGTTGGCATTTTTGAAAGAAAGTTGGTTAAATATTAAAACTTTCCTTTTCATAGGGCTCAGATACCTGGAAGAAATGTGACAACTCTCACAGACCTGGGAAATGACTACGAATGTGTCTGATACAATAGTAATACGTTTGTGGTACCTTAATACATGTAGGGCACTGTTACCATACCGAGAATTGACATTCCAAGATGTGTGAAAGGTAGGAGAGTCTACAAAATTGTAATCACTCCTGTTAATAGAGCTGGTATATATGGAAAAACGCTGCATACACATTGGATTTCACAATGAAGGTTAGGTTTAGGGTGAGGCTTAGAAATAGGGCGAGAGCTCGGGTTAGAGTTGGGGTTATGGTTATTCCTAGGGTTAGGTTAAGGTTTCCGTTTAGGGCGAGGGTTAGGTTTAGGGCAAAGGCTCGGCTTATGTTAGGGCTACGGTTAAGGTTAGGGTTATGGTGTATTAACATTAGTAATTCTCAATGAATGACCTTGAATCACTGTACAAAATTGAATCAAACAGTGAGATTTAACAATAATAGTCAAGGGAAAAATTTAAGAATGTGCTTGTAGCTCTAGGAATACATGGTTCAAAGACCTTTAATATGAAAAGTACACAATTTCGTCCCTGGGAAATGGTGTTGAAGAGCTAAGAAGTGAGTGCGATACTGTTTACATTTTTTATCACATCAAAATGAGTTGGCGTTTTAGGATTAAAGTTGGTTTAAAACTTAAAAATTCGTTCTCATAGACCTGATATAATAGTATGAAAGTATTCAAAAACCCTTAAGAATCAAAATGATAGCTATTCTAGTTTTCAAGGTAGTAATAATTTATGTTTAAAGAACTGGCCTATATGGAACAAGACTGTATAAACCCTTGGAATTTACAATAAATGAGCTTGAATGAATAGACAAAAGGAAATCAAACACTTTAATTCACAGTAAGAGTCTAGAGAAATATTTAAGAATGTGCTTCACATACTTGGAATATAGGTTAGAAGAGCATTAAAGTTTGAAGGAACCTGTAGTCCCTGGGAAATCCCGTTCAAAGACAAGGGAATGAGTTAGATACTGGTTAAATTTATACTTCAGTGAAAGGAGTTGGCGTTTTTGACAAAAGGTGGGTTAGACATTCAAACATTCATTTTCATAGGACTCAGATACCTTAAAAAGTTATTTTCCTATGGCTAATAATGACAGCTTATTGTTAGTGTAAAGGTTAGGGCTAGGGCTAGTGTTAGGGTTCGGGTTAGGGTTTGGGCTAGGGTTAGGGCTAGGGTTAGGGTTAGGGTTATGATTACGGTTAGAATTAGGGCTAGGGCTAGTGTTAGGGATAGGTTTTGTGTTAAGCTTATGGTGTATTAACATTACAACTTCACAATGAATGACCCTGAATCACTGTACAAATGTGAATCAAAACCTGAAATTTAACAATGATAGACAAGGGAAATATTTAGGATTGTGCTTTATACACTAGGAATACATGTTCAAAAAGCTTTAATATCTGTAGCTCACAATTTAGTCCCTGGGAAAACGTGTTCAAAGAGCTGAGAAGGGAGTGTGATACTGCTTCATTTTTTACTCCCAAAAAATGAGTTGGCGTTTTCGGAATAATTTGGTGAGAAACTTAAAAATTCGTTTTCTAGACATGATATAAGAGCATAAAAGTATTCAAAACCCTTAAGAATCAAAATGATAGTTATTCTAATGTTCAAAGTAGTAATAATCACGTTTAAAGGGCTGTTATAATGGAACAAGTCAGTAAAAATTCTTAAAATTCACAATGAATGACCTTGAATGACTGGACAAAAGGGAATCAAACACTGAGAATTCACAATAAGAGACTAGGGAAGTATTTAAGAATGTGCTTCCCATACTAGGATATATGTTCAAAGAGCATTAATGTCTGACGAAAACTGTGTAACCACTGGAAAATTGTGTTCAAAGACTAGAGAACTGAGTTAAATACTGGTTACATTTATACTTGAGTGTAATGAGTTGGCATTTTTGACAAAAGGTTGGTTTAACATTGTAACATTCATTTTCATAGAGCTCAGATACCTTAAAAAGTTATTTTCATCCACTAATAATGACAGTGTATTGTTAGTGTAAAGGTTAGGGCTAGGGCTACTGTTAGATCTAGGATTAGTGTGAAAGTTAAGCTTATGCTATGGCTAGGGTTAGGATTATGGTTACGGCTAGAGCTAGGGTTAGGGAAAGGCTTTGGTTTAAGGTTATGGTGTATTACCATTAAAAATTCACAATGAATGACCTTGAATCACTGTACAAAAGTGAATCAAACGCTGAAATTTAACAATGATAGAAAAGGGAAATATTTAAGATTGTGATTAGAACACGAGAAATACCTTTTCAAAGAGATTTACTATCTGTAGCATACAATTTAGTCACCGGGAAATCCTGTCGATGAGCTGAGAAGGGAGTGCGATACTGTCTACATTTTTTATTCCTTCAAAAGTGTTGGCATTTTAGGATTAAAGTTGGTTAAAATCTTAAGAATTCATTTTCATAGACCTGATAGTATGAAAGTATTCAAAAACCCTTAAGAATCAAAATGATAGCTATTCTAGTTTTCAAGGTAGTAATAATTTATGTTTAAAGAACTGGTGTATATGGAACAAGGCTGTATAAATCCTTAGAATTTACAATGAATGAGCTTGAATGAATAGACAAAAGGAAATCAAACACTGTAATTCACAGTAAGAGTCTAGTGAAATATTTAAGAATGTGCTTCACATACTAGGAATATAGTTTAGAAGAGCATTAAAGTTTGAAGGAAACTGTTGTCACTGGGAAATCCCGTTCAAAGACAAGGGAACTGAGTTAGATACTGGTTAAATTTATACTTCAGTGAAATGAGTTGGCGTTTTTGACAAAAGCAGTGTTAGACATTCAAACATTCATTTTCATAGGACTCAGATACCTTAAAAAGTCATTTTCCTACAGCTAAAAATGACAGTTTATTGTTAGTGTAAAGTTTAGTGCTAGGGCTAGTGTTAGGGCTAGGGTTAGGATTAGGGTTAGGGTTAGGTTTAGGGTTAGGGTTAAGGTTAGGGTTCGGGCTAGGGTTAAGCGAAGGTTTAGGATTAGAGTTACGGTTAGTGTTCAGGCTAGGGTTAGGCCTAGGTTTAGGATTAGGGTTAGGGTTAGATTTCGGGCTAGGGTTAGTATTAACGTTAGGGTTAGGGTTAAGGTTAGGGTTAGCTTTAGGTTTAGGGTTAGGGTTCGGGCTATGGTTTGTATTAAGGTTAGGGATAGGGTTAGGTTTAGGGTTATGGTTAGGGTTCGGGCTAGGGTTAGGGTTAGGGTTAGAGTTAGGGTTCGGGCTAGGGTTAGGGTTAGGGTTAGGGTTAGGGTTAGGGTGGGGTTAATATTAGGGCTAGTGTTAGGGCTAGGGTGATGGTTAGGTTTTAGGGTAGGGCTAGGGTTATTGTTAGGGTTAGGTTTATGGCAAAAGCTAGAGTTAGGGATAGGGTTTGTGTTAAGGTTATGGTGTATTAACAATACAAGTTGAATCACTGTACAAATGTGAATCAAAACCTGAAATTTAACAATGATAGACAAGGGAAATATTTAGGATTGTGCTTTATACTCTAGGAATACATGTTCAAAGAGCTTTAATATCTGTAGCACACAAGTTAGTCCCTGGGAAATCGTGTTCAATGAGCTGAGAAGAGAGTGTGATACTGTTACATTTTTTACTCCCTAAAAATGAGTTTGCGTTTTCGGAATAATTTGGTGAGAAACTTAAAAATTCGTTTTCTAGGCATGATATAAGAGCATAAAAGATTTCAAAACCCTTAAGTATCAAAAAGTTATTCTAATGTTCAAAGTAGTAATAATTTACGTTTAAAGGGCTGGTATAATGGAACAAGTCTGTATAAACCCTTGTAATTTACAATGAATGAGCTTGAATGAATAGACAAAAGGGAATCACACGCTTTGAATTCACAGTAAGAGTCTAGGGAAATATTTAAGAATGTGCTTCCCATACTAGGAATATATGTTCAAAGAGCATTAATGTCTGAAGAACACTGTGTAACCACTGGAAAATTGTGTTCAAAGACTAGAGAACTGAGTTAAATACTGGTTACATTTATACTTGAGTGAAATGAGTTGGCGTTTTTGACAAAAGGTTGGTTAAACATTCTAACATTCATTTTCATAGAGCTCAGATACCTTAAAAAGTTATTTTCATCCACTAATACTGACAGTGTATTGTTAGTGTACAGGTTAGGGCTAGGACTAGTGTTAGGGCTAGGGTTAGGGTTAAGGTTCAGTTTAGGGTTCGGGCTAGGGTTAGAGTTTTGTCTAGTGCTAGGGCTAGGGCTACTGTTAGATCTGGGATTAGGGTGAAAGTTAAGCTTATGCTATGGCTAGGGTTAGGATTAGGGTTACGGCTAGATCTCGGGTTAGTGATAGGCTTTGGGTTAAGGTTATGGTGTATTACCATTACAAATTCACAATGAATGACCTTGAATCACTGTACAAAAGTGAATCAAACACTGAAATTTAACAATAATAGAAAACGGAAATATTTAGGATTGTGATTAGAACACTAGAAATACCTGTTCAAAGAGATTTACTATCTGTAGCACACAATTTAGTCACTGGGAAATCGTGTTCAAAGAGCTGAAAATGAGTGTGATACGGTTATATTTTTTACTCCCTAAAAATGAGTTGGCCTTTTTGGAATAATTTGGTGAGAAACTTAAAAATTCGTTTTCTAGACATGATATAAGAGCATAAAGTATTCAAAACCCTTAAGAATCAAAATGATAGTTATTCTAATGTTCAAAGTAGTAATAATCACGTTTAAAGGGCTGGTATAATGGAACAAGTGTGTAAAAACTCTTAAAATTCACAATGAATGACCTTGAATGACTGGACAAAAGGGAATCAAACACTGAGAATTCACAGTAAGAGACTAGGGAAATATTTAAGAATGCTTCACATACTAGGAATATAGGTTAGAAGAGCATTAAAGTTTGAAGAAAACTGTAGTCACTGGGAAATCCCTTTTAAAGACTAGGGAACTGAGTTAGATACTAGTCACCTTTATACTTTAGTGAAATGAGTTGGCGTTTTTGACAAAAGGTGTGTTAGGCATTTAAACTTTCATTTTCATAAGGTTCAGGTACCTTAAAAAGTTATGTTCATACCACTAATATTGACAGTTTATTGTTAGTGTACAGATTAGGTCTAGGGCTAGTGTTAGGGCTAGGGTTAGGGCTAGGGTTAGGATTAGGGTTAGGATTAGGGTTAGGGTTAGAGTTCGGGCTAGTTTTAGGGTTAGGGTTAGGGTTATGGTTAGGGTTAGGGTTCAGGCTAGGGTTAGGCGTAGGTTTAGGATTAGGGTTAGGGTTAGGGTTCGGGCTAGGGTTAGAATTAAGGTTAGGGTTAGGGTTAGGTTTTCGGGGTTAGGGTTAGGGTTAGGGTTAGGTTTAGGGTTAGGGTTAGGGTTAGGGTTAGGCGTAGGTTTAGGATTAGGGTTAGGGTTAGGGTTCGTGCTAGGGTTGTATTAAGGTTAGGGTTACGGTTAGGGTTAGGGTTAGGGTTACGGTTAGGGTTAGGGTTAGGTTTAGGGTTAGGGTTAGGGTTAGTGTTAGGGTTAGGGTTCGGGCTAGGGTTAGGGTTAGGGTTCGGGTTAGGGTTAGGGTTAGGGTTTGGGTTAGGGTTAGTGTTAGAGCTATGGTTAGGGTTAGGGCTAGGGTTAGGATTGGGTTAGGATTTGGATTAGGGTTAGGGTTAGGGTTAGGGTTAGGGTTAGGTTTACGGCAAGAGCTAGGGTGAAGGATAGGGTTTGTGTTAAGGTTATGGTGTATTAACAATACAACTTGAATCACTGTACAAATGTGAATCAAAACCTGAAATTTAACAATGATAGACAAGGGAAATATTTAGGATTGTGCTTTATACACTAGGAATACATATTCAAAGAGCTTTAATATCTGTAGCACACAATTTAGTCCCTGGGAAATCGTGTTCAAAGAGCTGAGAAGGGAATGTGATACTGTTACATTTTTTACTCCCTAAAAATGAGTTGGCCTTTTTGGAATAATTTGGTGAGAAACTTAAAAATTCGTTTTCTAGACATGATATAAGAGCATAAAAGTATTCAAAACCCTTAAGAATCAAAATGATAGTTATTCTAATGTTCAAAGTAGTAATAATTTACGTTTAAAGGGCTGATATAATGGAACAAGTCTGTATAAACCCTTGGAATTTACAATGAATGAGCTTGAATGAATAGACAGAAGGGAATCAAACACTTTGAATTCACAGTAAGAGTCTTGGGAAATATTTAAGAATGTGCTTCCCATACTGGGAATACATGTTCAAAGAGCATTAATGTCTGAAGAAAACTGTGTAACCACTGGGAAATTGTGTTCAAAGACCAGAGAACTGAGTTAAATACTGGTTACATTTATACTTGAGTGAAATGAGTTGGCGTTTTTGACAAAAGGTTAGCTAAACATTTTAACATTCATTTTCATAGAGCTCAGATACCTTAAAAAGTTATTTTCATCCACTAATAATGACAGTTTATTGTTAGTGTACAGGTTAGTGCTAGGACTAGTGTTACGGCTAGGGTTAGGGTTAAGGTACAGTTTCGGGTTCGGGCTAGGGTTAGAGTTATGTCTAGTGCTAGGGCTAGGGCTACTGTTAGATCTAGGATTAGGGTGAAAGTTAAGCTTATGCTATGGCTAGGGTTAGGATTAGGGTTACGGCTAGAGCTAGGCTTAGGGATAGGCTTTGGGTTAAGGTTATGGTGTATTACCATTACAAATTCACAATGAATGACCTTGAATCACTGTACAAAAGTGAATCAAACGCTGAAATTTAACAATGATAGAAAAGGGAAATATTTAGGATTGTGATTAGAACACTAGAAATACCTGTTCAAAGAGATTTACTATCTATAGCACACAATTTAATCACTGGGAAATCGTGTTCAAAGAGCTGAAAATGAGTGTGATACGGTTACATTTTTTATTCCCTAAAAATGAGTTGGCCTCTTTGGAATAATTTGGTGAGAAACTTAAAAATTCGTTTTCCTAGACATGATATAAGAGCATAAAAGTATTCAAAACCCTTAAGAATCAAAATGATAGTTATTCTAATGTTCAAAGTAGTAATAATCACGTTTAAAGGGCTGTTATAATGGAACAAGTCAGTAAAAACTCTTAAAATTCACAATGAATGACCTTGAATGACTGGACAAAAGGGAATCAAACACTGAGAATTCACAATAAGAGACTAGGGAAATATTTAAGAATGTGCTTCATATACAGGGCATAAAGGTTCAAAGAGCGTTAATATCTGACGGAAACTGTGTAGTCACTGGGAAGTTGTCTTCAAAGAGCAGAGAAGTGTGTTGGATGCTGGTTACATTTATAATTTAGTCCCGTTGAGTTGGCATTTTTGAAAGAAAGTTGGTTAAATATTAAAACTTTCCTTTTCATAGCGCTCAGATAACTGGAAGAAATGTTACAACTCTCACAGACCTGGGAAATGACTACGAATGTGTCTGATACACTAGTAATACGTTTGTGGTACCTTAATACATGTAGGGCACTGTTACATACTGAGAATTTGCATTCCAAGATGTGTGAAAGGTAGAAGAGTCTATAAAATTGTAATCACTCATGTTAATTGAGCTGGTATATATGGAAAAACGCTGCATAAACACTTGGATTTCACAATGAAGGTTAGGTTTAGGGTGAGGATTAGGGATAGGGCTAGAGCTCGGGTTAGAGTTGGGGTTATGGTTATTCCTAGGGTTAGGTTAAGGTTTCGGTTTAGGGCTAGGGTTAGGTTTAGGGCAAAGGCTAGGTTTATGTTAGGGCTACGGTTAAATTTAGGGTTATGGTGTATTAACATTAGCAATTCTCAATGAATGACCTTGAATCACTGGACAAAATGGAATCAAACAGTGAGATTTAACAATAATAGTCAAGGGAAATATTTAAGAATGCTTGTTACACTAGGAATACATGGTTCAAAGACCTTTAATATGAAAAGTACACAATTTCGTCCCTGGGAAATCGTGTTGAAGAACTTAGAAGTGAGTGCGATACTGTTTACATTTTTTATTACATCAAAATGAGTTGGCGTTTTAGGATTAAAGTTGGTTTAAAACTTAAAAATTCATTCTAATAGACCTGATATAACAGTATGAAATATTCAAAATCCCTTAAGAATCAAAAGGATAGCTATTCTAGGATCAAAGTAATAATAATTTATGTTTAAAGGGCTGGTATATATGGAATAAGTCTGTATAAACCCTTGGAATTTACAATGAATGAGCTTGAATGACTGGACAAAAGGGAATCAAACGCTGAGAATTCACAGTAAGAGACTAGGGAAATATTTAAGAATGCTTCACATACTAGGAATATAGGTTAGAAGAGCATTAAAGTTTGAAGGAAACTGTAGTCACTGGGAAATCCCGTTTAAAGACTAGGGACCTGAGTTAGATACTGGTCACCTTTATACTTTAGTGAAATGAGTTGGCGTTTTTGACAAAAGGTGTGTTAGGCATTTAAACTTTCATTTTCATAAGGTTCAGATACCTTAAAAAGTTATGTTCATACCACTAATATTGACAGTTTATTGTTAGTGTACAGATTAGGTCTAGGGCTAGTGTTAGGGCTAGGGTTAGGGCTAGGGTTAGGATTAGGGTTAGGATTAGGGTTAGGGTTAGAGTTCGGGCTAGTTTTAGGGTTAGGGTTAGGGTTATGGTTAGGGTTAGGGTTCAGGCTAGGGTTAGGCGTAGGTTTAGGATTAGGGTTAGGGTTAGGGTTCGGGCTAGGGTTAGAATAAAGGTTAGGGTTAGGGTTACGTTTTCGGGTTTAGGGTTAGGGATAGGGTTAGGGTTAGGGTTAGGGTTAGGCGTAGGTTTAGGGTTAGGGTTAGGGTTAGGGTTAGAGTTAGGGTTAGGGTTCGGGCTAGGGTTAGAGTTAGGGTTCGGGTTAGGGTTTGGGTTAGGGTTAGTGTTAGAGCTATGGTTAGGGTTAGGGCTAGGGTTAGGATTAGGGTTAGGATTTCGGTTAGGGTTAGGGCTAGGGTTAGGGTTAGGGTTAGGGTTAAGGCTAGTGTTAGGGCTAGTGTTAGGGCTAGGGTTAGGGTTAGGGTTAGGTTTACGGCAAGAGCTAGGGTTAAGGATAGGGTTTGTGTTAAGGTTATGGTGTATTAACAATACAACTTGAATCACTGTACACATGTGAATCAAAACCTGAAATTTAACAATGATAGACAAGGGAAATATTTAGGATTGTGCTGTATACACTAGGAATACATGTTCAAAGAGCTTTAATATCTGTAGCACACAATTTAGTCCCTGGGAAATCGTGTTCAAAGAGCTGAGAAGGGAATGTGATACTGTTACATTTTTTACTCCCTAAAAATGAGTTGGCCTTTTTGGAATAATTTGGTGAGAAACTTAAAAATTCGTTTTCTAGACATGATATAAGAGCATAAAAGTATTCAAAACCCTTAAGAATCAAAATGATAGTTATTCTAATGTTCAAAGTAGTAATAATTTACGTTTAAAGGGCTGATATAATGGAACAAGTCTGTATAAACCCTTGGAATTTGCAATGAATGAGCTTGAATGAATAGACAAAAGGGAATCAAACACTTTGAATTCACAGTAAGAGTCTAGGGAAATATTTAAGAATGTGCTTCCCATACTGGGAATACATGTTCAAAGAGCATTAATGTCTGAAGAAAACTGTGTAACCACTGGGAAATTGTGTTCAAAGACCAGAGAACTGAGTTAAATACTGGTTACATTTATACTTGAGTGAAATGAGTTGGCGTTTTTGACAAAAGGTTGGCTAAACATTTTAACATTCATTTTCATAGAGCTCAGATACCTTAAAAAGTTATTTTCATCCACTAATAATGACAGTTTATTGTTAGTGTACAGGTTAGTGCTAGGACTAGTGTTACGGCTAGGGTTAGGGTTAAGGTACAGTTTCGGGTTCGGGCTAGGGTTAGAGTTATGTCTAGTGCTAGGGCTAGGGCTACTGTTAGATCTAGGATTAGGGTGAAAGTTAAGCTTATGCTATGGCTAGGGTTAGGATTAGGGTTACGGCTAGAGCTAGGGTTAGGGATAGGCTTTGGGTTAAGGTTATGGTGTATTACCATTACAAATTCACAATGAATGACCTTGAATCACTGTACAAAAGTGAATCAAACGCTGAAATTTAACAATGATAGAAAAGGGAAATATTTAGGATTGTGATTAGAACACTAGAAATACCTGTTCAAAGAGATTTACTATCTGTAGCACACAATTTAATCACTGGGAAATCGTGTTCAAAGAGCTGAAAATGAGTGTGATACGGTTACATTTTTTATTCCCTAAAAATGAGTTGGCCTCTTTGGAATAATTTGGTGAGAAACTTAAAAATTCGTTTTCCTAGACATGATATAAGAGCATAAAAGTATTCAAAACCCTTAAGAATCAAAATGATAGTTATTCTAATGTTCAAAGTAGTAATAATCACGTTTAAAGGGCTGTTATAATGGAACAAGTCAGTAAAAACTCTTAAAATTCACAATGAATGACCTTGAATGACTGGACAAAAGGGAATCAAACACTGAGAATTCACAATAAGAGACTAGGGAAATATTTAAGAATGTGCTTCATATACAGGGCATAAAGGTTCAAAGAGCGTTAATATCTGACGGAAACTGTGTAGTCACTGGGAAGTTGTCTTCAAAGAGCAGAGAAGTGTGTTGGATGCTGGTTACATTTATAATTTAGTCCCGTTGAGTTGGCATTTTTGAAAGAAAGTTGGTTAAATATTAAAACTTTCCTTTTCATAGCGCTCAGATAACTGGAAGAAATGTTACAACTCTCACAGACCTGGGAAATGACTACGAATGTGTCTGATACACTAGTAATACGTTTGTGGTACCTTAATACATGTAGGGCACTGTTACATACTGAGAATTTGCATTCCAAGATGTGTGAAAGGTAGGAGAGTCTATAAAATTGTAATCACTCATGTTAATAGAGCTGGTATATATGGAAAAACGCTGCATAAACACTTGGATTTCACAATGAAGGTTAGGTTTAGGGTGAGGCTTAGGGATAGGGCTAGAGCTCGGGTTAGAGTTGGGGTTATGGTTATTCCTAGGGTTAGGTTAAGGTTTCGGTTTAGGGCTAGGGTTAGGTTTAGGGCAAAGGCTAGGTTTATGTTAGGGCTACGGTTAAATTTAGGGTTATGGTGTATTAACATTAGCAATTCTCAATGAATGACCTTGAATCACTGGACAAAATGGAATCAAACAGTGAGATTTAACAATAATAGTCAAGGGAAATATTTAAGAATGCTTGTTACACTAGGAATACATGGTTCAAAGACCTTTAATATGAAAAGTACACAATTTCGTCCCTGGGAAATCGTGTTGAAGAACTTAGAAGTGAGTGCGATACTGTTTACATTTTTTATTACATCAAAATGAGTTGGCGTTTTAGGATTAAAGTTGGTTTAAAACTTAAAAATTCATTCTAATAGACCTGATATAACAGTATGAAAGTATTCAAAATCCCTTAAGAATCAAAAGGATAGCTATTCTAGGATCAAAGTAATAATAATTTATGTTTAAAGGGCTGGTATATATGGAATAAGTCTGTATAAACCCTTGGAATTCACAATGAATGAGCTTGAATGACTGGACAAAAGGGAATCAAACGCTGAGAATTCACAGTAAGAGACTAGGGAAACATTTAAGAATGCTTCACATACTAGGAATATAGGTTAGAAGAGCATTAAAGTTTGAAGGAAACTGTAGTCACTGGGAAATCCCGTTTAAAGACTAGGGACCTGAGTTAGATACTGGTCACCTTTATACTTTAGTGAAATGAGTTGGCGTTTTTGACAAAAGGTGTGTTAGGCATTTAAACTTTCATTTTCATAAGGTTCAGATACCTTAAAAAGTTATGTTCATACCACTAATATTGACAGTTTATTGTTAGTGTACAGATTAGGTCTAGGGCTAGTGTTAGGGCTAGGGTTAGGGCTAGGGTTAGGATTAGGGTTAGGATTAGGGTTAGGGTTAGAGTTCGGGCTAGTTTTAGGGTTAGGGTTAGGGTTATGGTTAGGGTTAGGGTTCAGGCTAGGGTTAGGCGTAGGTTTAGGATTAGGGTTAGGGTTAGGGTTCGGGCTAGGGTTAGAATAAAGGTTAGGGTTAGGGTTACGTTTTCGGGTTTAGGGTTAGGGATAGGGTTAGGGTTAGGGTTAGGGTTAGGCGTAGGTTTAGGGTTAGGGTTAGGGTTAGGGTTAGAGTTAGGGTTAGGGTTCGGGCTAGGGTTAGAGTTAGGGTTCGGGTTAGGGTTTGGGTTAGGGTTAGTGTTAGAGCTATGGTTAGGGTTAGGGCTAGGGTTAGGATTAGGGTTAGGATTTCGGTTAGGGTTAGGGCTAGGGTTAGGGTTAGGGTTAGGGTTAAGGCTAGTGTTAGGGCTAGTGTTAGGGCTAGGGTTAGGGTTAGGGTTAGGTTTACGGCAAGAGCTAGGGTTAAGGATAGGGTTTGTGTTAAGGTTATGGTGTATTAACAATACAACTTGAATCACTGTACACATGTGAATCAAAACCTGAAATTTAACAATGATAGACAAGGGAAATATTTAGGATTGTGCTGTATACACTAGGAATACATGTTCAAAGAGCTTTAATATCTGTAGCACACAATTTAGTCCCTGGGAAATCGTGTTCAAAGAGCTGAGAAGGGAATGTGATACTGTTACATTTTTTACTCCCTAAAAATGAGTTGGCCTTTTTGGAATAATTTGGTGAGAAACTTAAAAATTCGTTTTCTAGACATGATATAAGAGCATAAAAGTATTCAAAACCCTTAAGAATCAAAATGATAGTTATTCTAATGTTCAAAGTAGTAATAATTTACGTTTAAAGGGCTGATATAATGGAACAAGTCTGTATAAACCCTTGGAATTTGCAATGAATGAGCTTGAATGAATAGACAAAAGGGAATCAAACACTTTGAATTCACAGTAAGAGTCTAGGGAAATATTTAAGAATGTGCTTCCCATACTGGGAATACATGTTCAAAGAGCATTAATGTCTGAAGAAAACTGTGTAACCACTGGGAAATTGTGTTCAAAGACCAGAGAACTGAGTTAAATACTGGTTACATTTATACTTGAGTGAAATGAGTTGGCGTTTTTGACAAAAGGTTGGCTAAACATTTTAACATTCATTTTCATAGAGCTCAGATACCTTAAAAAGTTATTTTCATCCACTAATAATGACAGTTTATTGTTAGTGTACAGGTTAGTGCTAGGACTAGTGTTACGGCTAGGGTTAGGGTTAAGGTACAGTTTCGGGTTCGGGCTAGGGTTAGAGTTATGTCTAGTGCTAGGGCTAGGGCTACTGTTAGATCTAGGATTAGGGTGAAAGTTAAGCTTATGCTATGGCTAGGGTTAGGATTAGGGTTACGGCTAGAGCTAGGGTTAGGGATAGGCTTTGGGTTAAGGTTATGGTGTATTACCATTACAAATTCACAATGAATGACCTTGAATCACTGTACAAAAGTGAATCAAACGCTGAAATTTAACAATGATAGAAAAGGGAAATATTTAGGATTGTGATTAGAACACTAGAAATACCTGTTCAAAGAGATTTACTATCTGTAGCACACAATTTAATCACTGGGAAATCGTGTTCAAAGAGCTGAAAATGAGTGTGATACGGTTACATTTTTTATTCCCTAAAAATGAGTTGGCCTCTTTGGAATAATTTGGTGAGAAACTTAAAAATTCGTTTTCCTAGACATGATATAAGAGCATAAAAGTATTCAAAACCCTTAAGAATCAAAATGATAGTTATTCTAATGTTCAAAGTAGTAATAATCACGTTTAAAGGGCTGTTATAATGGAACAAGTCAGTAAAAACTCTTAAAATTCACAATGAATGACCTTGAATGACTGGACAAAAGGGAATCAAACACTGAGAATTCACAATAAGAGACTAGGGAAATATTTAAGAATGTGCTTCATATACAGGGCATAAAGGTTCAAAGAGCGTTAATATCTGACGGAAACTGTGTAGTCACTGGGAAGTTGTCTTCAAAGAGCAGAGAAGTGTGTTGGATGCTGGTTACATTTATAATTTAGTCCCGTTGAGTTGGCATTTTTGAAAGAAAGTTGGTTAAATATTAAAACTTTCCTTTTCATAGCGCTCAGATAACTGGAAGAAATGTTACAACTCTCACAGACCTGGGAAATGACTACGAATGTGTCTGATACACTAGTAATACGTTTGTGGTACCTTAATACATGTAGGGCACTGTTACATACTGAGAATTTGCATTCCAAGATGTGTGAAAGGTAGGAGAGTCTATAAAATTGTAATCACTCATGTTAATAGAGCTGGTATATATGGAAAAACGCTGCATAAACACTTGGATTTCACAATGAAGGTTAGGTTTAGGGTGAGGCTTAGGGATAGGGCTAGAGCTCGGGTTAGAGTTGGGGTTATGGTTATTCCTAGGGTTAGGTTAAGGTTTCGGTTTAGGGCTAGGGTTAGGTTTAGGGCAAAGGCTAGGTTTATGTTAGGGCTACGGTTAAATTTAGGGTTATGGTGTATTAACATTAGCAATTCTCAATGAATGACCTTGAATCACTGGACAAAATGGAATCAAACAGTGAGATTTAACAATAATAGTCAAGGGAAATATTTAAGAATGCTTGTTACACTAGGAATACATGGTTCAAAGACCTTTAATATGAAAAGTACACAATTTCGTCCCTGGGAAATCGTGTTGAAGAACTTAGAAGTGAGTGCGATACTGTTTACATTTTTTATTACATCAAAATGAGTTGGCGTTTTAGGATTAAAGTTGGTTTAAAACTTAAAAATTCATTCTAATAGACCTGATATAACAGTATGAAAGTATTCAAAATCCCTTAAGAATCAAAAGGATAGCTATTCTAGGATCAAAGTAATAATAATTTATGTTTAAAGGGCTGGTATATATGGAATAAGTCTGTATAAACCCTTGGAATTCACAATGAATGAGCTTGAATGACTGGACAAAAGGGAATCAAACGCTGAGAATTCACAGTAAGAGACTAGGGAAACATTTAAGAATGCTTCACATACTAGGAATATAGGTTAGAAGAGCATTAAAGTTTGAAGGAAACTGTAGTCACTGGGAAATCCCGTTTAAAGACTAGGGACCTGAGTTAGATACTGGTCACCTTTATACTTTAGTGAAATGAGTTGGCGTTTTTGACAAAAGGTGTGTTAGGCATTTAAACTTTCATTTTCATAAGGTTCAGATACCTTAAAAAGTTATGTTCATACCACTAATATTGACAGTTTATTGTTAGTGTACAGATTAGGTCTAGGGCTAGTGTTAGGGCTAGGGTTAGGGCTAGGGTTAGGATTAGGGTTAGGATTAGGGTTAGGGTTAGAGTTCGGGCTAGTTTTAGGGTTAGGGTTAGGGTTATGGTTAGGGTTAGGGTTCAGGCTAGGGTTAGGCATAGGTTTAGGATTAGGGTTAGGGTTAGGGTTCGGGCTAGGGTTAGAATTAAGGTTAGGGTTAGGGTTAGGTTTTCGGGTTTAGGGTTAGGGTTAGGGTTAGGGTTAGGGTTAGGGTTAGGGTTAGGCGTAGGTTTAGGATTAGGGTTAGGGTTAGGGTTAGGGTTCGTGCTAGGGTTAGTATTAAGGTTAGGGTTACGGTTAGGGTTAGGGTTAGGGTTAGGGTTAGGGTTAGGGTTAGGGTTAGGATTAGGGTTAGGATTTGGGTTAGGGTTAGGGCTAGGGTTAGGGTTAGGGTTAGGGTTAGGGCTAGTGTTAGGTTTTGGGTTAGGGTTAGTGTTAGAGCTATGGTTAGGGTTAGGGCTAGGGTTAGGATTAGGGTTAGGATTTGGGTTAGGGTTAGGGCTAGGGTTAGGGTTAGGGTTAGGGTTAGGGCTAGTGTTAGGGCTAATGTTAGGGCTAGGGTTAGGGTTAGGGTTAGGTTTACGGCAAGAGCTAGGGTTAAGGATAGGGTTTGTGTTAAGGTTATGGTGTATTAACAATACAACTTGAATCACTGTACAAATGTGAATCAAAACCTGAAATTTAACAATGATAGACAAGGGAAATATTTAGGATTGTGCTTTATACACTAGGAATACATGTTCAAAGAGCTTTAATATCTGTAGCACACAATTTAGTCCCTGGGAAATCGTGTTCAAAGAGCTGAAAATGAGTGTGATACGGTTACATTTTTTATTCCCTAAAAATGAGTTGGCCTCTTTGGAATAATTTGGTGAGAAACTTAAAAATTCGTTTTCCTAGACATGATATAAGAGCATAAAAGTATTCAAAACCCTTAAGAATCAAAATGATAGTTATTCTAATGTTCAAAGTAGTAATAATCACGTTTAAAGGGCTGTTATAATGGAACAAGTCAGTAAAAACTCTTAAAATTCACAATGAATGACCTTGAATGACTGGACAAAAGGGAATCAAACACTGAGAATTCACAATAAGAGACTAGGGAAATATTTAAGAATGTGCTTCATATACAGGGCATAAAGGTTCAAAGAGCGTTAATATCTGACGGAAACTGTGTAGTCACTGGGAAGTTGTCTTCAAAGAGCAGAGAAGTGTGTTGGATGCTGGTTACATTTATAATTTAGTCCCGTTGAGTTGGCATTTTTGAAAGAAAGTTGGTTAAATATTAAAATTTCCTTTTCATGGCGCTCAGATAACTGGAAGAAATGTTACAACTCTCACAGACCTGGGAAATGACTACGAATGTGTCTGATACACTAGTAATACGTTTGTGGTACCTTAATACATGTAGGGCACTGTTACATACTGAGAATTTGCATTCCAAGATGTGTGAAAGGTAGGAGAGTCTATAAAATTGTAATCACTCATGTTAATAGAGCTGGTATATATGGAAAAACGCTGCATAAACACTTGGATTTCACAATGAAGGTTAGGTTTAGGGTGAGGCTTAGGGATAGGGCTAGAGCTCGGGTTAGAGTTGGGGTTATGGTTATTCCTAGGGTTAGGTTAAGGTTTCGGTTTAGGGCTAGGGTTAGGTTTAGGGCAAAGGCTAGGTTTATGTTAGGGCTACGGTTAAATTTAGGGTTATGGTGTATTAACATTAGCAATTCTCAATGAATGACCTTGAATCACTGGACAAAATGGAATCAAACAGTGAGATTTAACAATAATAGTCAAGGGAAATATTTAAGAATGCTTGTTACACTAGGAATACATGGTTCAAAGACCTTTAATATGAAAAGTACACAATTTCGTCCCTGGGAAATCGTGTTGAAGAACTTAGAAGTGAGTGCGATACTGTTTACATTTTTTATTACATCAAAATGAGTTGGCGTTTTAGGATTAAAGTTGGTTTAAAACTTAAAAATTCATTCTAATAGACCTGATATAACAGTATGAAAGTATTCAAAATCCCTTAAGAATCAAAAGGATAGCTATTCTAGGATCAAAGTAATAATAATTTATGTTTAAAGGGCTGGTATATATGGAATAAGTCTGTATAAACCCTTGGAATTCACAATGAATGAGCTTGAATGACTGGACAAAAGGGAATCAAACGCTGAGAATTCACAGTAAGAGACTAGGGAAACATTTAAGAATGCTTCACATACTAGGAATATAGGTTAGAAGAGCATTAAAGTTTGAAGGAAACTGTAGTCACTGGGAAATCCCGTTTAAAGACTAGGGACCTGAGTTAGATACTGGTCACCTTTATACTTTAGTGAAATGAGTTGGCGTTTTTGACAAAAGGTGTGTTAGGCATTTAAACTTTCATTTTCATAAGGTTCAGATACCTTAAAAAGTTATGTTCATACCACTAATATTGACAGTTTATTGTTAGTGTACAGATTAGGTCTAGGGCTAGTGTTAGGGCTAGGGTTAGGGCTAGGGTTAGGATTAGGGTTAGGATTAGGGTTAGGGTTAGAGTTCGGGCTAGTTTTAGGGTTAGGGTTAGGGTTATGGTTAGGGTTAGGGTTCAGGCTAATGTTAGGCGTAGGTTTAGGAATAGGGTTAGGGTTAGGGTTCGTGCTAGGGTTAGTATTAAGGTTAGGGTTACGGTTAGGGTTAGGGTTAGGGTTAGGGTTAGGGTTAGGGTTAGGATTAGGGTTAGGATTTGGGTTAGGGTTAGGGCTAGGGTTAGGGTTAGGGTTAGGGTTAGGGCTAGTGTTAGGGCTAGTGTTAGGGCTAGGGTTAGGGTTAGGGTTAGGTTTACGGCAAGAGCTAGGGTTAAGGATAGGGTTTGTGTTAAGGTTATGGTGTATTAACAATACAACTTGAATCACTGTACAAATGTGAATCAAAACCTGAAATTTAACAATGATAGACAAGGGAAATATTTAGGATTGTGCTTTATACACTAGGAATATATGTTCAAAGAGCTTTAATATCTGTAGCACACAATTTAGTCCCTGGGAAATCGTGTTCAAAGAGCTGAGAAGGGAATGTGATACTGTTACATTTTTTACTCCCTAAAAATGAGTTGGCCTTTTTGGAATAATTTGGTGAGAAACTTAAAAATTCGTTTTCTAGACATGATATAAGAGCATAAAAGTATTCAAAACCCTTAAGAATCAAAATGATAGTTATTCTAATGTTCAAAGTAGTAATAATTTACTTTTAAAGGGCTGATATAATGGAACAAGTCTGTATAAACCCTTGGAATTTACAATGAATGAGCTTGAATGAATAGACAAAAGGGAATCAAACACTTTGAATTCACAGTAAGAGTCTAGGGAAATATTTAAGAATGTGCTTCCCATACTGGGAATACATGTTCAAAGAGCATTAATGTCTGAAGAAAACTGTGTAACCACTGGGAAATTGTGTTCAAAGACCAGAGAACTGAGTTAAATACTGGTTACATTTATACTTGAGTGAAATGAGTTGGCGTTTTTGACAAAAGGTTGGCTAAACATTTTAACATTCATTTTCATAGAGCTCAGATACCTTAAAAAGTTATTTTCATCCACTAATAATGACAGTTTATTGTTAGTGTACAGGTTAGTGCTAGGACTAGTGTTACGGCTAGGTTTGGGTTAAGGTATAGTTTCGGGTTCGGGCTAGGGTTAGAGTTATGTCTAGTGCTAGGGCTAGGGCTACTGTTAGATCTAGGATTAGGGTGAAAGTTAAGCTTATGCTATGGCTAGGGTTAGGATTAGGGTTACGGCTAGAGCTAGGGTTAGGGATAGGCTTTGGGTTAAGGTTATGGTGTATTACCATTACAAATTCACAATGAATGACCTTGAATCACTGTACAAAAGTGAATCAAACGCTGAAATTTAACAATGATAGAAAAGGGAAATATTTAGGATTGTGATTAGAACACTAGAAATACCTGTTCAAAGAGATTTACTATCTGTAGCACACAATTTAATCACTGGGAAATCGTGTTCAAAGAGCTGAAAATGAGTGTGATACGGTTACATTTTTTATTCCCTAAAAATGAGTTGGCCTCTTTGGAATAATTTGGTGAGAAACTTAAAAATTCGTTTTCCTAGACATGATATAAGAGCATAAAAGTATTCAAAACCCTTAAGAATCAAAATGATAGTTATTCTAATGTTCAAAGTAGTAATAATCACGTTTAAAGGGCTGTTATAATGGAACAAGTCAGTAAAAACTCTTAAAATTCACAATGAATGACCTTGAATGACTGGACAAAAGGGAATCAAACACTGAGAATTCACAATAAGAGACTAGGGAAATATTTAAGAATGTGCTTCATATACAGGGCATAAAGGTTCAAAGAGCGTTAATATCTGACGGAAACTGTGTAGTCACTGGGAAGTTGTCTTCAAAGAGCAGAGAAGTGTGTTGGATGCTGGTTACATTTATAATTTAGTCCCGTTGAGTTGGCATTTTTGAAAGAAAGTTGGTTAAATATTAAAATTTCCTTTTCATGGCGCTCAGATAACTGGAAGAAATGTTACAACTCTCACAGACCTGGGAAATGACTACGAATGTGTCTGATACACTAGTAATACGTTTGTGGTACCTTAATACATGTAGGGCACTGTTACATACTGAGAATTTGCATTCCAAGATGTGTGAAAGGTAGGAGAGTCTATAAAATTGTAATCACTCATGTTAATAGAGCTGGTATATATGGAAAAACGCTGCATAAACACTTGGATTTCACAATGAAGGTTAGGTTTAGGGTGAGGCTTAGGGATAGGGCTAGAGCTCGGGTTAGAGTTGGGGTTATGGTTATTCCTAGGGTTAGGTTAAGGTTTCGGTTTAGGGCTAGGGTTAGGTTTAGGGCAAAGGCTAGGTTTATGTTAGGGCTACGGTTAAATTTAGGGTTATGGTGTATTAACATTAGCAATTCTCAATGAATGACCTTGAATCACTGGACAAAATGGAATCAAACAGTGAGATTTAACAATAATAGTCAAGGGAAATATTTAAGAATGCTTGTTACACTAGGAATACATGGTTCAAAGACCTTTAATATGAAAAGTACACAATTTCGTCCCTGGGAAATCGTGTTGAAGAACTTAGAAGTGAGTGCGATACTGTTTACATTTTTTATTACATCAAAATGAGTTGGCGTTTTAGGATTAAAGTTGGTTCAAAACTTAAAAATTCATTCTAATAGACCTGATATAACAGTATGAAAGTATTCAAAATCCCTTAAGAATCAAAAGGATAGCTATTCTAGGATCAAAGTAATAATAATTTATGTTTAAAGGGCTGGTATATATGGAATAAGTCTGTATAAACCCTTGGAATTCACAATGAATGAGCTTGAATGACTGGACAAAAGGGAATCAAACGCTGAGAATTCACAGTAAGAGACTAGGGAAACATTTAAGAATGCTTCACATACTAGGAATATAGGTTAGAAGAGCATTAAAGTTTGAAGGAAACTGTAGTCACTGGGAAATCCCGTTTAAAGACTAGGGACCTGAGTTAGATACTGGTCACCTTTATACTTTAGTGAAATGAGTTGGCGTTTTTGACAAAAGGTGTGTTAGGCATTTAAACTTTCATTTTCATAAGGTTCAGATACCTTAAAAAGTTATGTTCATACCACTAATATTGACAGTTTATTGTTAGTGTACAGATTAGGTCTAGGGCTAGTGTTAGGGCTAGGGTTAGGGCTAGGGTTGGATTAGGGTTAGGATTAGGGTTAGGGTTAGAGTTCGGGCTAGTTTTAGGGTTAGGGTTAGGGTTATGGTTAGGGTTAGGGTTCAGGCTAGGGTTAGGCGTAGGTTTAGGATTAGGGTTAGGGTTAGGGTTCGTGCTAGGGTTAGTATTAAGGTTAGGGTTACGGTTAGGGTTAGGGTTAGGGTTAGGGTTAGGGTTAGGGTTAGGATTAGGGTTAGGATTTGGGTTAGGGTTAGGGCTAGGGTTAGGGTTAGGGTTAGGGTTAGGGCTAGTGTTAGGGTTTGGGTTAGGGTTAGTGTTAGAGCTATGGTTAGGGTTAGGGCTAGGGTTAGGATTAGGGTTAGGATTTGGGTTAGGGTGAGGGCTAGGGTTAGGGTTAGGGTTAGGGTTAGGGCTAGTGTTAGGGCTAGTGTTAGGGCTAGGGTTAGGGTTAGGGTTAGGTTTACGGCAAGAGCTAGGGTTAAGGATAGGGTTTGTGTTAAGGTTATGGTGTATTAACAATACAACTTGAATCACTGTACAAATGTGAATCAAAACCTGAAATTTAACAATGATAGACAAGGGAAATATTTAGGATTGTGCTTTATACACTAGGAATACATGTTCAAAGAGCTTTAATATCTGTAGCACACAATTTAGTCCCTGGGAAATCGTGTTCAAAGAGCTGAGAAGGGAATGTGATACTGTTACATTTTTTACTCCCTAAAAATGAGTTGGCCTTTTTGGAATAATTTGGTGAGAAACTTAAAAATTCGTTTTCTAGACATGATATAAGAGCATAAAAGTATTAAAAAACCCTTAAGAATCAAAATGATAGTTATTCTAATGTTCAAAGTAGTAATAATTTACTTTTAAAGGGCTGATATAATGGAACAAGTCTGTATAAACCCTTGGAATTTACAATGAATGAGCTTGAATGAATAGACAAAAGGGAATCAAACACTTTGAATTCACAGTAAGAGTCTAGGGAAATATTTAAGAATGTGCTTCCCATACTGGGAATACATGTTCAAAGAGCATTAATGTCTGAAGAAAACTGTGTAACCACTGGGAAATTGTGTTCAAAGACCAGAGAACTGAGTTAAATACTGGTTACATTTATACTTGAGTGAAATGAGTTGGCGTTTTTGACAAAAGGTTGGCTAAACATTTTAACATTCATTTTCATAGAGCTCAGATACCTTAAAAAGTTATTTTCATCCACTAATAATGACAGTTTATTGTTAGTGTACAGGTTAGTGCTAGGACTAGTGTTACGGCTAGGTTTGGGTTAAGGTATAGTTTCGGGTTCGGGCTAGGGTTAGAGTTATGTCTAGTGCTAGGGCTAGGGCTACTGTTAGATCTAGGATTAGGGTGAAAGTTAAGCTTATGCTATGGCTAGGGTTAGGATTAGGGTTACGGCTAGAGCTAGGGTTAGGGATAGGCTTTGGGTTAAGGTTATGGTGTATTACCATTACAAATTCACAATGAATGACCTTGAATCACTGTACAAAAGTGAATCAAACGCTGAAATTTAACAATGATAGAAAAGGGAAATATTTAGGATTGTGATTAGAACACTAGAAATACCTGTTCAAAGAGATTTACTATCTGTAGCACACAATTTAATCACTGGGAAATCGTGTTCAAAGAGCTGAAAATGAGTGTGATACGGTTACATTTTTTATTCCCTAAAAATGAGTTGGCCTCTTTGGAATAATTTGGTGAGAAACTTAAAAATTCGTTTTCCTAGACATGATATAAGAGCATAAAAGTATTCAAAACCCTTAAGAATCAAAATGATAGTTATTCTAATGTTCAAAGTAGTAATAATCACGTTTAAAGGGCTGTTATAATGGAACAAGTCAGTAAAAACTCTTAAAATTCACAATGAATGACCTTGAATGACTGGACAAAAGGGAATCAAACACTGAGAATTCACAATAAGAGACTAGGGAAATATTTAAGAATGTGCTTCATATACAGGGCATAAAGGTTCAAAGAGCGTTAATATCTGACGGAAACTGTGTAGTCACTGGGAAGTTGTCTTCAAAGAGCAGAGAAGTGTGTTGGATGCTGGTTACATTTATAATTTAGTCCCGTTGAGTTGGCATTTTTGAAAGAAAGTTGGTTAAATATTAAAATTTCCTTTTCATGGCGCTCAGATAACTGGAAGAAATGTTACAACTCTCACAGACCTGGGAAATGACTACGAATGTGTCTGATACACTAGTAATACGTTTGTGGTACCTTAATACATGTAGGGCACTGTTACATACTGAGAATTTGCATTCCAAGATGTGTGAAAGGTAGGAGAGTCTATAAAATTGTAATCACTCATGTTAATAGCGCTGGTATATATGGAAAAACGCTGCATAAACACTTGGATTTCACAATGAAGGTTAGGTTTAGGGTGAGGCTTAGGGATAGGGCTAGAGCTCGGGTTAGAGTTGGGGTTATGGTTATTCCTAGGGTTAGGTTAAGGTTTCGGTTTAGGGCTAGGGTTAGGTTTAGGGCAAAGGCTAGGTTTATGTTAGGGCTACGGTTAAATTTAGGGTTATGGTGTATTAACATTAGCAATTCTCAATGAATGACCTTGAATCACTGGACAAAATGGAATCAAACAGTGAGATTTAACAATAATAGTCAAGGGAAATATTTAAGAATGCTTGTTACACTAGGAATACATGGTTCAAAGACCTTTAATATGAAAAGTACACAATTTCGTCCCTGGGAAATCGTGTTGAAGAACTTAGAAGTGAGTGCGATACTGTTTACATTTTTTATTACATCAAAATGAGTTGGCGTTTTAGGATTAAAGTTGGTTCAAAACTTAAAAATTCATTCTAATAGACCTGATATAACAGTATGAAAGTATTCAAAATCCCTTAAGAATCAAAAGGATAGCTATTCTAGGATCAAAGTAATAATAATTTATGTTTAAAGGGCTGGTATATATGGAATAAGTCTGTATAAACCCTTGGAATTCACAATGAATGAGCTTGAATGACTGGACAAAAGGGAATCAAACGCTGAGAATTCACAGTAAGAGACTAGGGAAACATTTAAGAATGCTTCACATACTAGGAATATAGGTTAGAAGAGCATTAAAGTTTGAAGGAAACTGTAGTCACTGGGAAATCCCGTTTAAAGACTAGGGACCTGAGTTAGATACTGGTCACCTTTATACTTTAGTGAAATGAGTTGGCGTTTTTGACAAAAGGTGTGTTAGGCATTTAAACTTTCATTTTCATAAGGTTCAGATACCTTAAAAAGTTATGTTCATACCACTAATATTGACAGTTTATTGTTAGTGTACAGATTAGGTCTAGGGCTAGTGTTAGGGCTAGGGTTAGGGCTAGGGTTGGATTAGGGTTAGGATTAGGGTTAGGGTTAGAGTTCGGGCTAGTTTTAGGGTTAGGGTTAGGGTTATGGTTAGGGTTAGGGTTCAGGCTAGGGTTAGGCGTAGGTTTAGGATTAGGGTTAGGGTTAGGGTTCGTGCTAGGGTTAGTATTAAGGTTAGGGTTACGGTTAGGGTTAGGGTTAGGGTTAGGGTTAGGGTTAGGGTTAGGATTAGGGTTAGGATTTGGGTTAGGGTTAGGGCTAGGGTTAGGGTTAGGGTTAGGGTTAGGGCTAGTGTTAGGGCTAGTGTTAGGGCTAGGGTTAGGGTTAGGGTTAGGTTTACGGCAAGAGCTAGGGTTAAGGATAGGGTTTGTGTTAAGGTTATGGTGTATTAACAATACAACTTGAATCACTGTACAAATGTGAATCAAAACCTGAAATTTAACAATGATAGACAAGGGAAATATTTAGGATTGTGCTTTATACACTAGGAATATATGTTCAAAGAGCTTTAATATCTGTAGCACACAATTTAGTCCCTGGGAAATCGTGTTCAAAGAGCTGAGAAGGGAATGTGATACTGTTACATTTTTTACTCCCTAAAAATGAGTTGGCCTTTTTGGAATAATTTGGTGAGAAACTTAAAAATTCGTTTTCTAGACATGATATAAGAGCATAAAAGTATTCAAAACCCTTAAGAATCAAAATGATAGTTATTCTAATGTTCAAAGTAGTAATAATTTACTTTTAAAGGGCTGATATAATGGAACAAGTCTGTATAAACCCTTGGAATTTACAATGAATGAGCTTGAATGAATAGACAAAAGGGAATCAAACACTTTGAATTCACAGTAAGAGTCTAGGGAAATATTTAAGAATGTGCTTCCCATACTGGGAATACATGTTCAAAGAGCATTAATGTCTGAAGAAAACTGTGTAACCACTGGGAAATTGTGTTCAAAGACCAGAGAACTGAGTTAAATACTGGTTACATTTATACTTGAGTGAAATGAGTTGGCGTTTTTGACAAAAGGTTGGCTAAACATTTTAACATTCATTTTCATAGAGCTCAGATACCTTAAAAAGTTATTTTCATCCACTAATAATGACAGTTTATTGTTAGTGTACAGGTTAGTGCTAGGACTAGTGTTACGGCTAGGTTTGGGTTAAGGTATAGTTTCGGGTTCGGGCTAGGGTTAGAGTTATGTCTAGTGCTAGGGCTAGGGCTACTGTTAGATCTAGGATTAGGGTGAAAGTTAAGCTTATGCTATGGCTAGGGTTAGGATTAGGGTTACGGCTAGAGCTAGGGTTAGGGATAGGCTTTGGGTTAAGGTTATGGTGTATTACCATTACAAATTCACAATGAATGACCTTGAATCACTGTACAAAAGTGAATCAAACGCTGAAATTTAACAATGATAGAAAAGGGAAATATTTAGGATTGTGATTAGAACACTAGAAATACCTGTTCAAAGAGATTTACTATCTGTAGCACACAATTTAATCACTGGGAAATCGTGTTCAAAGAGCTGAAAATGAGTGTGATACGGTTACATTTTTTATTCCCTAAAAATGAGTTGGCCTCTTTGGAATAATTTGGTGAGAAACTTAAAAATTCGTTTTCCTAGACATGATATAAGAGCATAAAAGTATTCAAAACCCTTAAGAATCAAAATGATAGTTATTCTAATGTTCAAAGTAGTAATAATCACGTTTAAAGGGCTGTTATAATGGAACAAGTCAGTAAAAACTCTTAAAATTCACAATGAATGACCTTGAATGACTGGACAAAAGGGAATCAAACACTGAGAATTCACAATAAGAGACTAGGGAAATATTTAAGAATGTGCTTCATATACAGGGCATAAAGGTTCAAAGAGCGTTAATATCTGACGGAAACTGTGTAGTCACTGGGAAGTTGTCTTCAAAGAGCAGAGAAGTGTGTTGGATGCTGGTTACATTTATAATTTAGTCCCGTTGAGTTGGCATTTTTGAAAGAAAGTTGGTTAAATATTAAAATTTCCTTTTCATGGCGCTCAGATAACTGGAAGAAATGTTACAACTCTCACAGACCTGGGAAATGACTACGAATGTGTCTGATACACTAGTAATACGTTTGTGGTACCTTAATACATGTAGGGCACTGTTACATACTGAGAATTTGCATTCCAAGATGTGTGAAAGGTAGGAGAGTCTATAAAATTGTAATCACTCATGTTAATAGCGCTGGTATATATGGAAAAACGCTGCATAAACACTTGGATTTCACAATGAAGGTTAGGTTTAGGGTGAGGCTTAGGGATAGGGCTAGAGCTCGGGTTAGAGTTGGGGTTATGGTTATTCCTAGGGTTAGGTTAAGGTTTCGGTTTAGGGCTAGGGTTAGGTTTAGGGCAAAGGCTAGGTTTATGTTAGGGCTACGGTTAAATTTAGGGTTATGGTGTATTAACATTAGCAATTCTCAATGAATGACCTTGAATCACTGGACAAAATGGAATCAAACAGTGAGATTTAACAATAATAGTCAAGGGAAATATTTAAGAATGCTTGTTACACTAGGAATACATGGTTCAAAGACCTTTAATATGAAAAGTACACAATTTCGTCCCTGGGAAATCGTGTTGAAGAACTTAGAAGTGAGTGCGATACTGTTTACATTTTTTATTACATCAAAATGAGTTGGCGTTTTAGGATTAAAGTTGGTTCAAAACTTAAAAATTCATTCTAATAGACCTGATATAACAGTATGAAAGTATTCAAAATCCCTTAAGAATCAAAAGGATAGCTATTCTAGGATCAAAGTAATAATAATTTATGTTTAAAGGGCTGGTATATATGGAATAAGTCTGTATAAACCCTTGGAATTCACAATGAATGAGCTTGAATGACTGGACAAAAGGGAATCAAACGCTGAGAATTCACAGTAAGAGACTAGGGAAACATTTAAGAATGCTTCACATACTAGGAATATAGGTTAGAAGAGCATTAAAGTTTGAAGGAAACTGTAGTCACTGGGAAATCCCGTTTAAAGACTAGGGACCTGAGTTAGATACTGGTCACCTTTATACTTTAGTGAAATGAGTTGGCGTTTTTGACAAAAGGTGTGTTAGGCATTTAAACTTTCATTTTCATAAGGTTCAGATACCTTAAAAAGTTATGTTCATACCACTAATATTGACAGTTTATTGTTAGTGTACAGATTAGGTCTAGGGCTAGTGTTAGGGCTAGGGTTAGGGCTAGGGTTGGATTAGGGTTAGGATTAGGGTTAGGGTTAGAGTTCGGGCTAGTTTTAGGGTTAGGGTTAGGGTTATGGTTAGGGTTAGGGTTCAGGCTAGGGTTAGGCGTAGGTTTAGGATTAGGGTTAGGGTTAGGGTTCGTGCTAGGGTTAGTATTAAGGTTAGGGTTACGGTTAGGGTTAGGGTTAGGGTTAGGGTTAGGGTTAGGGTTAGGATTAGGGTTAGGATTTGGGTTAGGGTTAGGGCTAGGGTTAGGGTTAGGGTTAGGGTTAGGGCTAGTGTTAGGGTTTGGGTTAGGGTTAGTGTTAGAGCTATGGTTAGGGTTAGGGCTAGGGTTAGGATTAGGGTTAGGATTTGGGTTAGGGTTAGGGCTAGGGTTAGGGTTAGGGTTAGGGTTAGGGCTAGTGTTAGGGCTAGTGTTAGGGCTAGGGTTAGGGTTAGGGTTAGGTTTACGGCAAGAGCTAGGGTTAAGGATAGGGTTTGTGTTAAGGTTATGGTGTATTAACAATACAACTTGAATCACTGTACAAATGTGAATCAAAACCTGAAATTTAACAATGATAGACAAGGGAAATATTTAGGATTGTGCTTTATACACTAGGAATACATGTTCAAAGAGCTTTAATATCTGTAGCACACAATTTAGTCCCTGGGAAATCGTGTTCAAAGAGCTGAGAAGGGAATGTGATACTGTTACATTTTTTACTCCCTAAAAATGAGTTGGCCTTTTTGGAATAATTTGGTGAGAAACTTAAAAATTCGTTTTCTAGACATGATATAAGAGCATAAAAGTATTAAAAAACCCTTAAGAATCAAAATGATAGTTATTCTAATGTTCAAAGTAGTAATAATTTACTTTTAAAGGGCTGATATAA
Organism: Plecotus auritus; assembly: GCF_963455305.1. NCBI lineage: Eukaryota > Metazoa > Chordata > Mammalia > Chiroptera > Vespertilionidae > Plecotus > Plecotus auritus. The sequence continues at coordinate 116,176,100 of NC_137773.1, read as the reverse complement.
TGGAACAAGTCTGTATAAACCCTTGGAATTTACAATGAATGAGCTTGAATGAATAGACAAAAGGGAATCAAACACTTTGAATTCACAGTAAGAGTCTAGGGAAATATTTAAGAATGTGCTTCCCATACTGGGAATACATGTTCAAAGAGCATTAATGTCTGAAGAAAACTGTGTAACCACTGGGAAATTGTGTTCAAAGACCAGAGAACTGAGTTAAATACTGGTTACATTTATACTTGAGTGAAATGAGTTGGCGTTTTTGACAAAAGGTTGGCTAAACATTCTAACATTCATTTTCATAGAGCTCAGATACCTTAAAAAGTTATTTTCATCCACTAATAATGACAGTTTATTGTTAGTGTACAGGTTAGTGCTAGGACTAGTGTTACGGCTAGGTTTGGGTTAAGGTATAGTTTCGGGTTCGGGCTAGGGTTAGAGTTATGTCTAGTGCTAGGGCTAGGGCTACTGTTAGATCTAGGATTAGGGTGAAAGTTAAGCTTATGCTATGGCTAGGGTTAGGATTTGGGTTACGGCTAGAGCTAGGGTTAGGGATAGGCTTTGGGTTAAGGTTATGGTGTATTACCATTACAAATTCACAATGAATGACCTTGAATCACTGTACAAAAGTGAATCAAACGCTGAAATTTAACAATGATAGAAAAGGGAAATATTTAGGATTGTGATTAGAACACTAGAAATACCTGTTCAAAGAGATTTACTATCTGTAGCACACAATTTAATCACTGGGAAATCGTGTTCAAAGAGCTGAAAATGAGTGTGATACGGTTACATTTTTTATTCCCTAAAAATGAGTTGGCCTCTTTGGAATAATTTGGTGAGAAACTTAAAAATTCGTTTTCCTAGACATGATATAAGAGCATAAAAGTATTCAAAACCCTTAAGAATCAAAATGATAGTTATTCTAATGTTCAAAGTAGTAATAATCACGTTTAAAGGGCTGTTATAATGGAACAAGTCAGTAAAAACTCTTAAAATTCACAATGAATGACCTTGAATGACTGGACAAAAGGGAATCAAACACTGAGAATTCACAATAAGAGACTAGGGAAATATTTAAGAATGTGCTTCATATACAGGGCATAAAGGTTCAAAGAGCGTTAATATCTGACGGAAACTGTGTAGTCACTGGGAAGTTGTCTTCAAAGAGCAGAGAAGTGTGTTGGATGCTGGTTACATTTATAATTTAGTCCCGTTGAGTTGGCATTTTTGAAAGAAAGTTGGTTAAATATTAAAATTTCCTTTTCATGGCGCTCAGATAACTGGAAGAAATGTTACAACTCTCACAGACCTGGGAAATGACTACGAATGTGTCTGATACACTAGTAATACGTTTGTGGTACCTTAATACATGTAGGGCACTGTTACATACTGAGAATTTGCATTCCAAGATGTGTGAAAGGTAGGAGAGTCTATAAAATTGTAATCACTCATGTTAATAGAGCTGGTATATATGGAAAAACGCTGCATAAACACTTGGATTTCACAATGAAGGTTAGGTTTAGGGTGAGGCTTAGGGATAGGGCTAGAGCTCGGGTTAGAGTTGGGGTTATGGTTATTCCTAGGGTTAGGTTAAGGTTTCGGTTTAGGGCTAGGGTTAGGTTTAGGGCAAAGGCTAGGTTTATGTTAGGGCTACGGTTAAATTTAGGGTTATGGTGTATTAACATTAGCAATTCTCAATGAATGACCTTGAATCACTGGACAAAATGGAATCAAACAGTGAGATTTAACAATAATAGTCAAGGGAAATATTTAAGAATGCTTGTTACACTAGGAATACATGGTTCAAAGACCTTTAATATGAAAAGTACACAATTTCGTCCCTGGGAAATCGTGTTGAAGAACTTAGAAGTGAGTGCGATACTGTTTACATTTTTTATTACATCAAAATGAGTTGGCGTTTTAGGATTAAAGTTGCTTTAAAACTTAAAAATTCGTTCTAATAGACCTGATATAACAGTATGAAAGTATTCAAAATCCCTTAAGAATCAAAAGAATAGCTATTCTAGGATCAAAGTAATAATAATTTATGTTTAAAGGGCTGGTATATATGGAATAAGTCTGTATAAACCCTTGGAATTCACAATGAATGAGCTTGAATGACTGGACAAAAGGGAATCAAACGCTGAGAATTCACAGTAAGAGACTAGGGAAACATTTAAGAATGCTTCACATACTAGGAATATAGGTTAGAAGAGCATTAAAGTTTGAAGGAAACTGTAGTCACTGGGAAATCCCGTTTAAAGACTTGGGATCTGAGTTAAATACTGGTCACCTTTATACTTTAGTGAAATGAGTTGGCGTTTTTGACAAAAGGTGTGTTAGGCATTTAAACTTTCATTTTCATAAGGTTCAGATACCTTAAAAAGTTATGTTCATACCACTAATATTGACAGTTTATTGTTAGTGTACAGATTAGGTCTAGGGCTAGTGTTAGGGCTAGGGTTAGGGCTAGGGTTAGGATTAGGGTTAGGATTAGGGTTAGGGTTAGAGTTCGGGCTAGTTTTAGGGTTAGGGTTAGGGTTATGGTTAGGGTTAGGGTTCAGGCTAGGGTTAGGCGTAGGTTTAGGATTAGGGTTAGGGTTAGGGTTCGGGCTAGGGTTAGAATTAAGGTTAGGGTTAGGGTTAGGTTTTCAGGTTTAGGGTTAGGGTTAGGGTTAGGGTTAGGGTTAGGGTTAGGCGTAGGTTTAGGATTAGGGTTAGGGTTAGGGTTCGTGCTAGGGTTAGTATTAAGGTTAGGGTTAGGGTTAGGGTTAGGGTTAGGGTTAGGGTTAGGATTAGGGTTAGGATTTGGGTTAGGGTTAGGGATAGGGTTAGGGTTAGGGCTAGTGTTAGGGTTTGGGTTGGGGTTAGTGTTAGAGCTATGGTTAGGGTTAGGGCTAGGGTTAGGGTTAGGGTTAGGGTTAGGGTTAGGGTTAGGTTTACGGCAAGAGCTAGGGTTAAGGATAGGGTTTGTGTTAAGGTTATGGTGTATTAACAATACAACTTGAATCACTGTACATATGTGAATCAAAACCTGAAATTTAACAATGATAGACAAGGGAAATATTTAGGATTGTGCTTTATACACTAGGAATACATGTTCAAAGAGCTTTAATATCTGTAGCACACAATTTAGTCCCTGGGAAATCGTGTTCAAAGAGCTGAGAAGGGAATGTGATACTGTTACATTTTTTACTCCCTAAAAATGAGTTGGCCTTTTTGGAATAATTTGGTGAGAAACTTAAAAATTCGTTTTCTAGACATGATATAAGAGCAAAAAGTATTCAAAACCCTTAAGAATCAAAATGATAGTTATTCTAATGTTCAAAGTAGTAATAATTTACGTTTAAAGGGCTGATATAATGGAACAAGTCTGTATAAACCCTTGGAATTTACAATGAATGAGCTTGAATGAATAGACAAAAGGGAATCAAACAATTTGAATTCACAGTAAGAGTCTAGGGAAATATTTAAGAATGTGCTTCCCATACTGGGAATACATGTTCAAAGAGCATTAATGTCTGAAGAAAACTGTGTAACCACTGGGAAATTGTGTTCAAAGACCAGAGAACTGAGTTAAATACTGCTTACATTTATACTTGAGTGAAATGAGTTGGCGTTTTTGACAAAAGGTTGGCTAAACATTTTAACATTCATTTTCATAGAGCTCAGATACCTTAAAAAGTTATTTTCATCCACTAATAATGACAGTTTATTGTTAGTGTACAGGTTAGTGCTAGGACTAGTGTTACGGCTAGGGTTAGGGTTAAGGTACAGTTTCGGGTTCGGGCTAGGGTTAGAGTTATGTCTAGTGCTAGGGCTAGGGCTACTGTTAGATCTAGGATTAGGGTGAAAGTTAAGCTTATGCTATGGCTAGGGTTAGGATTAGGGTTACGGCTAGAGCTAGGGTTAGGGATAGGCTTTGGGTTAAGGTTATGGTGTATTACCATTACAAATTCACAATGAATGACCTTGAATCACTGTACAAAAGTGAATCAAACGCTGAAATTTAACAATGATAGAAAAGGGAAATATTTAGGATTGTGATTAGAACACTAGAAATACCTGTTCAAAGAGATTTACTATCTGTAGCACACAATTTAATCACTGGGAAATCGTGTTCAAAGAGCTGAAAATGAGTGTGATACGGTTACATTTTTTATTCCCTAAAAATGAGTTGGCCTCTTTGGAATAATTTGGTGAGAAACTTAAAAATTCGTTTTCCTAGACATGATATAAGAGCATAAAAGTATTCAAAACCCTTAAGAATCAAAATGATAGTTATTCTAATGTTCAAAGTAGTAATAATCACGTTTAAAGGGCTGTTATAATGGAACAAGTCAGTAAAAACTCTTAAAATTCACAATGAATGACCTTGAATGACTGGACAAAAGGGAATCAAACACTGAGAATTCACAATAAGAGACTAGGGAAATATTTAAGAATGTGCTTCATATACAGGGCATAAAGGTTCAAAGAGCGTTAATATCTGACGGAAACTGTGTAGTCACTGGGAAGTTGTCTTCAAAGAGCAGAGAAGTGTGTTGGATGCTGGTTACATTTATAATTTAGTCCCGTTGAGTTGGCATTTTTGAAAGAAAGTTGGTTAAATATTAAAACTTTCCTTTTCATAGCGCTCAGATAACTGGAAGAAATGTTACAACTCTCACAGACCTGGGAAATGACTACGAATGTGTCTGATACACTAGTAATACGTTTGTGGTACCTTAATACATGTAGGGCACTGTTACATACTGAGAATTTGCATTCCAAGATGTGTGAAAGGTAGGAGAGTCTATAAAATTGTAATCACTCATGTTAATAGAGCTGGTATATATGGAAAAACGCTGCATAAACACTTGGATTTCACAATGAAGGTTAGGTTTAGGGTGAGGCTTAGGGATAGGGCTAGAGCTCGGGTTAGAGTTGGGGTTATGGTTATTCCTAGGGTTAGGTTAAGGTTTCGGTTTAGGGCTAGGGTTAGGTTTAGGCAAAGGCTAGGTTTATGTTAGGGCTACGGTTAAATTTAGGGTTATGGTGTATTAACATTAGCAATTCTCAATGAATGATCTTGAATCACTGGACAAAATGGAATCAAACAGTGAGATTTAACGATAATAGTCAAGGGAAATATTTAATGCTTGTTACACTAGGAATACATGGTTCAAAGACCTTTAATATGAAAAGTACACAATTTCGTCCTTGGGAAATCGTGTTGAAGAACTTAGAAGTGAGTGCGATACTGTTTACATTTTTTATTACATCAAAATGAGTTGGCGTTTTAGGATTAAAGTTGGTTTAAAACTTAAAAATTCGTTCTAATAGACCTGATATAACAGTATGAAAGTATTCAAAATCCCTTAAGAATCAAAAGGATAGCTATTCTAGGATCAAAGTAATAATAATTTATGTTTAAAGGGCTGGTATATATGGAATAAGTCTGTATAAACCCTTGGAATTCACAATGATTGAGCTTGAATGACTGGACAAAAGGGAATCAAACGCTGAGAATTCACAGTAAGAGACTAGGGAAACATTTAAGAATGCTTCACATACTAGGAATATAGGTTAGAAGAGCATTAAAGTTTGAAGGAAACTGTAGTCACTGGGAAATCCCGTTTAAAGACTAGGGACCTGAGTTAGATACTGGTCACCTTTATACTTTAGTGAAATGAGTTGGCGTTTTTGACAAAAGGTGTGTTAGGCATTTAAACTTTCATTTTCATAAGGTTCAGATACCTTAAAAAGTTATGTTCATACCACTAATATTGACAGTTTATTGTTAGTGTACAGATTAGGTCTAGGGCTAGTGTTAGGGCTAGGGTTAGGGCTAGGGTTAGGATTAGGGTTAGGATTAGGGTTAGGGTTAGAGTTCGGGCTAGTTTTAGGGTTAGGGTTAGGGTTATGGTTAGGGTTAGGGTTCAGGCTAGGGTTAGGCGTAGGTTTAGGATTAGGGTTAGGGTTAGGGTTCGGGCTAGGGTTAGAATTAAGGTTAGGGTTAGGGTTAGGTTTTCGGGTTTAGGGTTAGGGTTAGGGTTAGGGTTAGGTGTAGGTTTAGGATTAGGGTTAGGGTTAGGGTTCGTGCTAGGGTTAGTATTAAGGTTAGGGTTACGGTTAGGGTTAGGGTTAGGGTTAGGGTTAGGGTTAGCGTTAGGATATGGGTTAGGATTTGGGTTAGGGTTAGGGCTAGGGTTAGGGTTAGGGTTAGGGTTAGGGCTAGTGTTAGGGTTTGGGTTAGGGTTAGTGTTAGAGCTATGGTTAGGGTTAGGGCTAGGGTTAGGATTAGGGTTAGGATTTGGGTTAGGGTTAGGGCTAGGGTTAGGGTTAGGGTTAGGGTTAGGGCTAGTGTTAGGGCTAGTGTTAGGGCTAGGGTTAGGGTTAGGGTTAGGTTTACGGCACGAGCTAGGGTTAAGGATAGGGTTTGTGTTAAGGTTATGGTGTATTAACAATACAACTTGAATCACTGTACAAATGTGAATCAAATCCTGAAATTTAGCAATGATAGACAAGGGAAATATTTAGGATTGTGCTTTATACACTAGGAATACATGTTCAAAGAGCTTTAATATCTGTAGCACACAATTTAGTCCTTGGGAAATCGTGTTCAAAGAGCTGAGAAGGGAATGTGATACTGTTACATTTTTTACTCCCTAAAAATGAGTTGGCCTTTTTGGAATAATTTGGTGAGAAACTTAAAAATTCGTTTTCCAGACATGATATAAGAGCATAAAAGTATTCAAAACCCTTAAGAATCAAAATGATAGTTATTCTAATGTTCAAAGTAGTAATAATTTACGTTTAAAGGGCTGATATAATGGAACAAGTCTGTATAAACCCTTGGAATTTACAATGAATGAGCTTGAATGAATAGACAAAAGGGAATCAAACACTTTGAATTCACAGTAAGAGTCTAGGGAAATATTTAAGAATGTGCTTCCCATACTGGGAATACATGTTCAAAGAGCATTAATGTCTGAAGAAAACTGTGTAACCACTGGGAAATTGTGTTCAAAGACCAGAGAACTGAGTTAAATACTGGTTACATTTATACTTGAGTGAAATGAGTTGGCGTTTTTGACAAAAGGTTGGCTAAACATTCTAACATTCATTTTCATAGAGCTCAGATACCTTAAAAAGTTATTTTCATCCACTAATAATGACAGTTTATTGTTAGTGTACAGGTTAGTGCTAGGACTAGTGTTACGGCTAGGGTTAGGGTTAAGGTACAGTTTCGGGTTCGGGCTAGGGTTAGAGTTATGTCTAGTGCTAGGGCTAGGGCTACTGTTAGATCTAGGATTAGGGTGAAAGTTAAGCTTATGCTATGGCTAGGGTTAGGATTAGGGTTACGGCTAGAGCTAGGCTTAGGGATAGGCTTTGGGTTAAGGTTATGGTGTATTACCATTACAAATTCACAATGAATGACCTTGAATCACTGTACAAAAGTGAATCAAACGCTGAAATTTAACAATGATAGAAAAGGGAAATATTTAGGATTGTGATTAGAACACTAGAAATACCTGTTCAAAGAGATTTACTACCTGTAGCACACAATTTAATCACTGCGAAATCGTGTTCAAAGAGCTGAAAATGAGTGTGATACGGTTACATTTTTTATTCCCTAAAAATGAGTTGGCCTCTTTGGAATAATTTGTTGAGAAACTTAAAAATTCGTTTTCCTAGACATGATATAAGAGCATAAAAGTATTCAAAACCCTTAAGAATCAAAATGATAGTTATTCTAATGTTCAAAGTAGTAATAATCACGTTTAAAGGGCTGTTATAATGGAACAAGTCTGTAAAAACTCTTAAAATTCACAATGAATGACCTTGAATGACTGACACAAGGGAATCAAACACTGAGAATTCACAATAAGAGACTAGTGAAATATTTAAGAATGTGCTTCATATACAGGGCATAAAGGTTCAAAGAGCGTTAATATGTGACGGAAACTGTGTAGTCACTGGGAAGTTGTCTTCAAAGAGCAGAGAAGTGTGTTGGATGTTGGTTACATTTATAATTTAGTCCCGATGAGTTGGCATTTTTGAAAGAAAGTTGGTTAAATATTAAAACTTTCCTTTTCATAGCGCTCAGATAACTGGAAGAAATGTTACAACTCTCACAGACCTGGGAAATGACTACGAATGTGTCTGATACACTAGTAATACGTTTGTGGTACCTTAATACATGTAGGGCACTGTTACATACTGAGAATTTGCATTCCAAGATGTGTGAAAGGTAGGAGAGTCTATAAAATTGTAATCACTCATGTTAATAGAGCTGGTATATATGGAAAAACGCTGCATAAACACTTGGATTTCACAATGAAGGTTAGGTTTAGGGTGAGGCTTAGGGATAGGGCTAGAGCTCGGGTTAGAGTTGGGGTTATGGTTATTCCTAGGGTTAGGTTAAGGTTTCGGTTTAGGGCTAGGGTTAGGTTTAGGGCAAAGGCTAGGTTTATGTTAGGGCTACGGTTAAATTTAGGGTTATGGTGTATTAACATTAGCAATTCTCAATGAATGACCTTGAATCACTGGACAAAATTGAATCAAACAGTGAGATTTAACAATAATAGTCAAGGGAAATATTTAAGAATGCTTGTTACACTAGGAATACATGGTTCAAAGACCTTTAATATGAAAAGTACACAATTTCGTCCCTGGGAAATCGTGTTGAAGAACTTAGAAGTGAGTGCGATACTGTTTACATTTTTTATTACATCAAAATGAGTTGGCGTTTTAGGATTAAAGTTGGTTTAAAACTTAAAAATTCGTTCTAATAAACCTGATATAACAGTATGAAAGTATTCAAAATCCCTTAAGAATCAAAAGGATAGCTATTCTAGGATCAAAGTAATAATAATTTATGTTTAAAGGGCTGGTATATGTGGAATAAGTGTATAAACCCTTGGATTTCACAATGAATGAGCTTGAATGACTGGACAAAAGGGAATCAAACGCTGAGAATTCACAGTAAGAGACTAGGGAAATATTTAAGAATGCTTCACATACTAGGAATATAGGTTAGAAGAGCATTAAAGTTTGAAGGAAACTGTAGTCACTGGGAAATCCCGTTTAAAGACTAGGGACCTGAGTTAGATACTGGTCACCTTTATACTTTAGTGAAATGAGTTGGCGTTTTTGACAAAAGGTGTGTTAGGCATTTAAACTTTCATTTTCATAAGGTTCAGATACCTTAAAAAGTTATGTTCCTACCACTAATATTGACAGTTTATTGTTAGTGTACAGATTAGGTCTAGGGCTAGTGTTAGGGCTAGGGTTAGGGCTAGGGTTAGGATTAGGGTTAGGATTAGGGTTAGGGTTAGAGTTCGGGCTAGTTTTAGGGTTAGGGTTAGGGTTATGGTTAGGGTTAGGGTTCAGGCTAGGGTTAGGCGTAGGTTTAGGATTAGGGTTAGGGTTAGGGTTCGGGCTAGGGTTAGAATTAAGGTTAGGGTTAGGGTTAGGTTTTCGGGTTTAGGGTTAGGGTTAGGGTTAGGGTTAGGGTTAGGGTTAGGGTTAGGGTTAGGCGTAGGTTTAGGATTAGGGTTAGGGTTAGGGTTCGTGCTAGGGTTAGTATTGAGGTTAGGGTTAGGGTTAGGTTTAGTGTTAGGGTTAGGGTTCGGGCTAGGGTTAGGGTTAGGGTTCGGGTTAGGGTTAGTGTTAGAGCTATGGTTAGGGTTAGGGCTAGGGTTAGGATTAGGGTTATGATTTGGGTTAGGGTTCGGGCTAGGGTTAGGGTTAGGGTTAGGTTTAGGGTTCGGGCTAGGGTTAGGGTTAGGGTTAAAGCTAGTGTTAGGGCTAGGGTTAGGTTTAGGGTTCGGGCTAGTGTTAGGGTTAGGGTTAGGGTTAGGTTTAGGGTTAGGATTAGGGCTAGGGCTAGTGTTAAGGCCAGGTTAAGATTAGGGTTAGGGTTAGGATTAGGGTTAGGGTTAGGGTTCGGGCTAGTGTTAGGGCTAGGGTTAAAGTTAGGGTTCTGGCTAGGTTTAGGGTTTATGCTTAGAGTTAGGGCTAGGGCTAGCGTTGGGGCTAGGGTTAGGATTAGGTTTAGGGTTAGGCTTAGGGTTAGTGTTAGGGCTAGTGTTAGGGCTAGGGTTAGGGTTAGGGTTAGGTTTACGGCAAGAGCTAGGGTTAGGGATAGGGTTTGTGTTAAGGTTATGGTGTATTAACAATACAACTTGAATCACTGTACAAATGTGAATCAAAACCTGAAATTTAACAATGATAGACAAGGGAAATATTTAGGATTGTTCTTTATACACTAGGAATACATGTTAAAAGAGCTTTAATATCTGTAGCACACAATTTAGTCCCTGGGAAATCTTGTTCAAAGAGCTGAGAAGGGAATGTGATACTGTTACATTTTTTACTCCCTAAAAATGAGTTGGCCTTTTTGGAATAATTTGGTGAGAAACTTAAAAATTCGTTTTCTAGACATGATATAAGAGCATAAAAGTATTCAAAACCCTTAAGAATCAAAATGATAGTTATTCTAATGTTCAAAGTAGTAATAATTTACGTTTAAAGGGCTGATATAATGGAACAAGTCTGTATAAACCCTTGGAATTTACAATGAATGAGCTTGAATGAATAGACAAAAGGGAATCAAACACTTTGAATTCACAGTAAGAGTCTAGGGAAATATTTAAGAATGTGCTTCCCATACTGGGAATACATGTTCAAAGAGCATTAATGTCTGAAGAAAACTGTGTAACCACTGGGAAATTGTGTTCAAAGACCAGAGAACTGAGTTAAATACTGGTTACATTTATACTTGAGTGAAATGAGTTGGCGTTTTTGACAAAAGGTTGGCTAAACATTCTAACATTCATTTTCATAGAGCTCAGATACCTTAAAAAGTTATTTTCATCCACTAATAATGACAGTTTATTGTTAGTGTACAGGTTAGTGCTAGGACTAGTGTTACGGCTAGGGTTAGGGTTAAGGTACAGTTTCGGGTTCGGGCTAGGGTTAGAGTTATGTCTAGTGCTAGGGCTAGGGCTACTGTTAGATCTAGGATTAGGGTGAAAGTTAAGCTTATGCTATGGTTGGGTTAGGATTAGGGTTACGGCTAGAGCTAGGCTTAGGGATAGGCTTTGGGTTAAGGTTATGGTGTATTACCATTACAAATTCACAATGAATGACCTTGAATCACTGTACAAAAGTGAATCAAACGCTGAAATTTAACAATGATAGAAAAGGGAAATATTTAGGATTGTGATTAGAACACTAGAAATACCTGTTCAAAGAGATTTACTACCTGTAGCACACAATTTAATCACTGCGAAATCGTGTTCAAAGAGCTGAAAATGAGTGTGATACGGTTACATTTTTTATTCCCTAAAAATGAGTTGGCCTCTTTGGAATAATTTGTTGAGAAACTTAAAAATTCGTTTTCCTAGACATGATATAAGAGCATAAAAGTATTCAAAACCCTTAAGAATCAAAATGATAGTTATTCTAATGTTCAAAGTAGTAATAATCACGTTTAAAGGGCTGTTATAATGGAACAAGTCTGTAAAAACTCTTAAAATTCACAATGAATGACCTTGAATGACTGACAAAAGGGAATCAAACACTGAGAATTCACAATAAGAGACTAGTGAAATATTTAAGAATGTGCTTCATATACAGGGCATAAAGGTTCAAAGAGCGTTAATATGTGACGGAAACTGTGTAGTCACTGGGAAGTTGTCTTCAAAGAGCAGAGAAGTGTGTTGGATGTTGGTTACATTTATAATTTAGTCCCGATGAGTTGGCATTTTTGAAAGAAAGTTGGTTAAATATTAAAACTTTCCTTTTCATAGCGCTCAGATAACTGGAAGAAATGTTACAACTCTCACAGACCTGGGAAATGACTACGAATGTGTCTGATACACTAGTAATACGTTTGTGGTACCTTAATACATGTAGGGCACTGTTACATACTGAGAATTTGCATTCCAAGATGTGTGAAAGGTAGGAGAGTCTATAAAATTGTAATCACTCATGTTAATAGAGCTGGTATATATGGAAAAACGCTGCATAAACACTTGGATTTCACAATGAAGGTTAGGTTTAGGGTGAGGCTTAGGGATAGGGCTAGAGCTCGGGTTAGAGTTGGGGTTATGGTTATTCCTAGGGTTAGGTTAAGGTTTCGGTTTAGGGCTAGGGTTAGGTTTAGGGCAAAGGCTAGGTTTATGTTAGGGCTACGGTTAAATTTAGGGTTATGGTGTATTAACATTAGCAATTCTCAATGAATGACCTTGAATCACTGGACAAAATTGAATCAAACAGTGAGATTTAACAATAATAGTCAAGGGAAATATTTAAGAATGCTTGTTACACTAGGAATACATGGTTCAAAGACCTTTAATATGAAAAGTACACAATTTCGTCCCTGGGAAATCGTGTTGAAGAACTTAGAAGTGAGTGCGATACTGTTTACATTTTTTATTACATCAAAATGAGTTGGCGTTTTAGGATTAAAGTTGGTTTAAAACTTAAAAATTCGTTCTAATAAACCTGATATAACAGTATGAAAGTATTCAAAATCCCTTAAGAATCAAAAGGATAGCTATTCTAGGATCAAAGTAATAATAATTTATGTTTAAAGGGCTGGTATATGTGGAATAAGTGTATAAACCCTTGGATTTCACAATGAATGAGCTTGAATGACTGGACAAAAGGGAATCAAACGCTGAGAATTCACAGTAAGAGACTAGGGAAATATTTAAGAATGCTTCACATACTAGGAATATAGGTTAGAAGAGCATTAAAGTTTGAAGGAAACTGTAGTCACTGGGAAATCCCGTTTAAAGACTAGGGACCTGAGTTAGATACTGGTCACCTTTATACTTTAGTGAAATGAGTTGGCGTTTTTGACAAAAGGTGTGTTAGGCATTTAAACTTTCATTTTCATAAGGTTCAGATACCTTAAAAAGTTATGTTCCTACCACTAATATTGACAGTTTATTGTTAGTGTACAGATTAGGTCTAGGGCTAGTGTTAGGGCTAGGGTTAGGGCTAGGGTTAGGATTAGGGTTAGGATTAGGGTTAGGGTTAGAGTTCGGGCTAGTTTTAGGGTTAGGGTTAGGGTTATGGTTAGGGTTAGGGTTCAGGCTAGGGTTAGGCGTAGGTTTAGGATTAGGGTTAGGGTTAGGGTTCGGGCTAGGGTTAGAATTAAGGTTAGGGTTAGGGTTAGGTTTTCGGGTTTAGGGTTAGGGTTAGGGTTAGGGTTAGGGTTAGGGTTAGGGTTAGGAATACATGTTAAAAGAGCTTTAATATCTGTAGCACACAATTTAGTCCCTGGGAAATCTTGTTCAAAGAGCTGAGAAGGGAATGTGATACTGTTACATTTTTTACTCCCTAAAAATGAGTTGGCCTTTTTGGAATAATTTGGTGAGAAACTTAAAAATTCGTTTTCTAGACATGATATAAGAGCATAAAAGTATTCAAAACCCTTAAGAATCAAAATGATAGTTATTCTAATGTTCAAAGTAGTAATAATTTACGTTTAAAGGGCTGATATAATGGAACAAGTCTGTATAAACCCTTGGAATTTACAATGAATGAGCTTGAATGAATAGACAAAAGGGAATCAAACACTTTGAATTCACAGTAAGAGTCTAGGGAAATATTTAAGAATGTGCTTCCCATACTGGGAATACATGTTCAAAGAGCATTAATGTCTGAAGAAAACTGTGTAACCACTGGGAAATTGTGTTCAAAGACCAGAGAACTGAGTTAAATACTGGTTACATTTATACTTGAGTGAAATGAGTTGGCGTTTTTGACAAAAGGTTGGCTAAACATTCTAACATTCATTTTCATAGAGCTCAGATACCTTAAAAAGTTATTTTCATCCACTAATAATGACAGTTTATTGTTAGTGTACAGGTTAGTGCTAGGACTAGTGTTACGGCTAGGGTTAGGGTTAAGGTACAGTTTCGGGTTCGGGCTAGGGTTAGAGTTATGTCTAGTGCTAGGGCTAGGGCTACTGTTAGATCTAGGATTAGGGTGAAAGTTAAGCTTATGCTATGGCTAGGGTTAGGATTAGGGTTACGGCTAGAGCTAGGCTTAGGGATAGGCTTTGGGTTAAGGTTATGGTGTATTACCATTACAAATTCACAATGAATGACCTTGAATCACTGTACAAAAGTGAATCAAACGCTGAAATTTAACAATGATAGAAAAGGGAAATATTTAGGATTGTGATTAGAACACTAGAAATACCTGTTCAAAGAGATTTACTACCTGTAGCACACAATTTAATCACTGCGAAATCGTGTTCAAAGAGCTGAAAATGAGTGTGATACGGTTACATTTTTTATTCCCTAAAAATGAGTTGGCCTCTTTGGAATAATTTGGTGAGAAACTTAAAAATTCGTTTTCCTAGACATGATATAAGAGCATAAAAGTATTCAAAACCCTTAAGAATCAAAATGATAGTTATTCTAATGTTCAAAGTAGTAATAATCACGTTTAAAGGGCTGTTATAATGGAACAAGTCTGTAAAAACTCTTAAAATTCACAATGAATGACCTTGAATGACTGACAAAAGGGAATCAAACACTGAGAATTCACAATAAGAGACTAGTGAAATATTTAAGAATGTGCTTCATATACAGGGCATAAAGGTTCAAAGAGCGTTAATATGTGACGGAAACTGTGTAGTCACTGGGAAGTTGTCTTCAAAGAGCAGAGAAGTGTGTTGGATGTTGGTTACATTTATAATTTAGTCCCGATGAGTTGGCATTTTTGAAAGAAAGTTGGTTAAATATTAAAACTTTCCTTTTCATAGCGCTCAGATAACTGGAAGAAATGTTACAACTCTCACAGACCTGGGAAATGACTACGAATGTGTCTGATACACTAGTAATACGTTTGTGGTACCTTAATACATGTAGGGCACTGTTACATACTGAGAATTTGCATTCCAAGATGTGTGAAAGGTAGGAGAGTCTATAAAATTGTAATCACTCATGTTAATAGAGCTGGTATATATGGAAAAACGCTGCATAAACACTTGGATTTCACAATGAAGGTTAGGTTTAGGGTGAGGCTTAGGGATAGGGCTAGAGCTCGGGTTAGAGTTGGGGTTATGGTTATTCCTAGGGTTAGGTTAAGGTTTCGGTTTAGGGCTAGGGTTAGGTTTAGGGCAAAGGCTAGGTTTATGTTAGGGCTACGGTTAAATTTAGGGTTATGGTGTATTAACATTAGCAATTCTCAATGAATGACCTTGAATCACTGGACAAAATTGAATCAAACAGTGAGATTTAACAATAATAGTCAAGGGAAATATTTAAGAATGCTTGTTACACTAGGAATACATGGTTCAAAGACCTTTAATATGAAAAGTACACAATTTCGTCCCTGGGAAATCGTGTTGAAGAACTTAGAAGTGAGTGCGATACTGTTTACATTTTTTATTACATCAAAATGAGTTGGCGTTTTAGGATTAAAGTTGGTTTAAAACTTAAAAATTCGTTCTAATAAACCTGATATAACAGTATGAAAGTATTCAAAATCCCTTAAGAATCAAAAGGATAGCTATTCTAGGATCAAAGTAATAATAATTTATGTTTAAAGGGCTGGTATATGTGGAATAAGTGTATAAACCCTTGGATTTCACAATGAATGAGCTTGAATGACTGGACAAAAGGGAATCAAACGCTGAGAATTCACAGTAAGAGACTAGGGAAATATTTAAGAATGCTTCACATACTAGGAATATAGGTTAGAAGAGCATTAAAGTTTGAAGGAAACTGTAGTCACTGGGAAATCCCGTTTAAAGACTAGGGACCTGAGTTAGATACTGGTCACCTTTATACTTTAGTGAAATGAGTTGGCGTTTTTGACAAAAGGTGTGTTAGGCATTTAAACTTTCATTTTCATAAGGTTCAGATACCTTAAAAAGTTATGTTCCTACCACTAATATTGACAGTTTATTGTTAGTGTACAGATTAGGTCTAGGGCTAGTGTTAGGGCTAGGGTTAGGGCTAGGGTTAGGATTAGGGTTAGGATTAGGGTTAGGGTTAGAGTTCGGGCTAGTTTTAGGGTTAGGGTTAGGGTTATGGTTAGGGTTAGGGTTCAGGCTAGGGTTAGGCGTAGGTTTAGGATTAGGGTTAGGGTTAGGGTTCGGGCTAGGGTTAGAATTAAGGTTAGGGTTAGGGTTAGGTTTTCGGGTTTAGGGTTAGGGTTAGGGTTAGGGTTAGGGTTAGGGTTAGGGTTAGGGTTAGGCGTAGGTTTAGGATTAGGGTTAGGGTTAGGGTTCGTGCTAGGGTTAGTATTGAGGTTAGGGTTAGGGTTAGGTTTAGTGTTAGGGTTAGGGTTCGGGCTAGGGTTAGGGTTAGGGTTCGGGTTAGGGTTAGTGTTAGAGCTATGGTTAGGGTTAGGGCTAGGGTTAGGATTAGGGTTATGATTTGGGTTAGGGTTCGGGCTAGGGTTAGGGTTAGGGTTAGGTTTAGGGTTCGGGCTAGGGTTAGGGTTAGGGTTAAAGCTAGTGTTAGGGCTAGGGTTAGGTTTAGGGTTCGGGCTAGTGTTAGGGTTAGGGTTAGGGTTAGGTTTAGGGTTAGGATTAGGGCTAGGGCTAGTGTTAAGGCCAGGTTAAGATTAGGGTTAGGGTTAGGATTAGGGTTAGGGTTAGGGTTCGGGCTAGTGTTAGGGCTAGGGTTAAAGTTAGGGTTCTGGCTAGGTTTAGGGTTTATGCTTAGAGTTAGGGCTAGGGCTAGCGTTGGGGCTAGGGTTAGGATTAGGTTTAGGGTTAGGCTTAGGGTTAGTGTTAGGGCTAGTGTTAGGGCTAGGGTTAGGGTTAGGGTTAGGTTTACGGCAAGAGCTAGGGTTAGGGATAGGGTTTGTGTTAAGGTTATGGTGTATTAACAATACAACTTGAATCACTGTACAAATGTGAATCAAAACCTGAAATTTAACAATGATAGACAAGGGAAATATTTAGGATTGTTCTTTATACACTAGGAATACATGTTAAAAGAGCTTTAATATCTGTAGCACACAATTTAGTCCCTGGGAAATCTTGTTCAAAGAGCTGAGAAGGGAATGTGATACTGTTACATTTTTTACTCCCTAAAAATGAGTTGGCCTTTTTGGAATAATTTGGTGAGAAACTTAAAAATTCGTTTTCTAGACATGATATAAGAGCATAAAAGTATTCAAAACCCTTAAGAATCAAAATGATAGTTATTCTAATGTTCAAAGTAGTAATAATTTACGTTTAAAGGGCTGATATAATGGAACAAGTCTGTATAAACCCTTGGAATTTACAATGAATGAGCTTGAATGAATAGACAAAAGGGAATCAAACACTTTGAATTCACAGTAAGAGTCTAGGGAAATATTTAAGAATGTGCTTCCCATACTGGGAATACATGTTCAAAGAGCATTAATGTCTGAAGAAAACTGTGTAACCACTGGGAAATTGTGTTCAAAGACCAGAGAACTGAGTTAAATACTGGTTACATTTATACTTGAGTGAAATGAGTTGGCGTTTTTGACAAAAGGTTGGCTAAACATTCTAACATTCATTTTCATAGAGCTCAGATACCTTAAAAAGTTATTTTCATCCACTAATAATGACAGTTTATTGTTAGTGTACAGGTTAGTGCTAGGACTAGTGTTACGGCTAGGGTTAGGGTTAAGGTACAGTTTCGGGTTCGGGCTAGGGTTAGAGTTATGTCTAGTGCTAGGGCTAGGGCTACTGTTAGATCTAGGATTAGGGTGAAAGTTAAGCTTATGCTATGGCTAGGGTTAGGATTAGGGTTACGGCTAGAGCTAGGCTTAGGGATAGGCTTTGGGTTAAGGTTATGGTGTATTACCATTACAAATTCACAATGAATGACCTTGAATCACTGTACAAAAGTGAATCAAACGCTGAAATTTAACAATGATAGAAAAGGGAAATATTTAGGATTGTGATTAGAACACTAGAAATACCTGTTCAAAGAGATTTACTATCTGTAGCACACAATTTAATCACTGGGAAATCGTGTTCAAAGAGCTGAAAATGAGTGTGATACGGTTACATTTTTTATTCCCTAAAAATGAGTTGGCCTCTTTGGAATAATTTGGTGAGAAACTTAAAAATTCGTTTTCCTAGACATGATATAAGAGCATAAAAGTATTCAAAACCCTTAAGAATCAAAATGATAGTTATTCTAATGTTCAAAGTAGTAATAATCACGTTTAAAGGGCTGTTATAATGGAACAAGTCTGTAAAAACTCTTAAAATTCACAATGAATGACCTTGAATGACTGACAAAAGGGAATCAAACACTGAGAATTCACAATAAGAGACTAGTGAAATATTTAAGAATGTGCTTCATATACAGGGCATAAAGGTTCAAAGAGCGTTAATATGTGACGGAAACTGTGTAGTCACTGGGAAGTTGTCTTCAAAGAGCAGAGAAGTGTGTTGGATGTTGGTTACATTTATAATTTAGTCCCGATGAGTTGGCATTTTTGAAAGAAAGTTGGTTAAATATTAAAACTTTCCTTTTCATAGCGCTCAGATAACTGGAAGAAATGTTACAACTCTCACAGACCTGGGAAATGACTACGAATGTGTCTGATACACTAGTAATACGTTTGTGGTACCTTAATACATGTAGGGCACTGTTACATACTGAGAATTTGCATTCCAAGATGTGTGAAAGGTAGGAGAGTCTATAAAATTGTAATCACTCATGTTAATAGAGCTGGTATATATGGAAAAACGCTGCATAAACACTTGGATTTCACAATGAAGGTTAGGTTTAGGGTGAGGCTTAGGGATAGGGCTAGAGCTCGGGTTAGAGTTGGGGTTATGGTTATTCCTAGGGTTAGGTTAAGGTTTCGGTTTAGGGCTAGGGTTAGGTTTAGGGCAAAGGCTAGGTTTATGTTAGGGCTACGGTTAAATTTAGGGTTATGGTGTATTAACATTAGCAATTCTCAATGAATGACCTTGAATCACTGGACAAAATTGAATCAAACAGTGAGATTTAACAATAATAGTCAAGGGAAATATTTAAGAATGCTTGTTACACTAGGAATACATGGTTCAAAGACCTTTAATATGAAAAGTACACAATTTCGTCCCTGGGAAATCGTGTTGAAGAACTTAGAAGTGAGTGCGATACTGTTTACATTTTTTATTACATCAAAATGAGTTGGCGTTTTAGGATTAAAGTTGGTTTAAAACTTAAAAATTCGTTCTAATAAACCTGATATAACAGTATGAAAGTATTCAAAATCCCTTAAGAATCAAAAGGATAGCTATTCTAGGATCAAAGTAATAATAATTTATGTTTAAAGGGCTGGTATATGTGGAATAAGTGTATAAACCCTTGGATTTCACAATGAATGAGCTTGAATGACTGGACAAAAGGGAATCAAACGCTGAGAATTCACAGTAAGAGACTAGGGAAATATTTAAGAATGCTTCACATACTAGGAATATAGGTTAGAAGAGCATTAAAGTTTGAAGGAAACTGTAGTCACTGGGAAATCCCGTTTAAAGACTAGGGACCTGAGTTAGATACTGGTCACCTTTATACTTTAGTGAAATGAGTTGGCGTTTTTGACAAAAGGTGTGTTAGGCATTTAAACTTTCATTTTCATAAGGTTCAGATACCTTAAAAAGTTATGTTCCTACCACTAATATTGACAGTTTATTGTTAGTGTACAGATTAGGTCTAGGGCTAGTGTTAGGGCTAGGGTTAGGGCTAGGGTTAGGATTAGGGTTAGGATTAGGGTTAGGGTTAGAGTTCGGGCTAGTTTTAGGGTTAGGGTTAGGGTTATGGTTAGGGTTAGGGTTCAGGCTAGGGTTAGGCGTAGGTTTAGGATTAGGGTTAGGGTTAGGGTTCGGGCTAGGGTTAGAATTAAGGTTAGGGTTAGGGTTAGGTTTTCGGGTTTAGGGTTAGGGTTAGGGTTAGGGTTAGGGTTAGGGTTAGGGTTAGGCGTAGGTTTAGGATTAGGGTTAGGGTTAGGGTTCGTGCTAGGGTTAGTATTGAGGTTAGGGTTAGGGTTAGGTTTAGTGTTAGGGTTAGGGTTCGGGCTAGGGTTAGGGTTAGGGTTCGGGTTAGGGTTAGTGTTAGAGCTATGGTTAGGGTTAGGGCTAGGGTTAGGATTAGGGTTATGATTTGGGTTAGGGTTCGGGCTAGGGTTAGGGTTAGGGTTAGGTTTAGGGTTCGGGCTAGGGTTAGGGTTAGGGTTAAAGCTAGTGTTAGGGCTAGGGTTAGGTTTAGGGTTCGGGCTAGTGTTAGGGTTAGGGTTAGGGTTAGGTTTAGGGTTAGGATTAGGGCTAGGGCTAGTGTTAAGGCCAGGTTAAGATTAGGGTTAGGGTTAGGATTAGGGTTAGGGTTAGGGTTCGGGCTAGTGTTAGGGCTAGGGTTAAAGTTAGGGTTCTGGCTAGGTTTAGGGTTTATGCTTAGAGTTAGGGCTAGGGCTAGCGTTGGGGCTAGGGTTAGGATTAGGTTTAGGGTTAGGCTTAGGGTTAGTGTTAGGGCTAGTGTTAGGGCTAGGGTTAGGGTTAGGGTTAGGTTTACGGCAAGAGCTAGGGTTAGGGATAGGGTTTGTGTTAAGGTTATGGTGTATTAACAATACAACTTGAATCACTGTACAAATGTGAATCAAAACCTGAAATTTAACAATGATAGACAAGGGAAATATTTAGGATTGTTCTTTATACACTAGGAATACATGTTAAAAGAGCTTTAATATCTGTAGCACACAATTTAGTCCCTGGGAAATCTTGTTCAAAGAGCTGAGAAGGGAATGTGATACTGTTACATTTTTTACTCCCTAAAAATGAGTTGGCCTTTTTGGAATAATTTGGTGAGAAACTTAAAAATTCGTTTTCTAGACATGATATAAGAGCATAAAAGTATTCAAAACCCTTAAGAATCAAAATGATAGTTATTCTAATGTTCAAAGTAGTAATAATTTACGTTTAAAGGGCTGATATAATGGAACAAGTCTGTATAAACCCTTGGAATTTACAATGAATGAGCTTGAATGAATAGACAAAAGGGAATCAAACACTTTGAATTCACAGTAAGAGTCTAGGGAAATATTTAAGAATGTGCTTCCCATACTGGGAATACATGTTCAAAGAGCATTAATGTCTGAAGAAAACTGTGTAACCACTGGGAAATTGTGTTCAAAGACCAGAGAACTGAGTTAAATACTGGTTACATTTATACTTGAGTGAAATGAGTTGGCGTTTTTGACAAAAGGTTGGCTAAACATTCTAACATTCATTTTCATAGAGCTCAGATACCTTAAAAAGTTATTTTCATCCACTAATAATGACAGTTTATTGTTAGTGTACAGGTTAGTGCTAGGACTAGTGTTACGGCTAGGGTTAGGGTTAAGGTACAGTTTCGGGTTCGGGCTAGGGTTAGAGTTATGTCTAGTGCTAGGGCTAGGGCTACTGTTAGATCTAGGATTAGGGTGAAAGTTAAGCTTATGCTATGGCTAGGGTTAGGATTAGGGTTACGGCTAGAGCTAGGCTTAGGGATAGGCTTTGGGTTAAGGTTATGGTGTATTACCATTACAAATTCACAATGAATGACCTTGAATCACTGTACAAAAGTGAATCAAACGCTGAAATTTAACAATGATAGAAAAGGGAAATATTTAGGATTGTGATTAGAACACTAGAAATACCTGTTCAAAGAGATTTACTATCTGTAGCACACAATTTAATCACTGGGAAATCGTGTTCAAAGAGCTGAAAATGAGTGTGATACGGTTACATTTTTTATTCCCTAAAAATGAGTTGGCCTCTTTGGAATAATTTGGTGAGAAACTTAAAAATTCGTTTTCCTAGACATGATATAAGAGCATAAAAGTATTCAAAACCCTTAAGAATCAAAATGATAGTTATTCTAATGTTCAAAGTAGTAATAATCACGTTTAAAGGGCTGTTATAATGGAACAAGTCTGTAAAAACTCTTAAAATTCACAATGAATGACCTTGAATGACTGACAAAAGGGAATCAAACACTGAGAATTCACAATAAGAGACTAGTGAAATATTTAAGAATGTGCTTCATATACAGGGCATAAAGGTTCAAAGAGCGTTAATATGTGACGGAAACTGTGTAGTCACTGGGAAGTTGTCTTCAAAGAGCAGAGAAGTGTGTTGGATGTTGGTTACATTTATAATTTAGTCCCGATGAGTTGGCATTTTTGAAAGAAAGTTGGTTAAATATTAAAACTTTCCTTTTCATAGCGCTCAGATAACTGGAAGAAATGTTACAACTCTCACAGACCTGGGAAATGACTACGAATGTGTCTGATACACTAGTAATACGTTTGTGGTACCTTAATACATGTAGGGCACTGTTACATACTGAGAATTTGCATTCCAAGATGTGTGAAAGGTAGGAGAGTCTATAAAATTGTAATCACTCATGTTAATAGAGCTGGTATATATGGAAAAACGCTGCATAAACACTTGGATTTCACAATGAAGGTTAGGTTTAGGGTGAGGCTTAGGGATAGGGCTAGAGCTCGGGTTAGAGTTGGGGTTATGGTTATTCCTAGGGTTAGGTTAAGGTTTCGGTTTAGGGCTAGGGTTAGGTTTAGGGCAAAGGCTAGGTTTATGTTAGGGCTACGGTTAAATTTAGGGTTATGGTGTATTAACATTAGCAATTCTCAATGAATGACCTTGAATCACTGGACAAAATTGAATCAAACAGTGAGATTTAACAATAATAGTCAAGGGAAATATTTAAGAATGCTTGTTACACTAGGAATACATGGTTCAAAGACCTTTAATATGAAAAGTACACAATTTCGTCCCTGGGAAATCGTGTTGAAGAACTTAGAAGTGAGTGCGATACTGTTTACATTTTTTATTACATCAAAATGAGTTGGCGTTTTAGGATTAAAGTTGGTTTAAAACTTAAAAATTCGTTCTAATAAACCTGATATAACAGTATGAAAGTATTCAAAATCCCTTAAGAATCAAAAGGATAGCTATTCTAGGATCAAAGTAATAATAATTTATGTTTAAAGGGCTGGTATATGTGGAATAAGTGTATAAACCCTTGGATTTCACAATGAATGAGCTTGAATGACTGGACAAAAGGGAATCAAACGCTGAGAATTCACAGTAAGAGACTAGGGAAATATTTAAGAATGCTTCACATACTAGGAATATAGGTTAGAAGAGCATTAAAGTTTGAAGGAAACTGTAGTCACTGGGAAATCCCGTTTAAAGACTAGGGACCTGAGTTAGATACTGGTCACCTTTATACTTTAGTGAAATGAGTTGGCGTTTTTGACAAAAGGTGTGTTAGGCATTTAAACTTTCATTTTCATAAGGTTCAGATACCTTAAAAAGTTATGTTCCTACCACTAATATTGACAGTTTATTGTTAGTGTACAGATTAGGTCTAGGGCTAGTGTTAGGGCTAGGGTTAGGGCTAGGGTTAGGATTAGGGTTAGGATTAGGGTTAGGGTTAGAGTTCGGGCTAGTTTTAGGGTTAGGGTTAGGGTTATGGTTAGGGTTAGGGTTCAGGCTAGGGTTAGGCGTAGGTTTAGGATTAGGGTTAGGGTTAGGGTTCGGGCTAGGGTTAGAATTAAGGTTAGGGTTAGGGTTAGGTTTTCGGGTTTAGGGTTAGGGTTAGGGTTAGGGTTAGGGTTAGGGTTAGGGTTAGGCGTAGGTTTAGGATTAGGGTTAGGGTTAGGGTTCGTGCTAGGGTTAGTATTGAGGTTAGGGTTAGGGTTAGGTTTAGTGTTAGGGTTAGGGTTCGGGCTAGGGTTAGGGTTAGGGTTCGGGTTAGGGTTAGTGTTAGAGCTATGGTTAGGGTTAGGGCTAGGGTTAGGATTAGGGTTATGATTTGGGTTAGGGTTCGGGCTAGGGTTAGGGTTAGGGTTAGGTTTAGGGTTCGGGCTAGGGTTAGGGTTAGGGTTAAAGCTAGTGTTAGGGCTAGGGTTAGGTTTAGGGTTCGGGCTAGTGTTAGGGTTAGGGTTAGGGTTAGGTTTAGGGTTAGGATTAGGGCTAGGGCTAGTGTTAAGGCCAGGTTAAGATTAGGGTTAGGGTTAGGATTAGGGTTAGGGTTAGGGTTCGGGCTAGTGTTAGGGCTAGGGTTAAAGTTAGGGTTCTGGCTAGGTTTAGGGTTTATGCTTAGAGTTAGGGCTAGGGCTAGCGTTGGGGCTAGGGTTAGGATTAGGTTTAGGGTTAGGCTTAGGGTTAGTGTTAGGGCTAGTGTTAGGGCTAGGGTTAGGGTTAGGGTTAGGTTTACGGCAAGAGCTAGGGTTAGGGATAGGGTTTGTGTTAAGGTTATGGTGTATTAACAATACAACTTGAATCACTGTACAAATGTGAATCAAAACCTGAAATTTAACAATGATAGACAAGGGAAATATTTAGGATTGTTCTTTATACACTAGGAATACATGTTAAAAGAGCTTTAATATCTGTAGCACACAATTTAGTCCCTGGGAAATCTTGTTCAAAGAGCTGAGAAGGGAATGTGATACTGTTACATTTTTTACTCCCTAAAAATGAGTTGGCCTTTTTGGAATAATTTGGTGAGAAACTTAAAAATTCGTTTTCTAGACATGATATAAGAGCATAAAAGTATTCAAAACCCTTAAGAATCAAAATGATAGTTATTCTAATGTTCAAAGTAGTAATAATTTACGTTTAAAGGGCTGATATAATGGAACAAGTCTGTATAAACCCTTGGAATTTACAATGAATGAGCTTGAATGAATAGACAAAAGGGAATCAAACACTTTGAATTCACAGTAAGAGTCTAGGGAAATATTTAAGAATGTGCTTCCCATACTGGGAATACATGTTCAAAGAGCATTAATGTCTGAAGAAAACTGTGTAACCACTGGGAAATTGTGTTCAAAGACCAGAGAACTGAGTTAAATACTGGTTACATTTATACTTGAGTGAAATGAGTTGGCGTTTTTGACAAAAGGTTGGCTAAACATTCTAACATTCATTTTCATAGAGCTCAGATACCTTAAAAAGTTATTTTCATCCACTAATAATGACAGTTTATTGTTAGTGTACAGGTTAGTGCTAGGACTAGTGTTACGGCTAGGGTTAGGGTTAAGGTACAGTTTCGGGTTCGGGCTAGGGTTAGAGTTATGTCTAGTGCTAGGGCTAGGGCTACTGTTAGATCTAGGATTAGGGTGAAAGTTAAGCTTATGCTATGGCTAGGGTTAGGATTAGGGTTACGGCTAGAGCTAGGCTTAGGGATAGGCTTTGGGTTAAGGTTATGGTGTATTACCATTACAAATTCACAATGAATGACCTTGAATCACTGTACAAAAGTGAATCAAACGCTGAAATTTAACAATGATAGAAAAGGGAAATATTTAGGATTGTGATTAGAACACTAGAAATACCTGTTCAAAGAGATTTACTATCTGTAGCACACAATTTAATCACTGGGAAATCGTGTTCAAAGAGCTGAAAATGAGTGTGATACGGTTACATTTTTTATTCCCTAAAAATGAGTTGGCCTCTTTGGAATAATTTGGTGAGAAACTTAAAAATTCGTTTTCCTAGACATGATATAAGAGCATAAAAGTATTCAAAACCCTTAAGAATCAAAATGATAGTTATTCTAATGTTCAAAGTAGTAATAATCACGTTTAAAGGGCTGTTATAATGGAACAAGTCTGTAAAAACTCTTAAAATTCACAATGAATGACCTTGAATGACTGACAAAAGGGAATCAAACACTGAGAATTCACAATAAGAGACTAGTGAAATATTTAAGAATGTGCTTCATATACAGGGCATAAAGGTTCAAAGAGCGTTAATATGTGACGGAAACTGTGTAGTCACTGGGAAGTTGTCTTCAAAGAGCAGAGAAGTGTGTTGGATGTTGGTTACATTTATAATTTAGTCCCGATGAGTTGGCATTTTTGAAAGAAAGTTGGTTAAATATTAAAACTTTCCTTTTCATAGCGCTCAGATAACTGGAAGAAATGTTACAACTCTCACAGACCTGGGAAATGACTACGAATGTGTCTGATACACTAGTAATACGTTTGTGGTACCTTAATACATGTAGGGCACTGTTACATACTGAGAATTTGCATTCCAAGATGTGTGAAAGGTAGGAGAGTCTATAAAATTGTAATCACTCATGTTAATAGAGCTGGTATATATGGAAAAACGCTGCATAAACACTTGGATTTCACAATGAAGGTTAGGTTTAGGGTGAGGCTTAGGGATAGGGCTAGAGCTCGGGTTAGAGTTGGGGTTATGGTTATTCCTAGGGTTAGGTTAAGGTTTCGGTTTAGGGCTAGGGTTAGGTTTAGGGCAAAGGCTAGGTTTATGTTAGGGCTACGGTTAAATTTAGGGTTATGGTGTATTAACATTAGCAATTCTCAATGAATGACCTTGAATCACTGGACAAAATTGAATCAAACAGTGAGATTTAACAATAATAGTCAAGGGAAATATTTAAGAATGCTTGTTACACTAGGAATACATGGTTCAAAGACCTTTAATATGAAAAGTACACAATTTCGTCCCTGGGAAATCGTGTTGAAGAACTTAGAAGTGAGTGCGATACTGTTTACATTTTTTATTACATCAAAATGAGTTGGCGTTTTAGGATTAAAGTTGGTTTAAAACTTAAAAATTCGTTCTAATAAACCTGATATAACAGTATGAAAGTATTCAAAATCCCTTAAGAATCAAAAGGATAGCTATTCTAGGATCAAAGTAATAATAATTTATGTTTAAAGGGCTGGTATATGTGGAATAAGTGTATAAACCCTTGGATTTCACAATGAATGAGCTTGAATGACTGGACAAAAGGGAATCAAACGCTGAGAATTCACAGTAAGAGACTAGGGAAATATTTAAGAATGCTTCACATACTAGGAATATAGGTTAGAAGAGCATTAAAGTTTGAAGGAAACTGTAGTCACTGGGAAATCCCGTTTAAAGACTAGGGACCTGAGTTAGATACTGGTCACCTTTATACTTTAGTGAAATGAGTTGGCGTTTTTGACAAAAGGTGTGTTAGGCATTTAAACTTTCATTTTCATAAGGTTCAGATACCTTAAAAAGTTATGTTCCTACCACTAATATTGACAGTTTATTGTTAGTGTACAGATTAGGTCTAGGGCTAGTGTTAGGGCTAGGGTTAGGGCTAGGGTTAGGATTAGGGTTAGGATTAGGGTTAGGGTTAGAGTTCGGGCTAGTTTTAGGGTTAGGGTTAGGGTTATGGTTAGGGTTAGGGTTCAGGCTAGGGTTAGGCGTAGGTTTAGGATTAGGGTTAGGGTTAGGGTTCGGGCTAGGGTTAGAATTAAGGTTAGGGTTAGGGTTAGGTTTTCGGGTTTAGGGTTAGGGTTAGGGTTAGGGTTAGGGTTAGGGTTAGGGTTAGGCGTAGGTTTAGGATTAGGGTTAGGGTTAGGGTTCGTGCTAGGGTTAGTATTGAGGTTAGGGTTAGGGTTAGGTTTAGTGTTAGGGTTAGGGTTCGGGCTAGGGTTAGGGTTAGGGTTCGGGTTAGGGTTAGTGTTAGAGCTATGGTTAGGGTTAGGGCTAGGGTTAGGATTAGGGTTATGATTTGGGTTAGGGTTCGGGCTAGGGTTAGGGTTAGGGTTAGGTTTAGGGTTCGGGCTAGGGTTAGGGTTAGGGTTAAAGCTAGTGTTAGGGCTAGGGTTAGGTTTAGGGTTCGGGCTAGTGTTAGGGTTAGGGTTAGGGTTAGGTTTAGGGTTAGGATTAGGGCTAGGGCTAGTGTTAAGGCCAGGTTAAGATTAGGGTTAGGGTTAGGATTAGGGTTAGGGTTAGGGTTCGGGCTAGTGTTAGGGCTAGGGTTAAAGTTAGGGTTCTGGCTAGGTTTAGGGTTTATGCTTAGAGTTAGGGCTAGGGCTAGCGTTGGGGCTAGGGTTAGGATTAGGTTTAGGGTTAGGCTTAGGGTTAGTGTTAGGGCTAGTGTTAGGGCTAGGGTTAGGGTTAGGGTTAGGTTTACGGCAAGAGCTAGGGTTAGGGATAGGGTTTGTGTTAAGGTTATGGTGTATTAACAATACAACTTGAATCACTGTACAAATGTGAATCAAAACCTGAAATTTAACAATGATAGACAAGGGAAATATTTAGGATTGTTCTTTATACACTAGGAATACATGTTAAAAGAGCTTTAATATCTGTAGCACACAATTTAGTCCCTGGGAAATCTTGTTCAAAGAGCTGAGAAGGGAATGTGATACTGTTACATTTTTTACTCCCTAAAAATGAGTTGGCCTTTTTGGAATAATTTGGTGAGAAACTTAAAAATTCGTTTTCTAGACATGATATAAGAGCATAAAAGTATTCAAAACCCTTAAGAATCAAAATGATAGTTATTCTAATGTTCAAAGTAGTAATAATTTACGTTTAAAGGGCTGATATAATGGAACAAGTCTGTATAAACCCTTGGAATTTACAATGAATGAGCTTGAATGAATAGACAAAAGGGAATCAAACACTTTGAATTCACAGTAAGAGTCTAGGGAAATATTTAAGAATGTGCTTCCCATACTGGGAATACATGTTCAAAGAGCATTAATGTCTGAAGAAAACTGTGTAACCACTGGGAAATTGTGTTCAAAGACCAGAGAACTGAGTTAAATACTGGTTACATTTATACTTGAGTGAAATGAGTTGGCGTTTTTGACAAAAGGTTGGCTAAACATTCTAACATTCATTTTCATAGAGCTCAGATACCTTAAAAAGTTATTTTCATCCACTAATAATGACAGTTTATTGTTAGTGTACAGGTTAGTGCTAGGACTAGTGTTACGGCTAGGGTTAGGGTTAAGGTACAGTTTCGGGTTCGGGCTAGGGTTAGAGTTATGTCTAGTGCTAGGGCTAGGGCTACTGTTAGATCTAGGATTAGGGTGAAAGTTAAGCTTATGCTATGGCTAGGGTTAGGATTAGGGTTACGGCTAGAGCTAGGCTTAGGGATAGGCTTTGGGTTAAGGTTATGGTGTATTACCATTACAAATTCACAATGAATGACCTTGAATCACTGTACAAAAGTGAATCAAACGCTGAAATTTAACAATGATAGAAAAGGGAAATATTTAGGATTGTGATTAGAACACTAGAAATACCTGTTCAAAGAGATTTACTACCTGTAGCACACAATTTAATCACTGCGAAATCGTGTTCAAAGAGCTGAAAATGAGTGTGATACGGTTACATTTTTTATTCCCTAAAAATGAGTTGGCCTCTTTGGAATAATTTGGTGAGAAACTTAAAAATTCGTTTTCCTAGACATGATATAAGAGCATAAAAGTATTCAAAACCCTTAAGAATCAAAATGATAGTTATTCTAATGTTCAAAGTAGTAATAATCACGTTTAAAGGGCTGTTATAATGGAACAAGTCTGTAAAAACTCTTAAAATTCACAATGAATGACCTTGAATGACTGACAAAAGGGAATCAAACACTGAGAATTCACAATAAGAGACTAGTGAAATATTTAAGAATGTGCTTCATATACAGGGCATAAAGGTTCAAAGAGCGTTAATATGTGACGGAAACTGTGTAGTCACTGGGAAGTTGTCTTCAAAGAGCAGAGAAGTGTGTTGGATGTTGGTTACATTTATAATTTAGTCCCGATGAGTTGGCATTTTTGAAAGAAAGTTGGTTAAATATTAAAACTTTCCTTTTCATAGCGCTCAGATAACTGGAAGAAATGTTACAACTCTCACAGACCTGGGAAATGACTACGAATGTGTCTGATACACTAGTAATACGTTTGTGGTACCTTAATACATGTAGGGCACTGTTACATACTGAGAATTTGCATTCCAAGATGTGTGAAAGGTAGGAGAGTCTATAAAATTGTAATCACTCATGTTAATAGAGCTGGTATATATGGAAAAACGCTGCATAAACACTTGGATTTCACAATGAAGGTTAGGTTTAGGGTGAGGCTTAGGGATAGGGCTAGAGCTCGGGTTAGAGTTGGGGTTATGGTTATTCCTAGGGTTAGGTTAAGGTTTCGGTTTAGGGCTAGGGTTAGGTTTAGGGCAAAGGCTAGGTTTATGTTAGGGCTACGGTTAAATTTAGGGTTATGGTGTATTAACATTAGCAATTCTCAATGAATGACCTTGAATCACTGGACAAAATTGAATCAAACAGTGAGATTTAACAATAATAGTCAAGGGAAATATTTAAGAATGCTTGTTACACTAGGAATACATGGTTCAAAGACCTTTAATATGAAAAGTACACAATTTCGTCCCTGGGAAATCGTGTTGAAGAACTTAGAAGTGAGTGCGATACTGTTTACATTTTTTATTACATCAAAATGAGTTGGCGTTTTAGGATTAAAGTTGGTTTAAAACTTAAAAATTCGTTCTAATAAACCTGATATAACAGTATGAAAGTATTCAAAATCCCTTAAGAATCAAAAGGATAGCTATTCTAGGATCAAAGTAATAATAATTTATGTTTAAAGGGCTGGTATATGTGGAATAAGTGTATAAACCCTTGGATTTCACAATGAATGAGCTTGAATGACTGGACAAAAGGGAATCAAACGCTGAGAATTCACAGTAAGAGACTAGGGAAATATTTAAGAATGCTTCACATACTAGGAATATAGGTTAGAAGAGCATTAAAGTTTGAAGGAAACTGTAGTCACTGGGAAATCCCGTTTAAAGACTAGGGACCTGAGTTAGATACTGGTCACCTTTATACTTTAGTGAAATGAGTTGGCGTTTTTGACAAAAGGTGTGTTAGGCATTTAAACTTTCATTTTCATAAGGTTCAGATACCTTAAAAAGTTATGTTCCTACCACTAATATTGACAGTTTATTGTTAGTGTACAGATTAGGTCTAGGGCTAGTGTTAGGGCTAGGGTTAGGGCTAGGGTTAGGATTAGGGTTAGGATTAGGGTTAGGGTTAGAGTTCGGGCTAGTTTTAGGGTTAGGGTTAGGGTTATGGTTAGGGTTAGGGTTCAGGCTAGGGTTAGGCGTAGGTTTAGGATTAGGGTTAGGGTTAGGGTTCGGGCTAGGGTTAGAATTAAGGTTAGGGTTAGGGTTAGGTTTTCGGGTTTAGGGTTAGGGTTAGGGTTAGGGTTAGGGTTAGGGTTAGGGTTAGGGTTAGGCGTAGGTTTAGGATTAGGGTTAGGGTTAGGGTTCGTGCTAGGGTTAGTATTGAGGTTAGGGTTAGGGTTAGGTTTAGTGTTAGGGTTAGGGTTCGGGCTAGGGTTAGGGTTAGGGTTCGGGTTAGGGTTAGTGTTAGAGCTATGGTTAGGGTTAGGGCTAGGGTTAGGATTAGGGTTATGATTTGGGTTAGGGTTCGGGCTAGGGTTAGGGTTAGGGTTAGGTTTAGGGTTCGGGCTAGGGTTAGGGTTAGGGTTAAAGCTAGTGTTAGGGCTAGGGTTAGGTTTAGGGTTCGGGCTAGTGTTAGGGTTAGGGTTAGGGTTAGGTTTAGGGTTAGGATTAGGGCTAGGGCTAGTGTTAAGGCCAGGTTAAGATTAGGGTTAGGGTTAGGATTAGGGTTAGGGTTAGGGTTCGGGCTAGTGTTAGGGCTAGGGTTAAAGTTAGGGTTCTGGCTAGGTTTAGGGTTTATGCTTAGAGTTAGGGCTAGGGCTAGCGTTGGGGCTAGGGTTAGGATTAGGTTTAGGGTTAGGCTTAGGGTTAGTGTTAGGGCTAGTGTTAGGGCTAGGGTTAGGGTTAGGGTTAGGTTTACGGCAAGAGCTAGGGTTAGGGATAGGGTTTGTGTTAAGGTTATGGTGTATTAACAATACAACTTGAATCACTGTACAAATGTGAATCAAAACCTGAAATTTAACAATGATAGACAAGGGAAATATTTAGGATTGTTCTTTATACACTAGGAATACATGTTAAAAGAGCTTTAATATCTGTAGCACACAATTTAGTCCCTGGGAAATCTTGTTCAAAGAGCTGAGAAGGGAATGTGATACTGTTACATTTTTTACTCCCTAAAAATGAGTTGGCCTTTTTGGAATAATTTGGTGAGAAACTTAAAAATTCGTTTTCTAGACATGATATAAGAGCATAAAAGTATTCAAAACCCTTAAGAATCAAAATGATAGTTATTCTAATGTTCAAAGTAGTAATAATTTACGTTAAAAGGGCTGATATAATGGAACAAGTCTGTATAAACCCTTGGAATTTACAATGAATGAGCTTGAATGAATAGACAAAAGGGAATCAAACACTTTGAATTCACAGTAAGAGTCTAGGGAAATATTTAAGAATGTGCTTCCCATACTGGGAATACATGTTCAAAGAGCATTAATGTCTGAAGAAAACTGTGTAACCACTGGGAAATTGTGTTCAAAGACCAGAGAACTGAGTTAAATACTGGTTACATTTATACTTGAGTGAAATGAGTTGGCGTTTTTGACAAAAGGTTGGCTAAACATTCTAACATTCATTTTCATAGAGCTCAGATACCTTAAAAAGTTATTTTCATCCACTAATAATGACAGTTTATTGTTAGTGTACAGGTTAGTGCTAGGACTAGTGTTACGGCTAGGGTTAGGGTTAAGGTACAGTTTCGGGTTCGGGCTAGGGTTAGAGTTATGTCTAGTGCTAGGGCTAGGGCTACTGTTAGATCTAGGATTAGGGTGAAAGTTAAGCTTATGCTATGGCTAGGGTTAGGATTAGGGTTACGGCTAGAGCTAGGCTTAGGGATAGGCTTTGGGTTAAGGTTATGGTGTATTACCATTACAAATTCACAATGAATGACCTTGAATCACTGTACAAAAGTGAATCAAACGCTGAAATTTAACAATGATAGAAAAGGGAAATATTTAGGATTGTGATTAGAACACTAGAAATACCTGTTCAAAGAGATTTACTACCTGTAGCACACAATTTAATCACTGCGAAATCGTGTTCAAAGAGCTGAAAATGAGTGTGATACGGTTACATTTTTTATTCCCTAAAAATGAGTTGGCCTCTTTGGAATAATTTGGTGAGAAACTTAAAAATTCGTTTTCCTAGACATGATATAAGAGCATAAAAGTATTCAAAACCCTTAAGAATCAAAATGATAGTTATTCTAATGTTCAAAGTAGTAATAATCACGTTTAAAGGGCTGTTATAATGGAACAAGTCTGTAAAAACTCTTAAAATTCACAATGAATGACCTTGAATGACTGACAAAAGGGAATCAAACACTGAGAATTCACAATAAGAGACTAGTGAAATATTTAAGAATGTGCTTCATATACAGGGCATAAAGGTTCAAAGAGCGTTAATATGTGACGGAAACTGTGTAGTCACTGGGAAGTTGTCTTCAAAGAGCAGAGAAGTGTGTTGGATGTTGGTTACATTTATAATTTAGTCCCGATGAGTTGGCATTTTTGAAAGAAAGTTGGTTAAATATTAAAACTTTCCTTTTCATAGCGCTCAGATAACTGGAAGAAATGTTACAACTCTCACAGACCTGGGAAATGACTACGAATGTGTCTGATACACTAGTAATACGTTTGTGGTACCTTAATACATGTAGGGCACTGTTACATACTGAGAATTTGCATTCCAAGATGTGTGAAAGGTAGGAGAGTCTATAAAATTGTAATCACTCATGTTAATAGAGCTGGTATATATGGAAAAACGCTGCATAAACACTTGGATTTCACAATGAAGGTTAGGTTTAGGGTGAGGCTTAGGGATAGGGCTAGAGCTCGGGTTAGAGTTGGGGTTATGGTTATTCCTAGGGTTAGGTTAAGGTTTCGGTTTAGGGCTAGGGTTAGGTTTAGGGCAAAGGCTAGGTTTATGTTAGGGCTACGGTTAAATTTAGGGTTATGGTGTATTAACATTAGCAATTCTCAATGAATGACCTTGAATCACTGGACAAAATTGAATCAAACAGTGAGATTTAACAATAATAGTCAAGGGAAATATTTAAGAATGCTTGTTACACTAGGAATACATGGTTCAAAGACCTTTAATATGAAAAGTACACAATTTCGTCCCTGGGAAATCGTGTTGAAGAACTTAGAAGTGAGTGCGATACTGTTTACATTTTTTATTACATCAAAATGAGTTGGCGTTTTAGGATTAAAGTTGGTTTAAAACTTAAAAATTCGTTCTAATAAACCTGATATAACAGTATGAAAGTATTCAAAATCCCTTAAGAATCAAAAGGATAGCTATTCTAGGATCAAAGTAATAATAATTTATGTTTAAAGGGCTGGTATATGTGGAATAAGTGTATAAACCCTTGGATTTCACAATGAATGAGCTTGAATGACTGGACAAAAGGGAATCAAACGCTGAGAATTCACAGTAAGAGACTAGGGAAATATTTAAGAATGCTTCACATACTAGGAATATAGGTTAGAAGAGCATTAAAGTTTGAAGGAAACTGTAGTCACTGGGAAATCCCGTTTAAAGACTAGGGACCTGAGTTAGATACTGGTCACCTTTATACTTTAGTGAAATGAGTTGGCGTTTTTGACAAAAGGTGTGTTAGGCATTTAAACTTTCATTTTCATAAGGTTCAGATACCTTAAAAAGTTATGTTCCTACCACTAATATTGACAGTTTATTGTTAGTGTACAGATTAGGTCTAGGGCTAGTGTTAGGGCTAGGGTTAGGGCTAGGGTTAGGATTAGGGTTAGGATTAGGGTTAGGGTTAGAGTTCGGGCTAGTTTTAGGGTTAGGGTTAGGGTTATGGTTAGGGTTAGGGTTCAGGCTAGGGTTAGGCGTAGGTTTAGGATTAGGGTTAGGGTTAGGGTTCGGGCTAGGGTTAGAATTAAGGTTAGGGTTAGGGTTAGGTTTTCGGGTTTAGGGTTAGGGTTAGGGTTAGGGTTAGGGTTAGGGTTAGGGTTAGGGTTAGGCGTAGGTTTAGGATTAGGGTTAGGGTTAGGGTTCGTGCTAGGGTTAGTATTGAGGTTAGGGTTAGGGTTAGGTTTAGTGTTAGGGTTAGGGTTCGGGCTAGGGTTAGGGTTAGGGTTCGGGTTAGGGTTAGTGTTAGAGCTATGGTTAGGGTTAGGGCTAGGGTTAGGATTAGGGTTATGATTTGGGTTAGGGTTCGGGCTAGGGTTAGGGTTAGGGTTAGGTTTAGGGTTCGGGCTAGGGTTAGGGTTAGGGTTAAAGCTAGTGTTAGGGCTAGGGTTAGGTTTAGGGTTCGGGCTAGTGTTAGGGTTAGGGTTAGGGTTAGGTTTAGGGTTAGGATTAGGGCTAGGGCTAGTGTTAAGGCCAGGTTAAGATTAGGGTTAGGGTTAGGATTAGGGTTAGGGTTAGGGTTCGGGCTAGTGTTAGGGCTAGGGTTAAAGTTAGGGTTCTGGCTAGGTTTAGGGTTTATGCTTAGAGTTAGGGCTAGGGCTAGCGTTGGGGCTAGGGTTAGGATTAGGTTTAGGGTTAGGCTTAGGGTTAGTGTTAGGGCTAGTGTTAGGGCTAGGGTTAGGGTTAGGGTTAGGTTTACGGCAAGAGCTAGGGTTAGGGATAGGGTTTGTGTTAAGGTTATGGTGTATTAACAATACAACTTGAATCACTGTACAAATGTGAATCAAAACCTGAAATTTAACAATGATAGACAAGGGAAATATTTAGGATTGTTCTTTATACACTAGGAATACATGTTAAAAGAGCTTTAATATCTGTAGCACACAATTTAGTCCCTGGGAAATCTTGTTCAAAGAGCTGAGAAGGGAATGTGATACTGTTACATTTTTTACTCCCTAAAAATGAGTTGGCCTTTTTGGAATAATTTGGTGAGAAACTTAAAAATTCGTTTTCTAGACATGATATAAGAGCATAAAAGTATTCAAAACCCTTAAGAATCAAAATGATAGTTATTCTAATGTTCAAAGTAGTAATAATTTACGTTTAAAGGGCTGATATAATGGAACAAGTCTGTATAAACCCTTGGAATTTACAATGAATGAGCTTGAATGAATAGACAAAAGGGAATCAAACACTTTGAATTCACAGTAAGAGTCTAGGGAAATATTTAAGAATGTGCTTCCCATACTGGGAATACATGTTCAAAGAGCATTAATGTCTGAAGAAAACTGTGTAACCACTGGGAAATTGTGTTCAAAGACCAGAGAACTGAGTTAAATACTGGTTACATTTATACTTGAGTGAAATGAGTTGGCGTTTTTGACAAAAGGTTGGCTAAACATTCTAACATTCATTTTCATAGAGCTCAGATACCTTAAAAAGTTATTTTCATCCACTAATAATGACAGTTTATTGTTAGTGTACAGGTTAGTGCTAGGACTAGTGTTACGGCTAGGGTTAGGGTTAAGGTACAGTTTCGGGTTCGGGCTAGGGTTAGAGTTATGTCTAGTGCTAGGGCTAGGGCTACTGTTAGATCTAGGATTAGGGTGAAAGTTAAGCTTATGCTATGGCTAGGGTTAGGATTAGGGTTACGGCTAGAGCTAGGCTTAGGGATAGGCTTTGGGTTAAGGTTATGGTGTATTACCATTACAAATTCACAATGAATGACCTTGAATCACTGTACAAAAGTGAATCAAACGCTGAAATTTAACAATGATAGAAAAGGGAAATATTTAGGATTGTGATTAGAACACTAGAAATACCTGTTCAAAGAGATTTACTACCTGTAGCACACAATTTAATCACTGCGAAATCGTGTTCAAAGAGCTGAAAATGAGTGTGATACGGTTACATTTTTTATTCCCTAAAAATGAGTTGGCCTCTTTGGAATAATTTGGTGAGAAACTTAAAAATTCGTTTTCCTAGACATGATATAAGAGCATAAAAGTATTCAAAACCCTTAAGAATCAAAATGATAGTTATTCTAATGTTCAAAGTAGTAATAATCACGTTTAAAGGGCTGTTATAATGGAACAAGTCTGTAAAAACTCTTAAAATTCACAATGAATGACCTTGAATGACTGACAAAAGGGAATCAAACACTGAGAATTCACAATAAGAGACTAGTGAAATATTTAAGAATGTGCTTCATATACAGGGCATAAAGGTTCAAAGAGCGTTAATATGTGACGGAAACTGTGTAGTCACTGGGAAGTTGTCTTCAAAGAGCAGAGAAGTGTGTTGGATGTTGGTTACATTTATAATTTAGTCCCGATGAGTTGGCATTTTTGAAAGAAAGTTGGTTAAATATTAAAACTTTCCTTTTCATAGCGCTCAGATAACTGGAAGAAATGTTACAACTCTCACAGACCTGGGAAATGACTACGAATGTGTCTGATACACTAGTAATACGTTTGTGGTACCTTAATACATGTAGGGCACTGTTACATACTGAGAATTTGCATTCCAAGATGTGTGAAAGGTAGGAGAGTCTATAAAATTGTAATCACTCATGTTAATAGAGCTGGTATATATGGAAAAACGCTGCATAAACACTTGGATTTCACAATGAAGGTTAGGTTTAGGGTGAGGCTTAGGGATAGGGCTAGAGCTCGGGTTAGAGTTGGGGTTATGGTTATTCCTAGGGTTAGGTTAAGGTTTCGGTTTAGGGCTAGGGTTAGGTTTAGGGCAAAGGCTAGGTTTATGTTAGGGCTACGGTTAAATTTAGGGTTATGGTGTATTAACATTAGCAATTCTCAATGAATGACCTTGAATCACTGGACAAAATTGAATCAAACAGTGAGATTTAACAATAATAGTCAAGGGAAATATTTAAGAATGCTTGTTACACTAGGAATACATGGTTCAAAGACCTTTAATATGAAAAGTACACAATTTCGTCCCTGGGAAATCGTGTTGAAGAACTTAGAAGTGAGTGCGATACTGTTTACATTTTTTATTACATCAAAATGAGTTGGCGTTTTAGGATTAAAGTTGGTTTAAAACTTAAAAATTCGTTCTAATAAACCTGATATAACAGTATGAAAGTATTCAAAATCCCTTAAGAATCAAAAGGATAGCTATTCTAGGATCAAAGTAATAATAATTTATGTTTAAAGGGCTGG
This sequence comes from Plecotus auritus, assembly GCF_963455305.1. Classification (NCBI taxonomy): domain Eukaryota; kingdom Metazoa; phylum Chordata; class Mammalia; order Chiroptera; family Vespertilionidae; genus Plecotus; species Plecotus auritus. The sequence continues at coordinate 116,138,246 of NC_137773.1, read as the reverse complement.
TATATGTGGAATAAGTGTATAAACCCTTGGATTTCACAATGAATGAGCTTGAATGACTGGACAAAAGGGAATCAAACGCTGAGAATTCACAGTAAGAGACTAGGGAAATATTTAAGAATGCTTCACATACTAGGAATATAGGTTAGAAGAGCATTAAAGTTTGAAGGAAACTGTAGTCACTGGGAAATCCCGTTTAAAGACTAGGGACCTGAGTTAGATACTGGTCACCTTTATACTTTAGTGAAATGAGTTGGCGTTTTTGACAAAAGGTGTGTTAGGCATTTAAACTTTCATTTTCATAAGGTTCAGATACCTTAAAAAGTTATGTTCCTACCACTAATATTGACAGTTTATTGTTAGTGTACAGATTAGGTCTAGGGCTAGTGTTAGGGCTAGGGTTAGGGCTAGGGTTAGGATTAGGGTTAGGATTAGGGTTAGGGTTAGAGTTCGGGCTAGTTTTAGGGTTAGGGTTAGGGTTATGGTTAGGGTTAGGGTTCAGGCTAGGGTTAGGCGTAGGTTTAGGATTAGGGTTAGGGTTAGGGTTCGGGCTAGGGTTAGAATTAAGGTTAGGGTTAGGGTTAGGTTTTCGGGTTTAGGGTTAGGGTTAGGGTTAGGGTTAGGGTTAGGGTTAGGGTTAGGCGTAGGTTTAGGATTAGGGTTAGGGTTAGGGTTCGTGCTAGGGTTAGTATTGAGGTTAGGGTTAGGGTTAGGTTTAGTGTTAGGGTTAGGGTTCGGGCTAGGGTTAGGGTTAGGGTTCGGGTTAGGGTTAGTGTTAGAGCTATGGTTAGGGTTAGGGCTAGGGTTAGGATTAGGGTTATGATTTGGGTTAGGGTTCGGGCTAGGGTTAGGGTTAGGGTTAGGTTTAGGGTTCGGGCTAGGGTTAGGGTTAGGGTTAAAGCTAGTGTTAGGGCTAGGGTTAGGTTTAGGGTTCGGGCTAGTGTTAGGGTTAGGGTTAGGGTTAGGTTTAGGGTTAGGATTAGGGCTAGGGCTAGTGTTAAGGCCAGGTTAAGATTAGGGTTAGGGTTAGGATTAGGGTTAGGGTTAGGGTTCGGGCTAGTGTTAGGGCTAGGGTTAAAGTTAGGGTTCTGGCTAGGTTTAGGGTTTATGCTTAGAGTTAGGGCTAGGGCTAGCGTTGGGGCTAGGGTTAGGATTAGGTTTAGGGTTAGGCTTAGGGTTAGTGTTAGGGCTAGTGTTAGGGCTAGGGTTAGGGTTAGGGTTAGGTTTACGGCAAGAGCTAGGGTTAGGGATAGGGTTTGTGTTAAGGTTATGGTGTATTAACAATACAACTTGAATCACTGTACAAATGTGAATCAAAACCTGAAATTTAACAATGATAGACAAGGGAAATATTTAGGATTGTTCTTTATACACTAGGAATACATGTTAAAAGAGCTTTAATATCTGTAGCACACAATTTAGTCCCTGGGAAATCTTGTTCAAAGAGCTGAGAAGGGAATGTGATACTGTTACATTTTTTACTCCCTAAAAATGAGTTGGCCTTTTTGGAATAATTTGGTGAGAAACTTAAAAATTCGTTTTCTAGACATGATATAAGAGCATAAAAGTATTCAAAACCCTTAAGAATCAAAATGATAGTTATTCTAATGTTCAAAGTAGTAATAATTTACGTTTAAAGGGCTGATATAATGGAACAAGTCTGTATAAACCCTTGGAATTTACAATGAATGAGCTTGAATGAATAGACAAAAGGGAATCAAACACTTTGAATTCACAGTAAGAGTCTAGGGAAATATTTAAGAATGTGCTTCCCATACTGGGAATACATGTTCAAAGAGCATTAATGTCTGAAGAAAACTGTGTAACCACTGGGAAATTGTGTTCAAAGACCAGAGAACTGAGTTAAATACTGGTTACATTTATACTTGAGTGAAATGAGTTGGCGTTTTTGACAAAAGGTTGGCTAAACATTCTAACATTCATTTTCATAGAGCTCAGATACCTTAAAAAGTTATTTTCATCCACTAATAATGACAGTTTATTGTTAGTGTACAGGTTAGTGCTAGGACTAGTGTTACGGCTAGGGTTAGGGTTAAGGTACAGTTTCGGGTTCGGGCTAGGGTTAGAGTTATGTCTAGTGCTAGGGCTAGGGCTACTGTTAGATCTAGGATTAGGGTGAAAGTTAAGCTTATGCTATGGCTAGGGTTAGGATTAGGGTTACGGCTAGAGCTAGGCTTAGGGATAGGCTTTGGGTTAAGGTTATGGTGTATTACCATTACAAATTCACAATGAATGACCTTGAATCACTGTACAAAAGTGAATCAAACGCTGAAATTTAACAATGATAGAAAAGGGAAATATTTAGGATTGTGATTAGAACACTAGAAATACCTGTTCAAAGAGATTTACTATCTGTAGCACACAATTTAATCACTGGGAAATCGTGTTCAAAGAGCTGAAAATGAGTGTGATACGGTTACATTTTTTATTCCCTAAAAATGAGTTGGCCTCTTTGGAATAATTTGGTGAGAAACTTAAAAATTCGTTTTCCTAGACATGATATAAGAGCATAAAAGTATTCAAAACCCTTAAGAATCAAAATGATAGTTATTCTAATGTTCAAAGTAGTAATAATCACGTTTAAAGGGCTGTTATAATGGAACAAGTCTGTAAAAACTCTTAAAATTCACAATGAATGACCTTGAATGACTGACAAAAGGGAATCAAACACTGAGAATTCACAATAAGAGACTAGTGAAATATTTAAGAATGTGCTTCATATACAGGGCATAAAGGTTCAAAGAGCGTTAATATGTGACGGAAACTGTGTAGTCACTGGGAAGTTGTCTTCAAAGAGCAGAGAAGTGTGTTGGATGTTGGTTACATTTATAATTTAGTCCCGATGAGTTGGCATTTTTGAAAGAAAGTTGGTTAAATATTAAAACTTTCCTTTTCATAGCGCTCAGATAACTGGAAGAAATGTTACAACTCTCACAGACCTGGGAAATGACTACGAATGTGTCTGATACACTAGTAATACGTTTGTGGTACCTTAATACATGTAGGGCACTGTTACATACTGAGAATTTGCATTCCAAGATGTGTGAAAGGTAGGAGAGTCTATAAAATTGTAATCACTCATGTTAATAGAGCTGGTATATATGGAAAAACGCTGCATAAACACTTGGATTTCACAATGAAGGTTAGGTTTAGGGTGAGGCTTAGGGATAGGGCTAGAGCTCGGGTTAGAGTTGGGGTTATGGTTATTCCTAGGGTTAGGTTAAGGTTTCGGTTTAGGGCTAGGGTTAGGTTTAGGGCAAAGGCTAGGTTTATGTTAGGGCTACGGTTAAATTTAGGGTTATGGTGTATTAACATTAGCAATTCTCAATGAATGACCTTGAATCACTGGACAAAATTGAATCAAACAGTGAGATTTAACAATAATAGTCAAGGGAAATATTTAAGAATGCTTGTTACACTAGGAATACATGGTTCAAAGACCTTTAATATGAAAAGTACACAATTTCGTCCCTGGGAAATCGTGTTGAAGAACTTAGAAGTGAGTGCGATACTGTTTACATTTTTTATTACATCAAAATGAGTTGGCGTTTTAGGATTAAAGTTGGTTTAAAACTTAAAAATTCGTTCTAATAAACCTGATATAACAGTATGAAAGTATTCAAAATCCCTTAAGAATCAAAAGGATAGCTATTCTAGGATCAAAGTAATAATAATTTATGTTTAAAGGGCTGGTATATGTGGAATAAGTGTATAAACCCTTGGATTTCACAATGAATGAGCTTGAATGACTGGACAAAAGGGAATCAAACGCTGAGAATTCACAGTAAGAGACTAGGGAAATATTTAAGAATGCTTCACATACTAGGAATATAGGTTAGAAGAGCATTAAAGTTTGAAGGAAACTGTAGTCACTGGGAAATCCCGTTTAAAGACTAGGGACCTGAGTTAGATACTGGTCACCTTTATACTTTAGTGAAATGAGTTGGCGTTTTTGACAAAAGGTGTGTTAGGCATTTAAACTTTCATTTTCATAAGGTTCAGATACCTTAAAAAGTTATGTTCCTACCACTAATATTGACAGTTTATTGTTAGTGTACAGATTAGGTCTAGGGCTAGTGTTAGGGCTAGGGTTAGGGCTAGGGTTAGGATTAGGGTTAGGATTAGGGTTAGGGTTAGAGTTCGGGCTAGTTTTAGGGTTAGGGTTAGGGTTATGGTTAGGGTTAGGGTTCAGGCTAGGGTTAGGCGTAGGTTTAGGATTAGGGTTAGGGTTAGGGTTCGGGCTAGGGTTAGAATTAAGGTTAGGGTTAGGGTTAGGTTTTCGGGTTTAGGGTTAGGGTTAGGGTTAGGGTTAGGGTTAGGGTTAGGGTTAGGCGTAGGTTTAGGATTAGGGTTAGGGTTAGGGTTCGTGCTAGGGTTAGTATTGAGGTTAGGGTTAGGGTTAGGTTTAGTGTTAGGGTTAGGGTTCGGGCTAGGGTTAGGGTTAGGGTTCGGGTTAGGGTTAGTGTTAGAGCTATGGTTAGGGTTAGGGCTAGGGTTAGGATTAGGGTTATGATTTGGGTTAGGGTTCGGGCTAGGGTTAGGGTTAGGGTTAGGTTTAGGGTTCGGGCTAGGGTTAGGGTTAGGGTTAAAGCTAGTGTTAGGGCTAGGGTTAGGTTTAGGGTTCGGGCTAGTGTTAGGGTTAGGGTTAGGGTTAGGTTTAGGGTTAGGATTAGGGCTAGGGCTAGTGTTAAGGCCAGGTTAAGATTAGGGTTAGGGTTAGGATTAGGGTTAGGGTTAGGGTTCGGGCTAGTGTTAGGGCTAGGGTTAAAGTTAGGGTTCTGGCTAGGTTTAGGGTTTATGCTTAGAGTTAGGGCTAGGGCTAGCGTTGGGGCTAGGGTTAGGATTAGGTTTAGGGTTAGGCTTAGGGTTAGTGTTAGGGCTAGTGTTAGGGCTAGGGTTAGGGTTAGGGTTAGGTTTACGGCAAGAGCTAGGGTTAGGGATAGGGTTTGTGTTAAGGTTATGGTGTATTAACAATACAACTTGAATCACTGTACAAATGTGAATCAAAACCTGAAATTTAACAATGATAGACAAGGGAAATATTTAGGATTGTTCTTTATACACTAGGAATACATGTTAAAAGAGCTTTAATATCTGTAGCACACAATTTAGTCCCTGGGAAATCTTGTTCAAAGAGCTGAGAAGGGAATGTGATACTGTTACATTTTTTACTCCCTAAAAATGAGTTGGCCTTTTTGGAATAATTTGGTGAGAAACTTAAAAATTCGTTTTCTAGACATGATATAAGAGCATAAAAGTATTCAAAACCCTTAAGAATCAAAATGATAGTTATTCTAATGTTCAAAGTAGTAATAATTTACGTTTAAAGGGCTGATATAATGGAACAAGTCTGTATAAACCCTTGGAATTTACAATGAATGAGCTTGAATGAATAGACAAAAGGGAATCAAACACTTTGAATTCACAGTAAGAGTCTAGGGAAATATTTAAGAATGTGCTTCCCATACTGGGAATACATGTTCAAAGAGCATTAATGTCTGAAGAAAACTGTGTAACCACTGGGAAATTGTGTTCAAAGACCAGAGAACTGAGTTAAATACTGGTTACATTTATACTTGAGTGAAATGAGTTGGCGTTTTTGACAAAAGGTTGGCTAAACATTCTAACATTCATTTTCATAGAGCTCAGATACCTTAAAAAGTTATTTTCATCCACTAATAATGACAGTTTATTGTTAGTGTACAGGTTAGTGCTAGGACTAGTGTTACGGCTAGGGTTAGGGTTAAGGTACAGTTTCGGGTTCGGGCTAGGGTTAGAGTTATGTCTAGTGCTAGGGCTAGGGCTACTGTTAGATCTAGGATTAGGGTGAAAGTTAAGCTTATGCTATGGCTAGGGTTAGGATTAGGGTTACGGCTAGAGCTAGGCTTAGGGATAGGCTTTGGGTTAAGGTTATGGTGTATTACCATTACAAATTCACAATGAATGACCTTGAATCACTGTACAAAAGTGAATCAAACGCTGAAATTTAACAATGATAGAAAAGGGAAATATTTAGGATTGTGATTAGAACACTAGAAATACCTGTTCAAAGAGATTTACTACCTGTAGCACACAATTTAATCACTGCGAAATCGTGTTCAAAGAGCTGAAAATGAGTGTGATACGGTTACATTTTTTATTCCCTAAAAATGAGTTGGCCTCTTTGGAATAATTTGGTGAGAAACTTAAAAATTCGTTTTCCTAGACATGATATAAGAGCATAAAAGTATTCAAAACCCTTAAGAATCAAAATGATAGTTATTCTAATGTTCAAAGTAGTAATAATCACGTTTAAAGGGCTGTTATAATGGAACAAGTCTGTAAAAACTCTTAAAATTCACAATGAATGACCTTGAATGACTGACAAAAGGGAATCAAACACTGAGAATTCACAATAAGAGACTAGTGAAATATTTAAGAATGTGCTTCATATACAGGGCATAAAGGTTCAAAGAGCGTTAATATGTGACGGAAACTGTGTAGTCACTGGGAAGTTGTCTTCAAAGAGCAGAGAAGTGTGTTGGATGTTGGTTACATTTATAATTTAGTCCCGATGAGTTGGCATTTTTGAAAGAAAGTTGGTTAAATATTAAAACTTTCCTTTTCATAGCGCTCAGATAACTGGAAGAAATGTTACAACTCTCACAGACCTGGGAAATGACTACGAATGTGTCTGATACACTAGTAATACGTTTGTGGTACCTTAATACATGTAGGGCACTGTTACATACTGAGAATTTGCATTCCAAGATGTGTGAAAGGTAGGAGAGTCTATAAAATTGTAATCACTCATGTTAATAGAGCTGGTATATATGGAAAAACGCTGCATAAACACTTGGATTTCACAATGAAGGTTAGGTTTAGGGTGAGGCTTAGGGATAGGGCTAGAGCTCGGGTTAGAGTTGGGGTTATGGTTATTCCTAGGGTTAGGTTAAGGTTTCGGTTTAGGGCTAGGGTTAGGTTTAGGGCAAAGGCTAGGTTTATGTTAGGGCTACGGTTAAATTTAGGGTTATGGTGTATTAACATTAGCAATTCTCAATGAATGACCTTGAATCACTGGACAAAATTGAATCAAACAGTGAGATTTAACAATAATAGTCAAGGGAAATATTTAAGAATGCTTGTTACACTAGGAATACATGGTTCAAAGACCTTTAATATGAAAAGTACACAATTTCGTCCCTGGGAAATCGTGTTGAAGAACTTAGAAGTGAGTGCGATACTGTTTACATTTTTTATTACATCAAAATGAGTTGGCGTTTTAGGATTAAAGTTGGTTTAAAACTTAAAAATTCGTTCTAATAAACCTGATATAACAGTATGAAAGTATTCAAAATCCCTTAAGAATCAAAAGGATAGCTATTCTAGGATCAAAGTAATAATAATTTATGTTTAAAGGGCTGGTATATGTGGAATAAGTGTATAAACCCTTGGATTTCACAATGAATGAGCTTGAATGACTGGACAAAAGGGAATCAAACGCTGAGAATTCACAGTAAGAGACTAGGGAAATATTTAAGAATGCTTCACATACTAGGAATATAGGTTAGAAGAGCATTAAAGTTTGAAGGAAACTGTAGTCACTGGGAAATCCCGTTTAAAGACTAGGGACCTGAGTTAGATACTGGTCACCTTTATACTTTAGTGAAATGAGTTGGCGTTTTTGACAAAAGGTGTGTTAGGCATTTAAACTTTCATTTTCATAAGGTTCAGATACCTTAAAAAGTTATGTTCCTACCACTAATATTGACAGTTTATTGTTAGTGTACAGATTAGGTCTAGGGCTAGTGTTAGGGCTAGGGTTAGGGCTAGGGTTAGGATTAGGGTTAGGATTAGGGTTAGGGTTAGAGTTCGGGCTAGTTTTAGGGTTAGGGTTAGGGTTATGGTTAGGGTTAGGGTTCAGGCTAGGGTTAGGCGTAGGTTTAGGATTAGGGTTAGGGTTAGGGTTCGGGCTAGGGTTAGAATTAAGGTTAGGGTTAGGGTTAGGTTTTCGGGTTTAGGGTTAGGGTTAGGATTAGGGTTAGGGTTAGGGTTCGTGCTAGGGTTAGTATTGAGGTTAGGGTTAGGGTTAGGTTTAGTGTTAGGGTTAGGGTTCGGGCTAGGGTTAGTGTTAGGGTTCGGGTTAGGGTTAGTGTTAGAGCTATGGTTAGGGTTAGGGCTAGGGTTAGGATTAGGGTTATGATTTGGGTTAGGGTTCGGGCTAGGGTTAGGGTTAGGGTTAGGTTTAGGGTTCGGGCTAGGGTTAGGGTTAGGGTTAAAGCTAGTGTTAGGGCTAGGGTTAGGTTTAGGGTTCGGGCTAGTGTTAGGGTTAGGGTTAGGGTTAGGTTTAGGGTTAGGATTAGGGCTAGGGCTAGTGTTAAGGCCAGGTTAAGATTAGGGTTAGGGTTAGGATTAGGGTTAGGGTTAGGGTTCGGGCTAGTGTTAGGGCTAGGGTTAAAGTTAGGGTTCTGGCTAGGTTTAGGGTTTATGCTTAGAGTTAGGGCTAGGGCTAGCGTTGGGGCTAGGGTTAGGATTAGGTTTAGGGTTAGGCTTAGGGTTAGTGTTAGGGCTAGTGTTAGGGCTAGGGTTAGGGTTAGGGTTAGGTTTACGGCAAGAGCTAGGGTTAGGGATAGGGTTTGTGTTAAGGTTATGGTGTATTAACAATACAACTTGAATCACTGTACAAATGTGAATCAAAACCTGAAATTTAACAATGATAGACAAGGGAAATATTTAGGATTGTTCTTTATACACTAGGAATACATGTTAAAAGAGCTTTAATATCTGTAGCACACAATTTAGTCCCTGGGAAATCTTGTTCAAAGAGCTGAGAAGGGAATGTGATACTGTTACATTTTTTACTCCCTAAAAATGAGTTGGCCTTTTTGGAATAATTTGGTGAGAAACTTAAAAATTCGTTTTCTAGACATGATATAAGAGCATAAAAGTATTCAAAACCCTTAAGAATCAAAATGATAGTTATTCTAATGTTCAAAGTAGTAATAATTTACGTTTAAAGGGCTGATATAATGGAACAAGTCTGTATAAACCCTTGGAATTTACAATGAATGAGCTTGAATGAATAGACAAAAGGGAATCAAACACTTTGAATTCACAGTAAGAGTCTAGGGAAATATTTAAGAATGTGCTTCCCATACTGGGAATACATGTTCAAAGAGCATTAATGTCTGAAGAAAACTGTGTAACCACTGGGAAATTGTGTTCAAAGACCAGAGAACTGAGTTAAATACTGGTTACATTTATACTTGAGTGAAATGAGTTGGCGTTTTTGACAAAAGGTTGGCTAAACATTCTAACATTCATTTTCATAGAGCTCAGATACCTTAAAAAGTTATTTTCATCCACTAATAATGACAGTTTATTGTTAGTGTACAGGTTAGTGCTAGGACTAGTGTTACGGCTAGGGTTAGGGTTAAGGTACAGTTTCGGGTTCGGGCTAGGGTTAGAGTTATGTCTAGTGCTAGGGCTAGGGCTACTGTTAGATCTAGGATTAGGGTGAAAGTTAAGCTTATGCTATGGCTAGGGTTAGGATTAGGGTTACGGCTAGAGCTAGGCTTAGGGATAGGCTTTGGGTTAAGGTTATGGTGTATTACCATTACAAATTCACAATGAATGACCTTGAATCACTGTACAAAAGTGAATCAAACGCTGAAATTTAACAATGATAGAAAAGGGAAATATTTAGGATTGTGATTAGAACACTAGAAATACCTGTTCAAAGAGATTTACTACCTGTAGCACACAATTTAATCACTGCGAAATCGTGTTCAAAGAGCTGAAAATGAGTGTGATACGGTTACATTTTTTATTCCCTAAAAATGAGTTGGCCTCTTTGGAATAATTTGGTGAGAAACTTAAAAATTCGTTTTCCTAGACATGATATAAGAGCATAAAAGTATTCAAAACCCTTAAGAATCAAAATGATAGTTATTCTAATGTTCAAAGTAGTAATAATCACGTTTAAAGGGCTGTTATAATGGAACAAGTCTGTAAAAACTCTTAAAATTCACAATGAATGACCTTGAATGACTGACAAAAGGGAATCAAACACTGAGAATTCACAATAAGAGACTAGTGAAATATTTAAGAATGTGCTTCATATACAGGGCATAAAGGTTCAAAGAGCGTTAATATGTGACGGAAACTGTGTAGTCACTGGGAAGTTGTCTTCAAAGAGCAGAGAAGTGTGTTGGATGTTGGTTACATTTATAATTTAGTCCCGATGAGTTGGCATTTTTGAAAGAAAGTTGGTTAAATATTAAAACTTTCCTTTTCATAGCGCTCAGATAACTGGAAGAAATGTTACAACTCTCACAGACCTGGGAAATGACTACGAATGTGTCTGATACACTAGTAATACGTTTGTGGTACCTTAATACATGTAGGGCACTGTTACATACTGAGAATTTGCATTCCAAGATGTGTGAAAGGTAGGAGAGTCTATAAAATTGTAATCACTCATGTTAATAGAGCTGGTATATATGGAAAAACGCTGCATAAACACTTGGATTTCACAATGAAGGTTAGGTTTAGGGTGAGGCTTAGGGATAGGGCTAGAGCTCGGGTTAGAGTTGGGGTTATGGTTATTCCTAGGGTTAGGTTAAGGTTTCGGTTTAGGGCTAGGGTTAGGTTTAGGGCAAAGGCTAGGTTTATGTTAGGGCTACGGTTAAATTTAGGGTTATGGTGTATTAACATTAGCAATTCTCAATGAATGACCTTGAATCACTGGACAAAATTGAATCAAACAGTGAGATTTAACAATAATAGTCAAGGGAAATATTTAAGAATGCTTGTTACACTAGGAATACATGGTTCAAAGACCTTTAATATGAAAAGTACACAATTTCGTCCCTGGGAAATCGTGTTGAAGAACTTAGAAGTGAGTGCGATACTGTTTACATTTTTTATTACATCAAAATGAGTTGGCATTTTAGGATTAAAGTTGGTTTAAAACTTAAAAATTCGTTCTAATAAACCTGATATAACAGTATGAAAGTATTCAAAATCCCTTAAGAATCAAAAGGATAGCTATTCTAGGATCAAAGTAATAATAATTTATGTTTAAAGGGCTGGTATATGTGGAATAAGTGTATAAACCCTTGGATTTCACAATGAATGAGCTTGAATGACTGGACAAAAGGGAATCAAACGCTGAGAATTCACAGTAAGAGACTAGGGAAATATTTAAGAATGCTTCACATACTAGGAATATAGGTTAGAAGAGCATTAAAGTTTGAAGGAAACTGTAGTCACTGGGAAATCCCGTTTAAAGACTAGGGACCTGAGTTAGATACTGGTCACCTTTATACTTTAGTGAAATGAGTTGGCGTTTTTGACAAAAGGTGTGTTAGGCATTTAAACTTTCATTTTCATAAGGTTCAGATACCTTAAAAAGTTATGTTCCTACCACTAATATTGACAGTTTATTGTTAGTGTACAGATTAGGTCTAGGGCTAGTGTTAGGGCTAGGGTTAGGGCTAGGGTTAGGATTAGGGTTAGGATTAGGGTTAGGGTTAGAGTTCGGGCTAGTTTTAGGGTTAGGGTTAGGGTTATGGTTAGGGTTAGGGTTCAGGCTAGGGTTAGGCGTAGGTTTAGGATTAGGGTTAGGGTTAGGGTTCGGGCTAGGGTTAGAATTAAGGTTAGGGTTAGGGTTAGGTTTTCGGGTTTAGGGTTAGGGTTAGGGTTAGGGTTAGGGTTAGGGTTAGGGTTAGGGTTAGGCGTAGGTTTAGGATTAGGGTTAGGGTTAGGGTTCGTGCTAGGGTTAGTATTGAGGTTAGGGTTAGGGTTAGGTTTAGTGTTAGGGTTAGGGTTCGGGCTAGGGTTAGGGTTAGGGTTCGGGTTAGGGTTAGTGTTAGAGCTATGGTTAGGGTTAGGGCTAGGGTTAGGATTAGGGTTATGATTTGGGTTAGGGTTCGGGCTAGGGTTAGGGTTAGGGTTAGGTTTAGGGTTCGGGCTAGGGTTAGGGTTAGGGTTAAAGCTAGTGTTAGGGCTAGGGTTAGGTTTAGGGTTCGGGCTAGTGTTAGGGTTAGGGTTAGGGTTAGGTTTAGGGTTAGGATTAGGGCTAGGGCTAGTGTTAAGGCCAGGTTAAGATTAGGGTTAGGGTTAGGATTAGGGTTAGGGTTAGGGTTCGGGCTAGTGTTAGGGCTAGGGTTAAAGTTAGGGTTCTGGCTAGGTTTAGGGTTTATGCTTAGAGTTAGGGCTAGGGCTAGCGTTGGGGCTAGGGTTAGGATTAGGTTTAGGGTTAGGCTTAGGGTTAGTGTTAGGGCTAGTGTTAGGGCTAGGGTTAGGGTTAGGGTTAGGTTTACGGCAAGAGCTAGGGTTAGGGATAGGGTTTGTGTTAAGGTTATGGTGTATTAACAATACAACTTGAATCACTGTACAAATGTGAATCAAAACCTGAAATTTAACAATGATAGACAAGGGAAATATTTAGGATTGTGCTTTATACACTAGGAATACATGTTCAAAGAGCTTTAATATCTGTAGCACACAATTTAGTCCCTGGGAAATCGTGTTCAAAGAGCTGAGAAGGGAATGTGATACTGTTACATTTTTTACTCCCTAAAAATGAGTTGGCCTTTTTGGAATAATTTGGTGAGAAACTTAAAAATTCGTTTTCTAGACATGATATAAGAGCATAAAAGTATTCAAAACCCTTAAGAATCAAAATGATAGTTATTCTAATGTTCAAAGTAGTAATAATTTACGTTTAAAGGGCTGATATAATGGAACAAGTCTGTATAAACCCTTGGAATTTACAATGAATGAGCTTGAATGAATAGACAAAAGGGAATCAAACACTTTGAATTCACAGTAAGAGTCTAGGGAAATATTTAAGAATGTGCTTCCCATACTGGGAATACATGTTCAAAGAGCATTAATGTCTGAAGAAAACTGTGTAACCACTGGGAAATTGTGTTCAAAGACCAGAGAACTGAGTTAAATACTGGTTACATTTATACTTGAGTGAAATGAGTTGGCGTTTTTGACAAAAGGTTGGCTAAACATTCTAACATTCATTTTCATAGAGCTCAGATACCTTAAAAAGTTATTTTCATCCACTAATAATGACAGTTTATTGTTAGTGTACAGGTTAGTGCTAGGACTAGTGTTACGGCTAGGGTTAGGGTTAAGGTACAGTTTCGGGTTCGGGCTAGGGTTAGAGTTATGTCTAGTGCTAGGGCTAGGGCTACTGTTAGATCTAGGATTAGGGTGAAAGTTAAGCTTATGCTATGGCTAGGGTTAGGATTAGGGTTACGGCTAGAGCTAGGCTTAGGGATAGGCTTTGGGTTAAGGTTATGGTGTATTACCATTACAAATTCACAATGAATGACCTTGAATCACTGTACAAAAGTGAATCAAACGCTGAAATTTAACAATGATAGAAAAGGGAAATATTTAGGATTGTGATTAGAACACTAGAAATACCTGTTCAAAGAGATTTACTACCTGTAGCACACAATTTAATCACTGCGAAATCGTGTTCAAAGAGCTGAAAATGAGTGTGATACGGTTACATTTTTTATTCCCTAAAAATGAGTTGGCCTCTTTGGAATAATTTGGTGAGAAACTTAAAAATTCGTTTTCCTAGACATGATATAAGAGCATAAAAGTATTCAAAACCCTTAAGAATCAAAATGATAGTTATTCTAATGTTCAAAGTAGTAATAATCACGTTTAAAGGGCTGTTATAATGGAACAAGTCTGTAAAAACTCTTAAAATTCACAATGAATGACCTTGAATGACTGACAAAAGGGAATCAAACACTGAGAATTCACAATAAGAGACTAGTGAAATATTTAAGAATGTGCTTCATATACAGGGCATAAAGGTTCAAAGAGCGTTAATATGTGACGGAAACTGTGTAGTCACTGGGAAGTTGTCTTCAAAGAGCAGAGAAGTGTGTTGGATGTTGGTTACATTTATAATTTAGTCCCGATGAGTTGGCATTTTTGAAAGAAAGTTGGTTAAATATTAAAACTTTCCTTTTCATAGCGCTCAGATAACTGGAAGAAATGTTACAACTCTCACAGACCTGGGAAATGACTACGAATGTGTCTGATACACTAGTAATACGTTTGTGGTACCTTAATACATGTAGGGCACTGTTACATACTGAGAATTTGCATTCCAAGATGTGTGAAAGGTAGGAGAGTCTATAAAATTGTAATCACTCATGTTAATAGAGCTGGTATATATGGAAAAACGCTGCATAAACACTTGGATTTCACAATGAAGGTTAGGTTTAGGGTGAGGCTTAGGGATAGGGCTAGAGCTCGGGTTAGAGTTGGGGTTATGGTTATTCCTAGGGTTAGGTTAAGGTTTCGGTTTAGGGCTAGGGTTAGGTTTAGGGCAAAGGCTAGGTTTATGTTAGGGCTACGGTTAAATTTAGGGTTATGGTGTATTAACATTAGCAATTCTCAATGAATGACCTTGAATCACTGGACAAAATTGAATCAAACAGTGAGATTTAACAATAATAGTCAAGGGAAATATTTAAGAATGCTTGTTACACTAGGAATACATGGTTCAAAGACCTTTAATATGAAAAGTACACAATTTCGTCCCTGGGAAATCGTGTTGAAGAACTTAGAAGTGAGTGCGATACTGTTTACATTTTTTATTACATCAAAATGAGTTGGCGTTTTAGGATTAAAGTTGGTTTAAAACTTAAAAATTCGTTCTAATAAACCTGATATAACAGTATGAAAGTATTCAAAATCCCTTAAGAATCAAAAGGATAGCTATTCTAGGATCAAAGTAATAATAATTTATGTTTAAAGGGCTGGTATATGTGGAATAAGTGTATAAACCCTTGGATTTCACAATGAATGAGCTTGAATGACTGGACAAAAGGGAATCAAACGCTGAGAATTCACAGTAAGAGACTAGGGAAATATTTAAGAATGCTTCACATACTAGGAATATAGGTTAGAAGAGCATTAAAGTTTGAAGGAAACTGTAGTCACTGGGAAATCCCGTTTAAAGACTAGGGACCTGAGTTAGATACTGGTCACCTTTATACTTTAGTGAAATGAGTTGGCGTTTTTGACAAAAGGTGTGTTAGGCATTTAAACTTTCATTTTCATAAGGTTCAGATACCTTAAAAAGTTATGTTCCTACCACTAATATTGACAGTTTATTGTTAGTGTACAGATTAGGTCTAGGGCTAGTGTTAGGGCTAGGGTTAGGGCTAGGGTTAGGATTAGGGTTAGGATTAGGGTTAGGGTTAGAGTTCGGGCTAGTTTTAGGGTTAGGGTTAGGGTTATGGTTAGGGTTAGGGTTCAGGCTAGGGTTAGGCGTAGGTTTAGGATTAGGGTTAGGGTTAGGGTTCGGGCTAGGGTTAGAATTAAGGTTAGGGTTAGGGTTAGGTTTTCGGGTTTAGGGTTAGGGTTAGGGTTAGGGTTAGGGTTAGGGTTAGGCGTAGGTTTAGGATTAGGGTTAGGGTTAGGGTTCGTGCTAGGGTTAGTATTGAGGTTAGGGTTAGGGTTAGGTTTAGTGTTAGGGTTAGGGTTCGGGCTAGGGTTAGGGTTAGGGTTCGGGTTAGGGTTAGTGTTAGAGCTATGGTTAGGGTTAGGGCTAGGGTTAGGATTAGGGTTATGATTTGGGTTAGGGTTCGGGCTAGGGTTAGGGTTAGGGTTAGGTTTAGGGTTCGGGCTAGGGTTAGGGTTAGGGTTAAAGCTAGTGTTAGGGCTAGGGTTAGGTTTAGGGTTCGGGCTAGTGTTAGGGTTAGGGTTAGGGTTAGGTTTAGGGTTAGGATTAGGGCTAGGGCTAGTGTTAAGGCCAGGTTAAGATTAGGGTTAGGGTTAGGATTAGGGTTAGGGTTAGGGTTCGGGCTAGTGTTAGGGCTAGGGTTAAAGTTAGGGTTCTGGCTAGGTTTAGGGTTTATGCTTAGAGTTAGGGCTAGGGCTAGCGTTGGGGCTAGGGTTAGGATTAGGTTTAGGGTTAGGCTTAGGGTTAGTGTTAGGGCTAGTGTTAGGGCTAGGGTTAGGGTTAGGGTTAGGTTTACGGCAAGAGCTAGGGTTAGGGATAGGGTTTGTGTTAAGGTTATGGTGTATTAACAATACAACTTGAATCACTGTACAAATGTGAATCAAAACCTGAAATTTAACAATGATAGACAAGGGAAATATTTAGGATTGTTCTTTATACACTAGGAATACATGTTAAAAGAGCTTTAATATCTGTAGCACACAATTTAGTCCCTGGGAAATCTTGTTCAAAGAGCTGAGAAGGGAATGTGATACTGTTACATTTTTTACTCCCTAAAAATGAGTTGGCCTTTTTGGAATAATTTGGTGAGAAACTTAAAAATTCGTTTTCTAGACATGATATAAGAGCATAAAAGTATTCAAAACCCTTAAGAATCAAAATGATAGTTATTCTAATGTTCAAAGTAGTAATAATTTACGTTTAAAGGGCTGATATAATGGAACAAGTCTGTATAAACCCTTGGAATTTACAATGAATGAGCTTGAATGAATAGACAAAAGGGAATCAAACACTTTGAATTCACAGTAAGAGTCTAGGGAAATATTTAAGAATGTGCTTCCCATACTGGGAATACATGTTCAAAGAGCATTAATGTCTGAAGAAAACTGTGTAACCACTGGGAAATTGTGTTCAAAGACCAGAGAACTGAGTTAAATACTGGTTACATTTATACTTGAGTGAAATGAGTTGGCGTTTTTGACAAAAGGTTGGCTAAACATTCTAACATTCATTTTCATAGAGCTCAGATACCTTAAAAAGTTATTTTCATCCACTAATAATGACAGTTTATTGTTAGTGTACAGGTTAGTGCTAGGACTAGTGTTACGGCTAGGGTTAGGGTTAAGGTACAGTTTCGGGTTCGGGCTAGGGTTAGAGTTATGTCTAGTGCTAGGGCTAGGGCTACTGTTAGATCTAGGATTAGGGTGAAAGTTAAGCTTATGCTATGGCTAGGGTTAGGATTAGGGTTACGGCTAGAGCTAGGCTTAGGGATAGGCTTTGGGTTAAGGTTATGGTGTATTACCATTACAAATTCACAATGGTGTATTACCATTACAAATTCACACCTTGAATCACTGTACAAAAGTGAATCAAACGCTGAAATTTAACAATGATAGAAAAGGGAAATATTTAGGATTGTGATTAGAACACTAGAAATACCTGTTCAAAGAGATTTACTATCTGTAGCACACAATTTAATCACTGGGAAATCGTGTTCAAAGAGCTGAAAATGAGTGTGATACGGTTACATTTTTTATTCCCTAAAAATGAGTTGGCCTCTTTGGAATAATTTGGTGAGAAACTTAAAAATTCGTTTTCCTAGACATGATATAAGAGCATAAAAGTATTCAAAACCCTTAAGAATCAAAATGATAGTTATTCTAATGTTCAAAGTAGTAATAATCACGTTTAAAGGGCTGTTATAATGGAACAAGTCTGTAAAAACTCTTAAAATTCACAATGAATGACCTTGAATGACTGACAAAAGGGAATCAAACACTGAGAATTCACAATAAGAGACTAGTGAAATATTTAAGAATGTGCTTCATATACAGGGCATAAAGGTTCAAAGAGCGTTAATATGTGACGGAAACTGTGTAGTCACTGGGAAGTTGTCTTCAAAGAGCAGAGAAGTGTGTTGGATGTTGGTTACATTTATAATTTAGTCCCGATGAGTTGGCATTTTTGAAAGAAAGTTGGTTAAATATTAAAACTTTCCTTTTCATAGCGCTCAGATAACTGGAAGAAATGTTACAACTCTCACAGACCTGGGAAATGACTACGAATGTGTCTGATACACTAGTAATACGTTTGTGGTACCTTAATACATGTAGGGCACTGTTACATACTGAGAATTTGCATTCCAAGATGTGTGAAAGGTAGGAGAGTCTATAAAATTGTAATCACTCATGTTAATAGAGCTGGTATATATGGAAAAACGCTGCATAAACACTTGGATTTCACAATGAAGGTTAGGTTTAGGGTTAGGCTTAGGGATAGGGCTAGAGCTCGGGTTAGAGTTGGGGTTATGGTTATTCCTAGGGTTAGGTTAAGGTTTCGGTTTAGGGCTAGGGTTAGGTTTAGGGCAAAGGCTAGGTTTATGTTAGGGCTACGGTTAAATTTAGGGTTATGGTGTATTAACATTAGCAATTCTCAATGAATGACCTTGAATCACTGGACAAAATTGAATCAAACAGTGAGATTTAACAATAATAGTCAAGGGAAATATTTAAGAATGCTTGTTACACTAGGAATACATGGTTCAAAGACCTTTAATATGAAAAGTACACAATTTCGTCCCTGGGAAATCGTGTTGAAGAACTTAGAAGTGAGTGCGATACTGTTTACATTTTTTATTACATCAAAATGAGTTGGCGTTTTAGGATTAAAGTTGGTTTAAAACTTAAAAATTCGTTCTAATAAACCTGATATAACAGTATGAAAGTATTCAAAATCCCTTAAGAATCAAAAGGATAGCTATTCTAGGATCAAAGTAATAATAATTTATGTTTAAAGGGCTGGTATATGTGGAATAAGTGTATAAACCCTTGGATTTCACAATGAATGAGCTTGAATGACTGGACAAAAGGGAATCAAACGCTGAGAATTCACAGTAAGAGACTAGGGAAATATTTAAGAATGCTTCACATACTAGGAATATAGGTTAGAAGAGCATTAAAGTTTGAAGGAAACTGTAGTCACTGGGAAATCCCGTTTAAAGACTAGGGACCTGAGTTAGATACTGGTCACCTTTATACTTTAGTGAAATGAGTTGGCGTTTTTGACAAAAGGTGTGTTAGGCATTTAAACTTTCATTTTCATAAGGTTCAGATACCTTAAAAAGTTATGTTCCTACCACTAATATTGACAGTTTATTGTTAGTGTACAGATTAGGTCTAGGGCTAGTGTTAGGGCTAGGGTTAGGATTAGGGTTAGGATTAGGGTTAGGGTTAGAGTTCGGGCTAGTTTTAGGGTTAGGGTTAGGGTTATGGTTAGGGTTAGGGTTCAGGCTAGGGTTAGGCGTAGGTTTAGGATTAGGGTTAGGGTTAGGGTTCGGGCTAGGGTTAGAATTAAGGTTAGGGTTAGGGTTAGGTTTTCGGGTTTAGGGTTAGGGTTAGGGTTAGGGTTAGGGTTAGGGTTAGGCGTAGGTTTAGGATTAGGGTTAGGGTTAGGGTTCGTGCTAGGGTTAGTATTGAGGTTAGGGTTAGGGTTAGGTTTAGTGTTAGGGTTAGGGTTCGGGCTAGGGTTAGGGTTAGGGTTCGGGTTAGGGTTAGTGTTAGAGCTATGGTTAGGGTTAGGGCTAGGGTTAGGATTAGGGTTATGATTTGGGTTAGGGTTCGGGCTAGGGTTAGGGTTAGGGTTAGGTTTAGGGTTCGGGCTAGGGTTAGGGTTAGGGTTAAAGCTAGTGTTAGGGCTAGGGTTAGGTTTAGGGTTCGGGCTAGTGTTAGGGTTAGGGTTAGGGTTAGGTTTAGGGTTAGGATTAGGGCTAGGGCTAGTGTTAAGGCCAGGTTAAGATTAGGGTTAGGGTTAGGATTAGGGTTAGGGTTAGGGTTCGGGCTAGTGTTAGGGCTAGGGTTAAAGTTAGGGTTCTGGCTAGGTTTAGGGTTTATGCTTAGAGTTAGGGCTAGGGCTAGCGTTGGGGCTAGGGTTAGGATTAGGTTTAGGGTTAGGCTTAGGGTTAGTGTTAGGGCTAGGGTTAGGGTTAGGGTTAGGTTTACGGCAAGAGCTAGGGTTAGGGATAGGGTTTGTGTTAAGGTTATGGTGTATTAACAATACAACTTGAATCACTGTACAAATGTGAATCAAAACCTGAAATTTAACAATGATAGACAAGGGAAATATTTAGGATTGTTCTTTATACACTAGGAATACATGTTAAAAGAGCTTTAATATCTGTAGCACACAATTTAGTCCCTGGGAAATCTTGTTCAAAGAGCTGAGAAGGGAATGTGATACTGTTACATTTTTTACTCCCTAAAAATGAGTTGGCCTTTTTGGAATAATTTGGTGAGAAACTTAAAAATTCGTTTTCTAGACATGATATAAGAGCATAAAAGTATTCAAAACCCTTAAGAATCAAAATGATAGTTATTCTAATGTTCAAAGTAGTAATAATTTACGTTTAAAGGGCTGATATAATGGAACAAGTCTGTATAAACCCTTGGAATTTACAATGAATGAGCTTGAATGAATAGACAAAAGGGAATCAAACACTTTGAATTCACAGTAAGAGTCTAGGGAAATATTTAAGAATGTGCTTCCCATACTGGGAATACATGTTCAAAGAGCATTAATGTCTGAAGAAAACTGTGTAACCACTGGGAAATTGTGTTCAAAGACCAGAGAACTGAGTTAAATACTGGTTACATTTATACTTGAGTGAAATGAGTTGGCGTTTTTGACAAAAGGTTGGCTAAACATTCTAACATTCATTTTCATAGAGCTCAGATACCTTAAAAAGTTATTTTCATCCACTAATAATGACAGTTTATTGTTAGTGTACAGGTTAGTGCTAGGACTAGTGTTACGGCTAGGGTTAGGGTTAAGGTACAGTTTCGGGTTCGGGCTAGGGTTAGAGTTATGTCTAGTGCTAGGGCTAGGGCTACTGTTAGATCTAGGATTAGGGTGAAAGTTAAGCTTATGCTATGGCTAGGGTTAGGATTAGGGTTACGGCTAGAGCTAGGCTTAGGGATAGGCTTTGGGTTAAGGTTATGGTGTATTACCATTACAAATTCACAATGAATGACCTTGAATCACTGTACAAAAGTGAATCAAACGCTGAAATTTAACAATGATAGAAAAGGGAAATATTTAGGATTGTGATTAGAACACTAGAAATACCTGTTCAAAGAGATTTACTACCTGTAGCACACAATTTAATCACTGCGAAATCGTGTTCAAAGAGCTGAAAATGAGTGTGATACGGTTACATTTTTTATTCCCTAAAAATGAGTTGGCCTCTTTGGAATAATTTGGTGAGAAACTTAAAAATTCGTTTTCCTAGACATGATATAAGAGCATAAAAGTATTCAAAACCCTTAAGAATCAAAATGATAGTTATTCTAATGTTCAAAGTAGTAATAATCACGTTTAAAGGGCTGTTATAATGGAACAAGTCTGTAAAAACTCTTAAAATTCACAATGAATGACCTTGAATGACTGACAAAAGGGAATCAAACACTGAGAATTCACAATAAGAGACTAGTGAAATATTTAAGAATGTGCTTCATATACAGGGCATAAAGGTTCAAAGAGCGTTAATATGTGACGGAAACTGTGTAGTCACTGGGAAGTTGTCTTCAAAGAGCAGAGAAGTGTGTTGGATGTTGGTTACATTTATAATTTAGTCCCGATGAGTTGGCATTTTTGAAAGAAAGTTGGTTAAATATTAAAACTTTCCTTTTCATAGCGCTCAGATAACTGGAAGAAATGTTACAACTCTCACAGACCTGGGAAATGACTACGAATGTGTCTGATACACTAGTAATACGTTTGTGGTACCTTAATACATGTAGGGCACTGTTACATACTGAGAATTTGCATTCCAAGATGTGTGAAAGGTAGGAGAGTCTATAAAATTGTAATCACTCATGTTAATAGAGCTGGTATATATGGAAAAACGCTGCATAAACACTTGGATTTCACAATGAAGGTTAGGTTTAGGGTGAGGCTTAGGGATAGGGCTAGAGCTCGGGTTAGAGTTGGGGTTATGGTTATTCCTAGGGTTAGGTTAAGGTTTCGGTTTAGGGCTAGGGTTAGGTTTAGGGCAAAGGCTAGGTTTATGTTAGGGCTACGGTTAAATTTAGGGTTATGGTGTATTAACATTAGCAATTCTCAATGAATGACCTTGAATCACTGGACAAAATTGAATCAAACAGTGAGATTTAACAATAATAGTCAAGGGAAATATTTAAGAATGCTTGTTACACTAGGAATACATGGTTCAAAGACCTTTAATATGAAAAGTACACAATTTCGTCCCTGGGAAATCGTGTTGAAGAACTTAGAAGTGAGTGCGATACTGTTTACATTTTTTATTACATCAAAATGAGTTGGCGTTTTAGGATTAAAGTTGGTTTAAAACTTAAAAATTCGTTCTAATAAACCTGATATAACAGTATGAAAGTATTCAAAATCCCTTAAGAATCAAAAGGATAGCTATTCTAGGATCAAAGTAATAATAATTTATGTTTAAAGGGCTGGTATATGTGGAATAAGTGTATAAACCCTTGGATTTCACAATGAATGAGCTTGAATGACTGGACAAAAGGGAATCAAACGCTGAGAATTCACAGTAAGAGACTAGGGAAATATTTAAGAATGCTTCACATACTAGGAATATAGGTTAGAAGAGCATTAAAGTTTGAAGGAAACTGTAGTCACTGGGAAATCCCGTTTAAAGACTAGGGAACTGAGTTAGATACTGGTCACCTTTATACTTTAGTGAAATGAGTTGGCGTTTTTGACAAAAGGTGTGTTAGGCATTTAAATTTTCATTTTCATAAGGTTCAGATACCTTAAAAAGTTATGTTCCTACCAATAATATTGACAGTTTATTGTTAGTGTACAGATTAGGGCTAGGGCTAGTGGTAGGGCTAGGGTTAGGGCTAGGGTTCGGTGTAGGTTTAGGATTAGGGTTAGGGTTAGAGTTCGGGCTAGTTTTAGGGTTAGGGTTAGGGTTATGGTTAGGGTTAGGGTTCGGGCTAGGGTTAGAATTAAGGTTAGGGTTAGGGTTAGGTTTTCGGGTTTAGGGTTAGGGTTATGGTTAGGGTTAGGGTTCGGGCTAGGGTTAGAATTAAGGTTAGGGTTAGGGTTAGGTTTTCGGGTTTAGGGTTAGGGTTAGGGTTAGGGTTAGGGTTAGGGTTAGTGTTAGGCGTAGGTTTAGGATTAGGGTTAGGGTTAGGGTTCGTGCTAGGGTTAGTATTAAGGTTAGGGTTACGGTTAGGGTTAGGGTTAGGGTTAGGGTTAGGTTTAGGGTTAGCGTTAGGGTTAGTGTTAGGGTTAGGGTTCGGGCTAGGGTTAGGGTTAGGGTTCGGGTTAGGGTTAGGGTTAGGGTTTGGGTTAGGGTTAGTGTTAGAGCTATGGTTAGGGTTACGGCTAGGGTTAGGATTAGGGTTAGGATTTGGGTTAGGGTTAGGGTTAGGGTTAAGGCTAGTGTTAGGGCTAGTGTTAGGGCTTGGGTTAGGGTTAGGGTTAGGTTTACGGCAAGAGCTAAGGTTAAGGATAGGGTTTGTGTTAAGGTTATGGTGTATTAACAATACAACTTGAATCACTGTACAAATGTGAATCAAATCCTGAAATTTAGCAATGATAGACAAGGGAAATATTTAGGATTGTGCTTTATACACTAGGAATACATGTTCAAAGAGCTTTAATATCTGTAGCACACAATTTAGTCCTTGGGAAATCGTGTTCAAAGAGCTGAGAAGGGAATGTGATACTGTTACATTTTTTACTCCCTAAAAATGAGTTGGCCTTTTTGGAATAATTTGGTGAGAAACTTAAAAATTCGTTTTCTAGACATGATATAAGAGCATAAAAGTATTCAAAACCCTTAAGAATCAAAATGATAGTTATTCTAATGTTCAAAGTAGTAATAATTTACGTTTAAATGGCTGATATATTGGAACAAGTCTGTATAAACCCTTGGAATTTACAATGAATGAGCTTGAATGAATAGACAAACGGGAATCAAACACTTTGAATTCACAGTAAGAGTCTAGGGAAATATTTAAGAATGTGCTTCCCATACTGGGAATACATGTTCAAAGAGCATTAATGTCTGAAGAAAACTGTGTAACCACTGGGAAATTGTGTTCAAAGACCAGAGAACTGAGTTAAATACTGGTTACATTTATACTTGAGTGAAATGAGTTGGCGTTTTTGACAAAAGGTTGGCTAAACATTTTAACATTCATTTTCATAGAGCTCAGATACCTTAAAAAGTTATTTTCATCCACTAATAATGACAGTTTATTGTTAGTGTACAGGTTAGAGCTAGGACTAGTGTTACGGCTAGGGTTAGGGTTAAGGTACAGTTTCGGGTTCGGGCTAGGGTTAGAGTTATGTCTAGTGCTAGGGCTAGGGCTACTGTTAGATCTAGGATTAGGGTGAAAGTTAAGCTTATGCTATGGCTAGGGTTAGGATTAGGGTTACGGCTAGAGCTAGGCTTAGGGATAGGCTTTGGGTTAAGGTTATGGTGTATTACCATTACAAATTCACAATGAATGACCTTGAATCACTGTACAAAAATGAATCAAACGCTCAAATTTAACAATGATAGAAAAGGGAAATATTTAGGATTGTGATTAGAACACTAGAAATACCTGTTCAAAGAGATTTACTATCTGTAGCACACAATTTAATCACTGGGAAATCGTGTTCAAAGAGCTGAAAATGAGTGTGATACGGTTACATTTTTTATTCCCTAAAAATGAGTTGGCCTCTTTGGAATAATTTGGTGAGAAACTTAAAAATTCGTTTTCCTAGACATGATATAAGAGCATAAAAGTATTCAAAACCCTTAAGAATCAAAATGATAGTTATTCTAATGTTCAAAGTAGTAATAATCACGTTTAAAGGGCTGTTATAATGGAACAAGTCTGTAAAAACTTTTAAAATTCACAATGAATGACCTTGAATGACTGGACAAAAGGGAATCAAACACTGAGAATTCACAATAAGAGACTAGGGAAATATTTAAGAATGTGCTTCATATACAGGGCATAAAGGTTCAAAGAGCGTTAATATGTGACGGAAACTGTGTAGTCACTGGGAAGTTGTCTTCAAAGAGCAGAGAAGTGTGTTGGATGTTGGTTACATTTATAATTTAGTCCCGTTGAGTTGGCATTTTTGAAAGAAAGTTGGTTAAATATTAAAACTTTCCTTTTCATAGCGCTCAGATAACTGGAAGAAATGTTACAACTCTCACAGACCTGGGAAATGACTACGAATGTGTCTGATACACTAGTAATACGTTTGTGGTACCTTAATACATGTAGGGCACTGTTACATACTGAGAATTTGCATTCCAAGATGTGTGAAAGGTAGGAGAGTCTATAAAATTGTAATCACTCATGTTAATAGAGCTGGTATATATGGAAAAACGCTGCATAAACACTTGGATTTCACAATGAAGGTTAGGTTTAGGGTGAGGCTTAGGGATAGGGCTAGAGCTCGGGTTAGAGTTGGGGTTATGGTTATTCCTAGGGTTAGGTTAAGGTTTCGGTTTAGGGCTAGGGTTAGGTTTAGGGCAAAGGCTAGGTTTATGTTAGGGCTACGGTTAAATTTAGGGTTATGGTGTATTAACATCAGCAATTCTCAATGAATGACCTTGAATCACTGGACAAAATGGAATCAAACAGTGAGATTTAACAATAGTCAAGGGAAATATTTAAGAATGCTTGTTACACTAGGAATACATGGTTCAAAGACCTTTAATATGAAAAGTACACAATTTCGTCCCTGGGAAATCGTGTTGAAGAACTTAGAAGTGAGTGCGATACTGTTTACATTTTTTATTACATCAAAATGAGTTGGCGTTTTAGGATTAAAGTTGGTTTAAAACTTAAAAATACGTTCTAATAGACCTGATATAACAGTATGAAAGTATTCAAAATCCCTTAAGAATCAAAAGGATAGCTATTCTAGGATCAAAGTAATAATAATTTATTTTTAAAGGGCTGGTATATATGGAATAAGTCTGTATAAACCCTTGGAATTCACAATGAATGAGCTTGAATGACTGGACAAAAGGGAATCAAACGCTGAGAATTCACAGTAAGAGACTAGGGAAACATTTAAGAATGCTTCACATACTAGGAATATAGGTTAGAAGAGCATTAAAGTTTGAAGGAAACTGTAGTCACTGGGAAATCCCGTTTAAAGACTAGGGACCTGAGTTAGATACTGGTCACCTTTATACTTTAGTGAAATGAGTTGGCGTTTTTGACAAAAGGTGTGTTAGGCATTTAAATTTTCATTTTCATAAGGTTCAGATACCTTAAAAAGTTATGTTCCTACCAATAATATTGACAGTTTATTGTTAGTGTACAGATTAGGGCTAGGGCTAGTGGTAGGGCTAGGGTTAGGGCTAGGGTTCGGTGTAGGTTTAGGATTAGGGTTAGGGTTAGAGTTCGGGCTAGTTTTAGGGTTAGGGTTAGGGTTATGGTTAGGGTTAGGGTTCGGGCTAGGGTTAGAATTAAGGTTAGGGTTAGGGTTTGGTTTTCGGGTTTAGGGTTAGGGTTATGGTTAGGGTTAGGGTTCGGGCTAGGGTTAGAATTAAGGTTAGGGTTAGGGTTAGGTTTTCGGGTTTAGGGTTAGGGTTAGGGTTAGGGTTAGGGTTAGGGTTAGTGTTAGGCGTAGGTTTAGGATTAGGGTTAGGGTTAGGGTTCGTGCTAGGGTTAGTATTAAGGTTAGGGTTACGGTTAGGGTTAGGGTTAGGGTTAGGGTTAGGGTTAGGTTTAGGGTTAGCGTTAGGGTTAGTGTTAGGGTTAGGGTTCGGGCTAGGGTTAGGGTTAGGGTTCGGGTTAGGGTTAGGGTTAGGGTTTGGGTTAGGGTTAGTGTTAGAGCTATGGTTAGGGTTACGGCTAGGGTTAGGATTAGGGTTAGGATTGGGTTAGGGTTAGGGTTAGGGTTAAGGCTAGTGTTAGGGCTAGTGTTAGGGCTTGGGTTAGGGTTAGGGTTAGGTTTACGGCAAGAGCTAGGGTTAAGGATAGGGTTTGTGTTAAGGTTATGGTGTATTAACAATACAACTTGAATCACTGTACAAATGTGAATCAAATCCTGAAATTTAGCAATGATAGACAAGGGAAATATTTAGGATTGTGCTTTATACACTAGGAATACATGTTCAAAGAGCTTTAATATCTGTAGCACACAATTTAGTCCTTGGGAAATCGTGTTCAAAGAGCTGAGAAGGGAATGTGATACTGTTACATTTTTTACTCCCTAAAAATGAGTTGGCCTTTTTGGAATAATTTGGTGAGAAACTTAAAAATTCGTTTTCTAGACATGATATAAGAGCATAAAAGTATTCAAAACCCTTAAGAATCAAAATGATAGTTATTCTAATGTTCAAAGTAGTAATAATTTACGTTTAAATGGCTGATATATTGGAACAAGTCTGTATAAACCCTTGGAATTTACAATGAATGAGCTTGAATGAATAGACAAACGGGAATCAAACACTTTGAATTCACAGTAAGAGTCTAGGGAAATATTTAAGAATGTGCTTCCCATACTGGGAATACATGTTCAAAGAGCATTAATGTCTGAAGAAAACTGTGTAACCACTGGGAAATTGTGTTCAAAGACCAGAGAACTGAGTTAAATACTGGTTACATTTATACTTGAGTGAAATGAGTTGGCGTTTTTGACAAAAGGTTGGCTAAACATTTTAACATTCATTTTCATAGAGCTCAGATACCTTAAAAAGTTATTTTCATCCACTAATAATGACAGTTTATTGTTAGTGTACAGGTTAGAGCTAGGACTAGTGTTACGGCTAGGGTTAGGGTTAAGGTACAGTTTCGGGTTCGGGCTAGGGTTAGAGTTATGTCTAGTGCTAGGGCTAGGGCTACTGTTAGATCTAGGATTAGGGTGAAAGTTAAGCTTATGCTATGGCTAGGGTTAGGATTAGGGTTACGGCTAGAGCTAGGCTTAGGGATAGGCTTTGGGTTAAGGTTATGGTGTATTACCATTACAAATTCACAATGAATGACCTTGAATCACTGTACAAAAGTGAATCAAACGCTCAAATTTAACAATGATAGAAAAGGGAAATATTTAGGATTGTGATTAGAACACTAGAAATACCTGTTCAAAGAGATTTACTATCTGTAGCACACAATTTAATCACTGGGAAATTGTGTTCAAAGAGCTGAAAATGAGTGTGATACGGTTACATTTTTTATTCCCTAAAAATGAGTTGGCCTCTTTGGAATAATTTGGTGAGAAACTTAAAAATTCGTTTTCCTAGACATGATATAAGAGCATAAAAGTATTCAAAACCCTTAAGAATCAAAATGATAGTTATTCTAATGTTCAAAGTAGTAATAATCACGTTTAAAGGGCTGTTATAATGGAACAAGTCTGTAAAAACTTTTAAAATTCACAATGAATGACCTTGAATGACTGGACAAAAGGGAATCAAACACTGAGAATTCACAATAAGAGACTAGGGAAATATTTAAGAATGTGCTTCATATACAGGGCATAAAGGTTCAAAGAGCGTTAATATGTGACGGAAACTGTGTAGTCACTGGGAAGTTGTCTTCAAAGAGCAGAGAAGTGTGTTGGATGTTGGTTACATTTATAATTTAGTCCCGTTGAGTTGGCATTTTTGAAAGAAAGTTGGTTAAATATTAAAACTTTCCTTTTCATAGCGCTCAGATAACTGGAAGAAATGTTACAACTCTCACAGACCTGGGAAATGACTACGAATGTGTCTGATACACTAGTAATACGTTTGTGGTACCTTAATACATGTAGGGCACTGTTACATACTGAGAATTTGCATTCCAAGATGTGTGAAAGGTAGGAGAGTCTATAAAATTGTAATCACTCATGTTAATAGAGCTGGTATATATGGAAAAACGCTGCATAAACACTTGGATTTCACAATGAAGGTTAGGTTTAGGGTGAGGCTTAGGGATAGGGCTAGAGCTCGGGTTAGAGTTGGGGTTATGGTTATTCCTAGGGTTAGGTTAAGGTTTCGGTTTAGGGCTAGGGTTAGGTTTAGGGCAAAGGCTAGGTTTATGTTAGGGCTACGGTTAAATTTAGGGTTATGGTGTATTAACATCAGCAATTCTCAATGAATGACCTTGAATCACTGGACAAAATGGAATCAAACAGTGAGATTTAACAATAGTCAAGGGAAATATTTAAGAATGCTTGTTACACTAGGAATACATGGTTCAAAGACCTTTAATATGAAAAGTACACAATTTCGTCCCTGGGAAATCGTGTTGAAGAACTTAGAAGTGAGTGCGATACTGTTTACATTTTTTATTACATCAAAATGAGTTGGCGTTTTAGGATTAAAGTTGGTTTAAAACTTAAAAATACGTTCTAATAGACCTGATATAACAGTATGAAAGTATTCAAAATCCCTTAAGAATCAAAAGGATAGCTATTCTAGGATCAAAGTAATAATAATTTATTTTTAAAGGGCTGGTATATATGGAATAAGTCTGTATAAACCCTTGGAATTCACAATGAATGAGCTTGAATGACTGGACAAAAGGGAATCAAACGCTGAGAATTCACAGTAAGAGACTAGGGAAACATTTAAGAATGCTTCACATACTAGGAATATAGGTTAGAAGAGCATTAAAGTTTGAAGGAAACTGTAGTCACTGGGAAATCCCGTTTAAAGACTAGGGACCTGAGTTAGATACTGGTCACCTTTATACTTTAGTGAAATGAGTTGGCGTTTTTGACAAAAGGTGTGTTAGGCATTTAAACTTTCATTTTCATAAGGTTCAGATACCTTAAAAAGTTATGTTCCTACCAGTAATATTGACAGTTTATTGTTAGTGTACAGATTAGGTCTAGGGCTAGTGTTAGGGCTAGGGTTAGGGTTAGGGTTAGGGTTAGGGTTAGGCGTAGGTTTAGGATTAGGGTTAGGGTTAGGGTTCGTACTAGGGTTAGTATTAAGGTTAGGGTTAGGGTTCGGTTTTTGGGTTTAGGGTTAGGGTTAGGGTTAGGGTTCGTGCTAGGGTTAGTATTAATGTTAGGGTTACGGTTAGGGTTAGGGTTAGGGTTAGGGTTAGGGTTAGGGCTAGTGTAAGGGCGAGGGTTAGGGTTAGGGTTCGGGCTTGGGTTAGTGTTAGTGCTAGAGCTCGAGTTACAGTTAGAATTAGAGCTAGGGTTAGGGTTTTGGTTATGGCTAGGATTTGGGTTAGAGTTAGGTTTAGGATAAGAACTAGGGTCCGTCTAAGGGTTCGGATTAAAATTAGGGTTGTGGTTTATTAATATTAGGAATTCACAATGAATGACCTTGAATCACTGGACAAGGGTGAATCAAACACTGAAATTTAACAATGATAGACAAGGGAAATATTTAGGCATGTGCTTTATACACTAGGAATACATGTTCAAAGACCTTTAGTATCTGAAGCACACAATTTAGTCACCGGGAAATCCTGTCGATGAGCTGAGAAGTGAGTGCGATACTGTCTACATTTTTTATTTCTTCAAAAGTGTTGGCGTTTTAGGATTAAAGTTGGTTAAAAACTTAAGAATTCATTTTCATAGACCTTATATAACAGTATGAAAGTATTCAAAAACCCTTAAGAATCAAAATGATAGCTATTCTAGTTTTCAAGGTAGTAATAATTTATGTTTAAAAAACTGGTGTATATGGAACAAGGCTGTATAAACCCTTGGAATTTACCATGAATGAGCTTGAATAAATAGACAAAAGGAAATCAAACACTGTAATTCACAGTAAGAGTCTAGTGAAATATTTAAGAATGTGCTTCACATACTAGGAATATAGGTTAGAAGAGCATAAACGTTTGATGAAAACTGTAGTCACTGGGAAATCCCGTTCAAAGACAAGGGAACTGAGTTAGATACTGGTTAAATTTATACTTCAGTGAAATGAGTTGGCGTTTTTGACAAAAGGTGGGTTAGACATTCAAACATTCATTTTCATAGGACTCAGATACCTTACAAAGTTATTTTCCTCAGCTAATATTGTTAGTGTAAAGGTTAGGGCTAGGGCAAGTGTTAGGACTAGGGTTAGTGCTAGGGCTAGTGTTAGGGCTAGGGTTAGGGCTAGGGCTAGTGTTAGGGCTAGGGTTAGGATTAGGGTTAGTGTTAGGATTAGGGTTAGGTTTAGGGTTAGGGTTAGGGTTAGTGTTAGGGTTAGGGTTCGGGCTAGGGTTAGGGTTAGGGTTCGGGTTAGGGTTAGGGTTAGGGTTTGGGTTAGGGTTAGTGTTAGAGCTATGGTTAGGGTTAGGGCTAGGGTTAGGATTAGGGTTATGATTTGGGTTAGGGTTCGGGCTAGGGTTAGGGTTAGGGTTAGGTTTAGGGTTCGGGCTAGGGTTAGGGTTAGGGTTAAAGCTAGTGTTAGGGCTAGGGTTAGGTTTAGGGTTCGGGCTAGCGTTAGGGTTAGGGTTAGGGTTAGGTTTAGGGTTAGGATTAGGGCTAGGGCTAGTGTTAAGGCTAGGTTTAGTATTAGGGTTAGGGTTAGGATTAGGGTTAGGGTTAGGGTTCGGGCTGGTGTTAGGGCTAGGGTTAAAGTTAGGGTTCTGGCTAGGTTTAGGGTTTATGCTTAGAGTTAGGGCTAGGGCTAGAGTTGGGGCTAGAGTTAGGATTAGGTTTAGGGTTAGGCTTAGGGCTAGTGTTAGGGCTAGTGTTAGGGCTAGGGTTAGGGTTAGGGTTAGGTTTACGGCAAGAGCTAGGGTTAGAGATAGGGTTTGTGTTAAGGTTATGGTGTATTACCATTACAAATTCACAATGAATGACCTTGAATCACTGTACAAAAGTGAATCAAACGCTGAAATTTAACAATGATAGAAAAGGGAAATATTTAGGATTGTGATTAGAACACTAGAAATACCTGTTCAAAGAGATTTACTACCTGTAGCACACAATTTAATCACTGCGAAATCGTGTTCAAAGAGCTGAAAATGAGTGTGATACGGTTACATTTTTTATTTCCTAAAAATGAGTTGGCCTCTTTGGAATAATTTGGTGAGAAACTTAAAAATTCGTCTTCCTAGACATGATATAAGAGCATAAAAGTATTCAAAACCCTTAAGAATCAAAATGATAGTTATTCTAATGTTCACAGTAGTAATAATCACGTTTAAAGGGCTGTTTTAATGGAACAAGTCTGTAAAAACTCTTAAAATTCACAATGAATGACCTTGAATGACTGACAAAAGGGAATCAAACACTGAGAATTCACAATAAGAGACTAGGGAAATATTTAAGAATGTGCTTCATATACAGGGCATAAAGGTTCAAAGCGTTAATATGTGACGGAAACTGTGTAGTCACTGGGAAGTTGTCTTCAAAGAGCAGAGAAGTGTGTTGGATGTTGGTTACATTTATAATTTAGTCCCGTTGAGTTGGCATTTTTGAAAGAAAGTTGGTTAAATATTAAAACTTTCCTTTTCATAGCGCTCAGATAACTGGAAGAAATGTTACAACTCTCACAGACCTGGGAAATGACTACGAATGTGTCTGATACACTAGTAATACGTTTGTGGTACCTTAATACATGTAGGGCACTGTTACATACTGAGAATTTGCATTCCAAGATGTGTGAAAGGTAGGAGAGTCTATAAAATTGTAATCACTCATGTTAATAGAGCTGGTATATATGGAAAAACGCTGCATAAACACTTGGATTTCACAATGAAGGTTAGGTTTAGGGTGAGGCTTAGAGATAGGGCTAGAGCTCGGTTTAGAGTTGGGGTTATGCTTATTCCTAGGGTTAGGTTAAGGTTTCGGTTTAGGGCTAGGGTTAGGTTTAGGGCAAAGGCTAGGTTTATGTTAGGGCTACGGTTAAATTTAGGGTTATGGTGTATTAACATTAGCAATTCTCAATGAATGACCTTGAATCACTGGACAAAATTGAATCAAACAGTGAGATTTAACAATAGTCAAGGGAAATATTTAAGAATGCTTGTTACACTAGGAATACATGGTTCAAAGACCTTTAATATGAAAAGTACACAATTTCGTCCCTGGGAAATCGTGTTGAAGAACTTAGAAGTGAGTGCGATACTGTTTACATTTTTTATTACATCAAAATGAGTTGGCGTTTTAGGATTAAAGTTGGTTTAAAACTTAAAAGTTCGTTCTAATAAACCTGATATAACAGTATGAAAGTATTCAAAATCCCTTAAGAATCAAAAGGATAGCTATTCTAGGATCAAAGTAATAATAATTTATGTTTAAAGGGCTGGTATATATGGAATAAGTGTATAAACCCTTGGATTTCACAATGAATGAGCTTGAATGACTGGACAAAAGGGAATCAAACGCTGAGAATTCACAGTAAGAGACTAGGGAAATATTTAAAATGCTTCACACACTAGGAATATAGGTTAGAAGAGCATTAAAGTTTGAAGGAAACTGTAGTCACTGGGAAATCCCGTTTAAAGACTAGGGAACTGAGTTAGATACTGGTCACCTTTATACTTTAGTGAAATGAGTTGGCGTTTTTGACAAAAGGTGTGTTAGGCATTTAAACTTTCATTTTCATAAGGTTCAGATACCTTAAAAAGTTATGTTCCTACCACTAATATTGACAGTTTATTGTTAGTGTACAGATTAGGGCTAGGGCTAGTGTTAGGGCTAGGGTTAGGGCTAGGGTTAGGCGTAGGTTTAGGATTAGGGTTAGGGTTAGAGTTCGGGCTAGTTTTAGGGTTAGGGTTAGGGTTATGGTTAAGGTTAGGGTTCGGGCTAGGGTTAGAATTAAGGTTAGGGTTAGGGTTAGGTTTTCGGGTTTAGGGTTAGGGTTAGGGTTAGGGTTAGGGTTAGGGTTAGGGTTAGGGTTAGGGTTAGGGCTAGTGTAAGGGTTAGGGTTAGGTTTAGGGTTCGGGCTTGGGTTAGTGTTAGTGCTAGAGCTCGAGTTACAGTTAGAGTTAGAGCCAGTGTTAGGGTTTTGGTTATGGCTAGGATTTGGGTTAGAGTTAGGTTTAGGACAAGAACTAGGGTCCGTCTAAGGGTTCGGATTAAAATTAGGGTTGTGGTTTATTAATATTAGGAATTCACAATGAATGAACTTGAATCACTGGACAAGGGTGAATCAAACACTGAAATTTAACAATGATAGACAAGGGAAATATTTAGGAATGTGCTTTATACACTAGGAATACATGTTCAAAGACCTTTAGTATCTGAAGCACACAATTTAGTCACCGGGAAATCCTGTCGATGAGCTGAGAAGTGAGTGCGATACTGTCTACATTTTTTATTTCTTCAAAAGTGTTGGCGTTTTAGGATTAAAGTTGGTTAAAAACTTAAGAATTCATTTTCATAGACCTTATTTAACAGTATGAAAGTATTCAAAAACCCTTAAGAATCAAAATGATAGCTATTCTAGTTTTCAAGGTAGTAATAATTTATGTTTAAAAAACTGGTGTATATGGAACAAGGCTGTATAAACCCTTGGAATTTACAATAAATGAGCTTGAATGAATAGACAAAAGGAAATCAAACACTGTAATTCACAGTAAGAGTCTAGTGAAATATTTAAGAATGTGCTTCACATACTAGGAATATAGGTTAGAAGAGCATAAACGTTTGATGAAAACTGTAGTCACTGGGAAATCCCGTTCAAAGACAAGGGAACTGAGTTAGATACTGGTTAAATTTATACTTCAGTGAAATGAGTTGGCGTTTTTGACAAAAGGTGGGTTAGACATTCAAACATTCATTTTCATAGGACTCAGATACCTTACAAAGTTATTTTCCTCAGCTAATAATGACAGTTTATTGTTAGTGTAAAGGTTAGGGCTAGGGCAAGTGTTAGGACTAGGGTTAGGGCTAGGGCTAGTGTTAGGGCTAGGGTTAGGGCTAGGGCTAGTGTTAGGGCTAGGGTTAGGATTAGGGTTAGTGTTAGGATTAGGGTTAGGTTTAGGGTTAGGGTTAGGGTTAGTGTTAGGGTTAGGCTTCGGGCTAGGGTTAGGGTTAGGTTTCGGGTTAGAGTTAGGGTTAGGGTTTGGGTTAGGGTTAGTGTTAGAGCTATGGTTAGGGTTAGGGCTAGGGTTAGGATTAAGGTTATGATTTGGGTTAGGGTTCGGGCTAGGGTTAGGGTTAGGGTTAGGTTTAGGGTTCGGGCTAGGGTTAGGGTTAGGGTTAAAGCTAGTGTTAGGACTAGAGTTAGGTTTAGGGTTCGGGCTAGCGTTAGGGTTAGGGTTAGGGTTAGGTTTAGGGTTAGGATTAGGGCTAGGGCTAGTGTTAAGGCTAGGTTTAGTATTAGGGTTAGGGTTAGGATTAGGGTTAGGGTTAGGGTTCGGGCTGGTGTTAGGGGTAGGGTTAAAGTTAGGGTTCTGGCTAGGTTTAGGGTTTATGCTTAGAGTTAGGTCTAGGGCTAGAGTTGGGGCTAGGGTTAGGATTAGGTTTAGGGTTAGGCTTAGGGCTAGTGTTAGGGCTAGTGTTAGGGCTAGGGTTAGGGTTAGGGTTAGGTTTACGGCAAGAGCTAGGGTTAGGGATAGGGTTTGTGTTAAGGTTATGGTGTATTAACAATACAACTTGAATCACTGTACAAATGTGAATCAAAACCTGAAATTTAACAATGATAGACAAGGGAAATATTTAGGATTGTGCTTTATACACTAGGAATACATGTTCAAAGAGCTTTAATATCTGTAGCACACAATTTAGTCCCTGGGAAATCGTGTTCAAAGAGCTGAGAAGGGAATGTGATACTGTTACATTTTTTACTCCCTAAAAATGAGTTGGCCTTTTTGGAATAATTTGGTGAGAAACTTAAAAATTCGTTTTCTAGACATGATATAAGAGCATAAAAGTATTCAAAACCCTTAAGAATCAAAATGATAGTTATTCTAATGTTCAAAGTAGTAATAATTTACGTTTAAAGGGCTGATATAATGGAACAAGTCTGTATAAACCCTTGGAATTTACAATGAATGAGCTTGAATGAATAGACAAAAGGGAATCACACACTTTGAATTCACAGTAAGAGTCTAGGGAAATATTTAAGAATGTGCTTCCCATACTGGGAATACATGTCCAAAGAGCATTAATGTCTGAAGAAAACTGTGTAACCACTGGGAAATTGTGTTCAAAGACCAGAGAACTGAGTTAAATACTGGTTACATTTACACTTGAGTGAAATGAGTTGGCGTTTTTGACAAAAGGTTGGCTAAACATTCTAACATTCATTTTCATAGAGCTCAGATACCTTAAAAAGTTATTTTCATCCACTAATAATGACAGTTTATTGTTAGTGTACAGGTTAGTGCTAGGACTAGTGTTACGGCTAGGGTTAGGGTTAAGGTACAGTTTCGGGTTCGGGCTAGGGTTAGAGTTATGTCTAGTGCTAGGGCTAGGGTTACTGTTAGATCTAGGATTAGGGTGAAAGTTAAGCTTATACTATGGCTAGGGTTAGGATTAGGGTTACGGCTAGAGCTAGGGTTAGGGATAGGCTTTGGGTTAAGGTTATGGTGTATTACCATTACAAATTCACAATGAATGACCTTGAATCACTGTACAAAAGTGAATCAAACGCTGAAATTTAACAATGATAGAAAAGGGAAATATTTAGGATTGTGATTAGAACACTAGAAATACCTGTTCAAAGAGATTTACTATCTGTAGCACACAATTTAATCACTGCGAAATCGTGTTCAAAGAGCTGAAAATGAGTGTGATACGGTTACATTTTTTATTTCCTAAAAATGAGTTGGCCTCTTTGGAATAATTTGGTGAGAAACTTAAAAATTCGTCTTCCTAGACATGATATAAGAGCATAAAAGTATTCAAAACCCTTAAGAATCAAAATGATAGTTATTCTAATGTTCAAAGTAGTAATAATCACGTTTAAAGGGCTGTTTTAATGGAACAAGTCTGTAAAAACTCTTAAAATTCACAATGAATGACCTTGAATGACTGGACAAAAGGGAATCAAACACTGAGAATTCACAATAAGAGACTAGGGAAATATTTAAGAATGTGCTTCATATACAGGGCATAAAGGTTCAAAGCGTTAATATGTGACGGAAACTGTGTAGTCACTGGGAAGTTGTCTTCAAAGAGCAGAGAAGTGTGTTGGATGTTGGTTACATTTATAATTTAGTCCCGTTGAGTTGGCATTTTTGAAAGAAAGTTGGTTAAATATTAAAACTTTCCTTTTCATAGCGCTCAGATAACTGGAAGAAATGTTACAACTCTCACAGACCTGGGAAATGACTACGAATGTGTCTGATACACTAGTAATACGTTTGTGGTACCTTAATACATGTAGGGCACTGTTACATACTGAGAATTTGCATTCCAAGATGTGTGAAAGGTAGGAGAGTCTATAAAATTGTAATCACTCATGTTAATAGAGCTGGTATATATGGAAAAACGCTGCATAAACACTTGGATTTCACAATGAAGGTTAGGTTTAGGGTGAGGCTTAGGGATAGGGCTAGAGCTCGGGTTAGAGTTGGGGTTATGGTTATTCCTAGGGTTAGGTTAAGGTTTCGGTTTAGGGCTAGGGTTAGGTTTAGGGCAAAGGCTAGGTTTATGTTAGGGCTACGATTAAATTTAGGGTCATGGTGTATTAACATTAGCAATTCTCAATGAATGACCTTGAATCACTGGACAAAATTGAATCAAACAGTGAGATTTAACAATAGTCAAGGGAAATATTTAAGAATGCTTGTTACACTAGGAATACATGGTTCAAAGACCTTTAATATGAAAAGTACACAATTTCGTCCCTGGGAAATCGTGTTGAAGAACTTAGAAGTGAGTGCGATACTGTTTACATTTTTTATTACATCAAAATGAGTTGGCGTTTTAGGATTAAAGTTGGTTTAAAACTTAAAAATACGTTCTAATAGACCTGATATAACAGTATGAAAGTATTCAAAATCCCTTAAGAATCAAAAGGATAGCTATTCTAGGATCAAAGTAATAATAATTTATTTTTAAAGGGCTGGTATATATGGAATAAGTCTGTATAAACCCTTGGAATTCACAATGAATGAGCTTGAATGACTGGACAAAAGGGAATCAAACGCTGAGAATTCACAGTAAGAGACTAGGGAAACATTTAAGAATGCTTCACATACTAGGAATATAGGTTAGAAGAGCATTAAAGTTTGAAGGAAACTGTAGTCACTGGGAAATCCCGTTTAAAGACTAGGGACCTGAGTTAGATACTGGTCACCTTTATACTTTAGTGAAATGAGTTGGCGTTTTTGACAAAAGGTGTGTTAGGCATTTAAACTTTCATTTTCATAAGGTTCAGATACCTTAAAAAGTTATGTTCCTACCAGTAATATTGACAGTTTATTGTTAGTGTACAGATTAGGTCTAGGGCTAGTGTTAGGGCTAGGGTTAGGGTTAGGGTTAGGGTTAGGGTTAGGCGTAGGTTTAGGATTAGGGTTAGGGTTAGGGTTCGTGCTAGGGTTAGTATTAAGGTTAGGGTTAGGGTTCGGTTTTTGGGTTTAGGGTTAGGGTTAGGGTTAGGGCTCGTGCTAGGGTTAGTATTAATGTTAGGGTTACGGTTAGGGTTAGGGTTAGGGTTAGGGTTAGGGTTAGTGCTAGTGTAAGGGCGAGGGTTAGGGTTAGGGTTCGGGCTTGGGTTAGTGTTAGTGCTAGAGCTCGAGTTACAGTTAGAATTAGAGCTAGGGTTAGGGTTTTGGTTATGGCTAGGATTTGGGTTAGAGTTAGGTTTAGGATAAGAACTAGGGTCCGTCTAAGGGTTCGGATTAAAATTACGGTTGTGGTTTATTAATATTAGGAATTCACAATGAATGACCTTGAATCACTGGACAAGGGTGAATCAAACACTGAAATTTAACAATGATAGACAAGGGAAATATTTAGGCATGTGCTTTATACACTAGGAATACATGTTCAAAGACCTTTAGTATCTGAAGCACACAATTTAGTCACCGGGAAATCCTGTCGATGAGCTGAGAAGTGAGTGCGATACTGTCTACATTTTTTATTTCTTCAAAAGTGTTGGCGTTTTAGGATTAAAGTTGGTTAAAAACTTAAGAATTCATTTTCATAGACCTTATATAACAGTATGAAAGTATTCAAAAACCCTTAAGAATCAAAATGATAGCTATTCTAGTTTTCAAGGTAGTAATAATTTATGTTTAAAAAACTGGTGTATATGGAACAAGGCTGTATAAACCCTTGGAATTTACCATGAATGAGCTTGAATAAATAGACAAAAGGAAATCAAACACTGTAATTCACAGTAAGAGTCTAGTGAAATATTTAAGAATGTGCTTCACATACTAGGAATATAGGTTAGAAGAGCATAAACGTTTGATGAAAACTGTAGTCACTGGGAAATCCCGTTCAAAGACAAGGGAACTGAGTTAGATACTGGTTAAATTTATACTTCAGTGAAATGAGTTGGCGTTTTTGACAAAAGGTGGGTTAGACATTCAAACATTCATTTTCATAGGACTCAGATACCTTACAAAGTTATTTTCCTCAGCTAATATTGTTAGTGTAAAGGTTAGGGCTAGGGCAAGTGTTAGGACTAGGGTTAGTGCTAGGGCTAGTGTTAGGGCTAGGGTTAGGGCTAGGGCTAGTGTTAGGGCTAGGGTTAGGATTAGGGTTAGTGTTAGGATTAGGGTTAGGTTTAGGGTTAGGGTTAGGGTTAGTGTTAGGGTTAGGGTTCGGGCTAGGGTTAGGGTTAGGGTTCGGGTTAGGGTTAGGGTTAGGGT
The DNA here is from genome assembly GCF_963455305.1 of Plecotus auritus. NCBI lineage: Eukaryota > Metazoa > Chordata > Mammalia > Chiroptera > Vespertilionidae > Plecotus > Plecotus auritus. The sequence goes on along the minus strand of NC_137773.1, from coordinate 116,098,844 downwards.
TTGGGTTAGGGTTAGTGTTAGAGCTATGGTTAGGGTTAGGGCTAGGGTTAGGATTAGGGTTATGATTTGGGTTAGGGTTCGGGCTAGGGTTAGGGTTAGGGTTAGGTTTAGGGTTCGGGCTAGGGTTAGGGTTAGGGTTAAAGCTAGTGTTAGGGCTAGGGTTAGGTTTAGGGTTCGGGCTAGCGTTAGGGTTAGGGTTAGGGTTAGGTTTAGGGTTAGGATTAGGGCTAGGGCTAGTGTTAAGGCTAGGTTTAGTATTAGGGTTAGGGTTAGGATTAGGGTTAGGGTTAGGGTTCGGGCTGGTGTTAGGGCTAGGGTTAAAGTTAGGGTTCTGGCTAGGTTTAGGGTTTATGCTTAGAGTTAGGGCTAGGGCTAGAGTTGGGGCTAGAGTTAGGATTAGGTTTAGGGTTAGGCTTAGGGCTAGTGTTAGGGCTAGTGTTAGGGCTAGGGTTAGGGTTAGGGTTAGGTTTACGGCAAGAGCTAGGGTTAGAGATAGGGTTTGTGTTAAGGTTATGGTGTATTACCATTACAAATTCACAATGAATGACCTTGAATCACTGTACAAAAGTGAATCAAACGCTGAAATTTAACAATGATAGAAAAGGGAAATATTTAGGATTGTGATTAGAACACTAGAAATACCTGTTCAAAGAGATTTACTACCTGTAGCACACAATTTAATCACTGCGAAATCGTGTTCAAAGAGCTGAAAATGAGTGTGATACGGTTACATTTTTTATTTCCTAAAAATGAGTTGGCCTCTTTGGAATAATTTGGTGAGAAACTTAAAAATTCGTCTTCCTAGACATGATATAAGAGCATAAAAGTATTCAAAACCCTTAAGAATCAAAATGATAGTTATTCTAATGTTCACAGTAGTAATAATCACGTTTAAAGGGCTGTTTTAATGGAACAAGTCTGTAAAAACTCTTAAAATTCACAATGAATGACCTTGAATGACTGACAAAAGGGAATCAAACACTGAGAATTCACAATAAGAGACTAGGGAAATATTTAAGAATGTGCTTCATATACAGGGCATAAAGGTTCAAAGCGTTAATATGTGACGGAAACTGTGTAGTCACTGGGAAGTTGTCTTCAAAGAGCAGAGAAGTGTGTTGGATGTTGGTTACATTTATAATTTAGTCCCGTTGAGTTGGCATTTTTGAAAGAAAGTTGGTTAAATATTAAAACTTTCCTTTTCATAGCGCTCAGATAACTGGAAGAAATGTTACAACTCTCACAGACCTGGGAAATGACTACGAATGTGTCTGATACACTAGTAATACGTTTGTGGTACCTTAATACATGTAGGGCACTGTTACATACTGAGAATTTGCATTCCAAGATGTGTGAAAGGTAGGAGAGTCTATAAAATTGTAATCACTCATGTTAATAGAGCTGGTATATATGGAAAAACGCTGCATAAACACTTGGATTTCACAATGAAGGTTAGGTTTAGGGTGAGGCTTAGAGATAGGGCTAGAGCTCGGTTTAGAGTTGGGGTTATGCTTATTCCTAGGGTTAGGTTAAGGTTTCGGTTTAGGGCTAGGGTTAGGTTTAGGGCAAAGGCTAGGTTTATGTTAGGGCTACGGTTAAATTTAGGGTTATGGTGTATTAACATTAGCAATTCTCAATGAATGACCTTGAATCACTGGACAAAATTGAATCAAACAGTGAGATTTAACAATAGTCAAGGGAAATATTTAAGAATGCTTGTTACACTAGGAATACATGGTTCAAAGACCTTTAATATGAAAAGTACACAATTTCGTCCCTGGGAAATCGTGTTGAAGAACTTAGAAGTGAGTGCGATACTGTTTACATTTTTTATTACATCAAAATGAGTTGGCGTTTTAGGATTAAAGTTGGTTTAAAACTTAAAAATACGTTCTAATAGACCTGATATAACAGTATGAAAGTATTCAAAATCCCTTAAGAATCAAAAGGATAGCTATTCTAGGATCAAAGTAATAATAATTTATGTTTAAAGGGCTGGTATATATGGAATAAGTCTGTATAAACCCTTGGAATTCACAATGAATGAGCTTGAATGACTGGACAAAAGGGAATCAAACGCTGAGAATTCACAGTAAGAGACTAGGGAAACATTTAAGAATGCTTCACATACTAGGAATATAGGTTAGAAGAGCATTAAAGTTTGAAGGAAACTGTAGTCACTGGGAAATCCCGTTTAAAGACTAGGGACCTGAGTTAGATACTGGTCACCTTTATACTTTAGTGAAATGAGTTGGCGTTTTTGACAAAAGGTGTGTTAGGCATTTAAATTTTCATTTTCATAAGGTTCAGATACCTTAAAAAGTTATGTTCCTACCAATAATATTGACAGTTTATTGTTAGTGTACAGATTAGGGCTAGGGCTAGTGGTAGGGCTAGGGTTAGGGCTAGGGTTCGGTGTAGGTTTAGGATTAGGGTTAGGGTTAGAGTTCGGGCTAGTTTTAGGGTTAGGGTTAGGGTTATGGTTAGGGTTAGGGTTCGGGCTAGGGTTAGAATTAAGGTTAGGGTTAGGGTTTGGTTTTCGGGTTTAGGGTTAGGGTTATGGTTAGGGTTAGGGTTCGGGCTAGGGTTAGAATTAAGGTTAGGGTTAGGGTTAGGTTTTCGGGTTTAGGGTTAGGGTTAGGGTTAGGGTTAGGGTTAGGGTTAGTGTTAGGCGTAGGTTTAGGATTAGGGTTAGGGTTAGGGTTCGTGCTAGGGTTAGTATTAAGGTTAGGGTTACGGTTAGGGTTAGGGTTAGGGTTAGGGTTAGGGTTAGGTTTAGGGTTAGCGTTAGGGTTAGTGTTAGGGTTAGGGTTCGGGCTAGGGTTAGGGTTAGGGTTCGGGTTAGGGTTAGGGTTAGGGTTTGGGTTAGGGTTAGTGTTAGAGCTATGGTTAGGGTTACGGCTAGGGTTAGGATTAGGGTTAGGATTGGGTTAGGGTTAGGGTTAGGGTTAAGGCTAGTGTTAGGGCTAGTGTTAGGGCTTGGGTTAGGGTTAGGGTTAGGTTTACGGCAAGAGCTAGGGTTAAGGATAGGGTTTGTGTTAAGGTTATGGTGTATTAACAATACAACTTGAATCACTGTACAAATGTGAATCAAATCCTGAAATTTAGCAATGATAGACAAGGGAAATATTTAGGATTGTGCTTTATACACTAGGAATACATGTTCAAAGAGCTTTAATATCTGTAGCACACAATTTAGTCCTTGGGAAATCGTGTTCAAAGAGCTGAGAAGGGAATGTGATACTGTTACATTTTTTACTCCCTAAAAATGAGTTGGCCTTTTTGGAATAATTTGGTGAGAAACTTAAAAATTCGTTTTCTAGACATGATATAAGAGCATAAAAGTATTCAAAACCCTTAAGAATCAAAATGATAGTTATTCTAATGTTCAAAGTAGTAATAATTTACGTTTAAATGGCTGATATATTGGAACAAGTCTGTATAAACCCTTGGAATTTACAATGAATGAGCTTGAATGAATAGACAAACGGGAATCAAACACTTTGAATTCACAGTAAGAGTCTAGGGAAATATTTAAGAATGTGCTTCCCATACTGGGAATACATGTTCAAAGAGCATTAATGTCTGAAGAAAACTGTGTAACCACTGGGAAATTGTGTTCAAAGACCAGAGAACTGAGTTAAATACTGGTTACATTTATACTTGAGTGAAATGAGTTGGCGTTTTTGACAAAAGGTTGGCTAAACATTTTAACATTCATTTTCATAGAGCTCAGATACCTTAAAAAGTTATTTTCATCCACTAATAATGACAGTTTATTGTTAGTGTACAGGTTAGAGCTAGGACTAGTGTTACGGCTAGGGTTAGGGTTAAGGTACAGTTTCGGGTTCGGGCTAGGGTTAGAGTTATGTCTAGTGCTAGGGCTAGGGCTACTGTTAGATCTAGGATTAGGGTGAAAGTTAAGCTTATGCTATGGCTAGGGTTAGGATTAGGGTTACGGCTAGAGCTAGGCTTAGGGATAGGCTTTGGGTTAAGGTTATGGTGTATTACCATTACAAATTCACAATGAATGACCTTGAATCACTGTACAAAAGTGAATCAAACGCTCAAATTTAACAATGATAGAAAAGGGAAATATTTAGGATTGTGATTAGAACACTAGAAATACCTGTTCAAAGAGATTTACTATCTGTAGCACACAATTTAATCACTGGGAAATTGTGTTCAAAGAGCTGAAAATGAGTGTGATACGGTTACATTTTTTATTCCCTAAAAATGAGTTGGCCTCTTTGGAATAATTTGGTGAGAAACTTAAAAATTCGTTTTCCTAGACATGATATAAGAGCATAAAAGTATTCAAAACCCTTAAGAATCAAAATGATAGTTATTCTAATGTTCAAAGTAGTAATAATCACGTTTAAAGGGCTGTTATAATGGAACAAGTCTGTAAAAACTTTTAAAATTCACAATGAATGACCTTGAATGACTGGACAAAAGGGAATCAAACACTGAGAATTCACAATAAGAGACTAGGGAAATATTTAAGAATGTGCTTCATATACAGGGCATAAAGGTTCAAAGAGCGTTAATATGTGACGGAAACTGTGTAGTCACTGGGAAGTTGTCTTCAAAGAGCAGAGAAGTGTGTTGGATGTTGGTTACATTTATAATTTAGTCCCGTTGAGTTGGCATTTTTGAAAGAAAGTTGGTTAAATATTAAAACTTTCCTTTTCATAGCGCTCAGATAACTGGAAGAAATGTTACAACTCTCACAGACCTGGGAAATGACTACGAATGTGTCTGATACACTAGTAATACGTTTGTGGTACCTTAATACATGTAGGGCCTGTTACATACTGAGAATTTGCATTCCAAGATGTGTGAAAGGTAGGAGAGTCTATAAAATTGTAATCACTCATGTTAATAGAGCTGGTATATATGGAAAAACGCTGCATAAACACTTGGATTTCACAATGAAGGTTAGGTTTAGGGTGAGGCTTAGGGATAGGGCTAGAGCTCGGGTTAGAGTTGGGGTTATGGTTATTCCTAGGGTTAGGTTAAGGTTTCGGTTTAGGGCTAGGGTTAGGTTTAGGGCAAAGGCTAGGTTTATGTTAGGGCTACGGTTAAATTTAGGGTTATGGTGTATTAACATCAGCAATTCTCAATGAATGACCTTGAATCACTGGACAAAATGGAATCAAACAGTGAGATTTAACAATAGTCAAGGGAAATATTTAAGAATGCTTGTTACACTAGGAATACATGGTTCAAAGACCTTTAATATGAAAAGTACACAATTTCGTCCCTGGGAAATCGTGTTGAAGAACTTAGAAGTGAGTGCGATACTGTTTACATTTTTTATTACATCAAAATGAGTTGGCGTTTTAGGATTAAAGTTGGTTTAAAACTTAAAAATACGTTCTAATAGACCTGATATAACAGTATGAAAGTATTCAAAATCCCTTAAGAATCAAAAGGATAGCTATTCTAGGATCAAAGTAATAATAATTTATTTTTAAAGGGCTGGTATATATGGAATAAGTCTGTATAAACCCTTGGAATTCACAATGAATGAGCTTGAATGACTGGACAAAAGGGAATCAAACGCTGAGAATTCACAGTAAGAGACTAGGGAAACATTTAAGAATGCTTCACATACTAGGAATATAGGTTAGAAGAGCATTAAAGTTTGAAGGAAACTGTAGTCACTGGGAAATCCCGTTTAAAGACTAGGGACCTGAGTTAGATACTGGTCACCTTTATACTTTAGTGAAATGAGTTGGCGTTTTTGACAAAAGGTGTGTTAGGCATTTAAACTTTCATTTTCATAAGGTTCAGATACCTTAAAAAGTTATGTTCCTACCAGTAATATTGACAGTTTATTGTTAGTGTACAGATTAGGTCTAGGGCTAGTGTTAGGGCTAGGGTTAGGGTTAGGGTTAGGGTTAGGGTTAGGCGTAGGTTTAGGATTAGGGTTAGGGTTAGGGTTCGTACTAGGGTTAGTATTAAGGTTAGGGTTAGGGTTCGGTTTTTGGGTTTAGGGTTAGGGTTAGGGTTAGGGTTCGTGCTAGGGTTAGTATTAATGTTAGGGTTACGGTTAGGGTTAGGGTTAGGGTTAGGGTTAGGGTTAGGGCTAGTGTAAGGGCGAGGGTTAGGGTTAGGGTTCGGGCTTGGGTTAGTGTTAGTGCTAGAGCTCGAGTTACAGTTAGAATTAGAGCTAGGGTTAGGGTTTTGGTTATGGCTAGGATTTGGGTTAGAGTTAGGTTTAGGATAAGAACTAGGGTCCGTCTAAGGGTTCGGATTAAAATTAGGGTTGTGGTTTATTAATATTAGGAATTCACAATGAATGACCTTGAATCACTGGACAAGGGTGAATCAAACACTGAAATTTAACAATGATAGACAAGGGAAATATTTAGGCATGTGCTTTATACACTAGGAATACATGTTCAAAGACCTTTAGTATCTGAAGCACACAATTTAGTCACCGGGAAATCCTGTCGATGAGCTGAGAAGTGAGTGCGATACTGTCTACATTTTTTATTTCTTCAAAAGTGTTGGCGTTTTAGGATTAAAGTTGGTTAAAAACTTAAGAATTCATTTTCATAGACCTTATATAACAGTATGAAAGTATTCAAAAACCCTTAAGAATCAAAATGATAGCTATTCTAGTTTTCAAGGTAGTAATAATTTATGTTTAAAAAACTGGTGTATATGGAACAAGGCTGTATAAACCCTTGGAATTTACCATGAATGAGCTTGAATAAATAGACAAAAGGAAATCAAACACTGTAATTCACAGTAAGAGTCTAGTGAAATATTTAAGAATGTGCTTCACATACTAGGAATATAGGTTAGAAGAGCATAAACGTTTGATGAAAACTGTAGTCACTGGGAAATCCCGTTCAAAGACAAGGGAACTGAGTTAGATACTGGTTAAATTTATACTTCAGTGAAATGAGTTGGCGTTTTTGACAAAAGGTGGGTTAGACATTCAAACATTCATTTTCATAGGACTCAGATACCTTACAAAGTTATTTTCCTCAGCTAATATTGTTAGTGTAAAGGTTAGGGCTAGGGCAAGTGTTAGGACTAGGGTTAGTGCTAGGGCTAGTGTTAGGGCTAGGGTTAGGGCTAGGGCTAGTGTTAGGGCTAGGGTTAGGATTAGGGTTAGTGTTAGGATTAGGGTTAGGTTTAGGGTTAGGGTTAGGGTTAGTGTTAGGGTTAGGGTTCGGGCTAGGGTTAGGGTTAGGGTTCGGGTTAGGGTTAGGGTTAGGGTTTGGGTTAGGGTTAGTGTTAGAGCTATGGTTAGGGTTAGGGCTAGGGTTAGGATTAGGGTTATGATTTGGGTTAGGGTTCGGGCTAGGGTTAGGGTTAGGGTTAGGTTTAGGGTTCGGGCTAGGGTTAGGGTTAGGGTTAAAGCTAGTGTTAGGGCTAGGGTTAGGTTTAGGGTTCGGGCTAGCGTTAGGGTTAGGGTTAGGGTTAGGTTTAGGGTTAGGATTAGGGCTAGGGCTAGTGTTAAGGCTAGGTTTAGTATTAGGGTTAGGGTTAGGATTAGGGTTAGGGTTAGGGTTCGGGCTGGTGTTAGGGCTAGGGTTAAAGTTAGGGTTCTGGCTAGGTTTAGGGTTTATGCTTAGAGTTAGGGCTAGGGCTAGAGTTGGGGCTAGAGTTAGGATTAGGTTTAGGGTTAGGCTTAGGGCTAGTGTTAGGGCTAGTGTTAGGGCTAGGGTTAGGGTTAGGGTTAGGTTTACGGCAAGAGCTAGGGTTAGAGATAGGGTTTGTGTTAAGGTTATGGTGTATTACCATTACAAATTCACAATGAATGACCTTGAATCACTGTACAAAAGTGAATCAAACGCTGAAATTTAACAATGATAGAAAAGGGAAATATTTAGGATTGTGATTAGAACACTAGAAATACCTGTTCAAAGAGATTTACTACCTGTAGCACACAATTTAATCACTGCGAAATCGTGTTCAAAGAGCTGAAAATGAGTGTGATACGGTTACATTTTTTATTTCCTAAAAATGAGTTGGCCTCTTTGGAATAATTTGGTGAGAAACTTAAAAATTCGTCTTCCTAGACATGATATAAGAGCATAAAAGTATTCAAAACCCTTAAGAATCAAAATGATAGTTATTCTAATGTTCACAGTAGTAATAATCACGTTTAAAGGGCTGTTTTAATGGAACAAGTCTGTAAAAACTCTTAAAATTCACAATGAATGACCTTGAATGACTGACAAAAGGGAATCAAACACTGAGAATTCACAATAAGAGACTAGGGAAATATTTAAGAATGTGCTTCATATACAGGGCATAAAGGTTCAAAGCGTTAATATGTGACGGAAACTGTGTAGTCACTGGGAAGTTGTCTTCAAAGAGCAGAGAAGTGTGTTGGATGTTGGTTACATTTATAATTTAGTCCCGTTGAGTTGGCATTTTTGAAAGAAAGTTGGTTAAATATTAAAACTTTCCTTTTCATAGCGCTCAGATAACTGGAAGAAATGTTACAACTCTCACAGACCTGGGAAATGACTACGAATGTGTCTGATACACTAGTAATACGTTTGTGGTACCTTAATACATGTAGGGCACTGTTACATACTGAGAATTTGCATTCCAAGATGTGTGAAAGGTAGGAGAGTCTATAAAATTGTAATCACTCATGTTAATAGAGCTGGTATATATGGAAAAACGCTGCATAAACACTTGGATTTCACAATGAAGGTTAGGTTTAGGGTGAGGCTTAGAGATAGGGCTAGAGCTCGGTTTAGAGTTGGGGTTATGCTTATTCCTAGGGTTAGGTTAAGGTTTCGGTTTAGGGCTAGGGTTAGGTTTAGGGCAAAGGCTAGGTTTATGTTAGGGCTACGGTTAAATTTAGGGTTATGGTGTATTAACATTAGCAATTCTCAATGAATGACCTTGAATCACTGGACAAAATTGAATCAAACAGTGAGATTTAACAATAGTCAAGGGAAATATTTAAGAATGCTTGTTACACTAGGAATACATGGTTCAAAGACCTTTAATATGAAAAGTACACAATTTCGTCCCTGGGAAATCGTGTTGAAGAACTTAGAAGTGAGTGCGATACTGTTTACATTTTTTATTACATCAAAATGAGTTGGCGTTTTAGGATTAAAGTTGGTTTAAAACTTAAAAGTTCGTTCTAATAAACCTGATATAACAGTATGAAAGTATTCAAAATCCCTTAAGAATCAAAAGGATAGCTATTCTAGGATCAAAGTAATAATAATTTATGTTTAAAGGGCTGGTATATATGGAATAAGTGTATAAACCCTTGGATTTCACAATGAATGAGCTTGAATGACTGGACAAAAGGGAATCAAACGCTGAGAATTCACAGTAAGAGACTAGGGAAATATTTAAAATGCTTCACACACTAGGAATATAGGTTAGAAGAGCATTAAAGTTTGAAGGAAACTGTAGTCACTGGGAAATCCCGTTTAAAGACTAGGGAACTGAGTTAGATACTGGTCACCTTTATACTTTAGTGAAATGAGTTGGCGTTTTTGACAAAAGGTGTGTTAGGCATTTAAACTTTCATTTTCATAAGGTTCAGATACCTTAAAAAGTTATGTTCCTACCACTAATATTGACAGTTTATTGTTAGTGTACAGATTAGGGCTAGGGCTAGTGTTAGGGCTAGGGTTAGGGCTAGGGTTAGGCGTAGGTTTAGGATTAGGGTTAGGGTTAGAGTTCGGGCTAGTTTTAGGGTTAGGGTTAGGGTTATGGTTAAGGTTAGGGTTCGGGCTAGGGTTAGAATTAAGGTTAGGGTTAGGGTTAGGTTTTCGGGTTTAGGGTTAGGGTTAGGGTTAGGGTTAGGGTTAGGGTTAGGGTTAGGGTTAGGGTTAGGGCTAGTGTAAGGGTTAGGGTTAGGTTTAGGGTTCGGGCTTGGGTTAGTGTTAGTGCTAGAGCTCGAGTTACAGTTAGAGTTAGAGCCAGGGTTAGGGTTTTGGTTATGGCTAGGATTTGGGTTAGAGTTAGGTTTAGGACAAGAACTAGGGTCCGTCTAAGGGTTCGGATTAAAATTAGGGTTGTGGTTTATTAATATTAGGAATTCACAATGAATGAACTTGAATCACTGGACAAGGGTGAATCAAACACTGAAATTTAACAATGATAGACAAGGGAAATATTTAGGAATGTGCTTTATACACTAGGAATACATGTTCAAAGACCTTTAGTATCTGAAGCACACAATTTAGTCACCGGGAAATCCTGTCGATGAGCTGAGAAGTGAGTGCGATACTGTCTACATTTTTTATTTCTTCAAAAGTGTTGGCGTTTTAGGATTAAAGTTGGTTAAAAACTTAAGAATTCATTTTCATAGACCTTATTTAACAGTATGAAAGTATTCAAAAACCCTTAAGAATCAAAATGATAGCTATTCTAGTTTTCAAGGTAGTAATAATTTATGTTTAAAAAACTGGTGTATATGGAACAAGGCTGTATAAACCCTTGGAATTTACAATAAATGAGCTTGAATGAATAGACAAAAGGAAATCAAACACTGTAATTCACAGTAAGAGTCTAGTGAAATATTTAAGAATGTGCTTCACATACTAGGAATATAGGTTAGAAGAGCATAAACGTTTGATGAAAACTGTAGTCACTGGGAAATCCCGTTCAAAGACAAGGGAACTGAGTTAGATACTGGTTAAATTTATACTTCAGTGAAATGAGTTGGCGTTTTTGACAAAAGGTGGGTTAGACATTCAAACATTCATTTTCATAGGACTCAGATACCTTACAAAGTTATTTTCCTCAGCTAATAATGACAGTTTATTGTTAGTGTAAAGGTTAGGGCTAGGGCAAGTGTTAGGACTAGGGTTAGGGCTAGGGCTAGTGTTAGGGCTAGGGTTAGGGCTAGGGCTAGTGTTAGGGCTAGGGTTAGGATTAGGGTTAGTGTTAGGATTAGGGTTAGGTTTAGGGTTAGGGTTAGGGTTAGTGTTAGGGTTAGGCTTCGGGCTAGGGTTAGGGTTAGGTTTCGGGTTAGAGTTAGGGTTAGGGTTTGGGTTAGGGTTAGTGTTAGAGCTATGGTTAGGGTTAGGGCTAGGGTTAGGATTAAGGTTATGATTTGGGTTAGGGTTCGGGCTAGGGTTAGGGTTAGGGTTAGGTTTAGGGTTCGGGCTAGGGTTAGGGTTAGGGTTAAAGCTAGTGTTAGGACTAGAGTTAGGTTTAGGGTTCGGGCTAGCGTTAGGGTTAGGGTTAGGGTTAGGTTTAGGGTTAGGATTAGGGCTAGGGCTAGTGTTAAGGCTAGGTTTAGTATTAGGGTTAGGGTTAGGATTAGGGTTAGGGTTAGGGTTCGGGCTGGTGTTAGGGGTAGGGTTAAAGTTAGGGTTCTGGCTAGGTTTAGGGTTTATGCTTAGAGTTAGGTCTAGGGCTAGAGTTGGGGCTAGGGTTAGGATTAGGTTTAGGGTTAGGCTTAGGGCTAGTGTTAGGGCTAGTGTTAGGGCTAGGGTTAGGGTTAGGGTTAGGTTTACGGCAAGAGCTAGGGTTAGGGATAGGGTTTGTGTTAAGGTTATGGTGTATTAACAATACAACTTGAATCACTGTACAAATGTGAATCAAAACCTGAAATTTAACAATGATAGACAAGGGAAATATTTAGGATTGTGCTTTATACACTAGGAATACATGTTCAAAGAGCTTTAATATCTGTAGCACACAATTTAGTCCCTGGGAAATCGTGTTCAAAGAGCTGAGAAGGGAATGTGATACTGTTACATTTTTTACTCCCTAAAAATGAGTTGGCCTTTTTGGAATAATTTGGTGAGAAACTTAAAAATTCGTTTTCTAGACATGATATAAGAGCATAAAAGTATTCAAAACCCTTAAGAATCAAAATGATAGTTATTCTAATGTTCAAAGTAGTAATAATTTACGTTTAAAGGGCTGATATAATGGAACAAGTCTGTATAAACCCTTGGAATTTACAATGAATGAGCTTGAATGAATAGACAAAAGGGAATCACACACTTTGAATTCACAGTAAGAGTCTAGGGAAATATTTAAGAATGTGCTTCCCATACTGGGAATACATGTCCAAAGAGCATTAATGTCTGAAGAAAACTGTGTAACCACTGGGAAATTGTGTTCAAAGACCAGAGAACTGAGTTAAATACTGGTTACATTTACACTTGAGTGAAATGAGTTGGCGTTTTTGACAAAAGGTTGGCTAAACATTCTAACATTCATTTTCATAGAGCTCAGATACCTTAAAAAGTTATTTTCATCCACTAATAATGACAGTTTATTGTTAGTGTACAGGTTAGTGCTAGGACTAGTGTTACGGCTAGGGTTAGGGTTAAGGTACAGTTTCGGGTTCGGGCTAGGGTTAGAGTTATGTCTAGTGCTAGGGCTAGGGCTACTGTTAGATCTAGGATTAGGGTGAAAGTTAAGCTTATACTATGGCTAGGGTTAGGATTAGGGTTACGGCTAGAGCTAGGGTTAGGGATAGGCTTTGGGTTAAGGTTATGGTGTATTACCATTACAAATTCACAATGAATGACCTTGAATCACTGTACAAAAGTGAATCAAACGCTGAAATTTAACAATGATAGAAAAGGGAAATATTTAGGATTGTGATTAGAACACTAGAAATACCTGTTCAAAGAGATTTACTATCTGTAGCACACAATTTAATCACTGCGAAATCGTGTTCAAAGAGCTGAAAATGAGTGTGATACGGTTACATTTTTTATTTCCTAAAAATGAGTTGGCCTCTTTGGAATAATTTGGTGAGAAACTTAAAAATTCGTCTTCCTAGACATGATATAAGAGCATAAAAGTATTCAAAACCCTTAAGAATCAAAATGATAGTTATTCTAATGTTCAAAGTAGTAATAATCACGTTTAAAGGGCTGTTTTAATGGAACAAGTCTGTAAAAACTCTTAAAATTCACAATGAATGACCTTGAATGACTGGACAAAAGGGAATCAAACACTGAGAATTCACAATAAGAGACTAGGGAAATATTTAAGAATGTGCTTCATATACAGGGCATAAAGGTTCAAAGCGTTAATATGTGACGGAAACTGTGTAGTCACTGGGAAGTTGTCTTCAAAGAGCAGAGAAGTGTGTTGGATGTTGGTTACATTTATAATTTAGTCCCGTTGAGTTGGCATTTTTGAAAGAAAGTTGGTTAAATATTAAAACTTTCCTTTTCATAGCGCTCAGATAACTGGAAGAAATGTTACAACTCTCACAGACCTGGGAAATGACTACGAATGTGTCTGATACACTAGTAATACGTTTGTGGTACCTTAATACATGTAGGGCACTGTTACATACTGAGAATTTGCATTCCAAGATGTGTGAAAGGTAGGAGAGTCTATAAAATTGTAATCACTCATGTTAATAGAGCTGGTATATATGGAAAAACGCTGCATAAACACTTGGATTTCACAATGAAGGTTAGGTTTAGGGTGAGGCTTAGGGATAGGGCTAGAGCTCGGGTTAGAGTTGGGGTTATGGTTATTCCTAGGGTTAGGTTAAGGTTTCGGTTTAGGGCTAGGGTTAGGTTTAGGGCAAAGGCTAGGTTTATGTTAGGGCTACGATTAAATTTAGGGTCATGGTGTATTAACATTAGCAATTCTCAATGAATGACCTTGAATCACTGGACAAAATTGAATCAAACAGTGAGATTTAACAATAGTCAAGGGAAATATTTAAGAATGCTTGTTACACTAGGAATACATGGTTCAAAGACCTTTAATATGAAAAGTACACAATTTCGTCCCTGGGAAATCGTGTTGAAGAACTTAGAAGTGAGTGCGATACTGTTTACATTTTTTATTACATCAAAATGAGTTGGCGTTTTAGGATTAAAGTTGGTTTAAAACTTAAAAATACGTTCTAATAGACCTGATATAACAGTATGAAAGTATTCAAAATCCCTTAAGAATCAAAAGGATAGCTATTCTAGGATCAAAGTAATAATAATTTATTTTTAAAGGGCTGGTATATATGGAATAAGTCTGTATAAACCCTTGGAATTCACAATGAATGAGCTTGAATGACTGGACAAAAGGGAATCAAACGCTGAGAATTCACAGTAAGAGACTAGGGAAACATTTAAGAATGCTTCACATACTAGGAATATAGGTTAGAAGAGCATTAAAGTTTGAAGGAAACTGTAGTCACTGGGAAATCCCGTTTAAAGACTAGGGACCTGAGTTAGATACTGGTCACCTTTATACTTTAGTGAAATGAGTTGGCGTTTTTGACAAAAGGTGTGTTAGGCATTTAAACTTTCATTTTCATAAGGTTCAGATACCTTAAAAAGTTATGTTCCTACCAGTAATATTGACAGTTTATTGTTAGTGTACAGATTAGGTCTAGGGCTAGTGTTAGGGCTAGGGTTAGGGTTAGGGTTAGGGTTAGGGTTAGGCGTAGGTTTAGGATTAGGGTTAGGGTTAGGGTTCGTGCTAGGGTTAGTATTAAGGTTAGGGTTAGGGTTCGGTTTTTGGGTTTAGGGTTAGGGTTAGGGTTAGGGTTCGTGCTAGGGTTAGTATTAATGTTAGGGTTACGGTTAGGGTTAGGGTTAGGGTTAGGGTTAGGGTTAGGGCTAGTGTAAGGGCGAGGGTTAGGGTTAGGGTTCGGGCTTGGGTTAGTGTTAGTGCTAGAGCTCGAGTTACAGTTAGAATTAGAGCTAGGGTTAGGGTTTTGGTTATGGCTAGGATTTGGGTTAGAGTTAGGTTTAGGATAAGAACTAGGGTCCGTCTAAGGGTTCGGATTAAAATTAGGGTTGTGGTTTATTAATATTAGGAATTCACAATGAATGACCTTGAATCACTGGACAAGGGTGAATCAAACACTGAAATTTAACAATGATAGACAAGGGAAATATTTAGGCATGTGCTTTATACACTAGGAATACATGTTCAAAGACCTTTAGTATCTGAAGCACACAATTTAGTCACCGGGAAATCCTGTCGATGAGCTGAGAAGTGAGTGCGATACTGTCTACATTTTTTATTTCTTCAAAAGTGTTGGCGTTTTAGGATTAAAGTTGGTTAAAAACTTAAGAATTCATTTTCATAGACCTTATATAACAGTATGAAAGTATTCAAAAACCCTTAAGAATCAAAATGATAGCTATTCTAGTTTTCAAGGTAGTAATAATTTATGTTTAAAAAACTGGTGTATATGGAACAAGGCTGTATAAACCCTTGGAATTTACCATGAATGAGCTTGAATAAATAGACAAAAGGAAATCAAACACTGTAATTCACAGTAAGAGTCTAGTGAAATATTTAAGAATGTGCTTCACATACTAGGAATATAGGTTAGAAGAGCATAAACGTTTGATGAAAACTGTAGTCACTGGGAAATCCCGTTCAAAGACAAGGGAACTGAGTTAGATACTGGTTAAATTTATACTTCAGTGAAATGAGTTGGCGTTTTTGACAAAAGGTGGGTTAGACATTCAAACATTCATTTTCATAGGACTCAGATACCTTACAAAGTTATTTTCCTCAGCTAATATTGTTAGTGTAAAGGTTAGGGCTAGGGCAAGTGTTAGGACTAGGGTTAGTGCTAGGGCTAGTGTTAGGGCTAGGGTTAGGGCTAGGGCTAGTGTTAGGGCTAGGGTTAGGATTAGGGTTAGTGTTAGGATTAGGGTTAGGTTTAGGGTTAGGGTTAGGGTTAGTGTTAGGGTTAGGGTTCGGGCTAGGGTTAGGGTTAGGGTTCGGGTTAGGGTTAGGGTTAGGGTTTGGGTTAGGGTTAGTGTTAGAGCTATGGTTAGGGTTAGGGCTAGGGTTAGGATTAGGGTTATGATTTGGGTTAGGGTTCGGGCTAGGGTTAGGGTTAGGGTTAGGTTTAGGGTTCGGGCTAGGGTTAGGGTTAGGGTTAAAGCTAGTGTTAGGGCTAGGGTTAGGTTTAGGGTTCGGGCTAGCGTTAGGGTTAGGGTTAGGGTTAGGTTTAGGGTTAGGATTAGGGCTAGGGCTAGTGTTAAGGCTAGGTTTAGTATTAGGGTTAGGGTTAGGATTAGGGTTAGGGTTAGGGTTCGGGCTGGTGTTAGGGCTAGGGTTAAAGTTAGGGTTCTGGCTAGGTTTAGGGTTTATGCTTAGAGTTAGGGCTAGGGCTAGAGTTGGGGCTAGAGTTAGGATTAGGTTTAGGGTTAGGCTTAGGGCTAGTGTTAGGGCTAGTGTTAGGGCTAGGGTTAGGGTTAGGGTTAGGTTTACGGCAAGAGCTAGGGTTAGAGATAGGGTTTGTGTTAAGGTTATGGTGTATTACCATTACAAATTCACAATGAATGACCTTGAATCACTGTACAAAAGTGAATCAAACGCTGAAATTTAACAATGATAGAAAAGGGAAATATTTAGGATTGTGATTAGAACACTAGAAATACCTGTTCAAAGAGATTTACTACCTGTAGCACACAATTTAATCACTGCGAAATCGTGTTCAAAGAGCTGAAAATGAGTGTGATACGGTTACATTTTTTATTTCCTAAAAATGAGTTGGCCTCTTTGGAATAATTTGGTGAGAAACTTAAAAATTCGTCTTCCTAGACATGATATAAGAGCATAAAAGTATTCAAAACCCTTAAGAATCAAAATGATAGTTATTCTAATGTTCACAGTAGTAATAATCACGTTTAAAGGGCTGTTTTAATGGAACAAGTCTGTAAAAACTCTTAAAATTCACAATGAATGACCTTGAATGACTGACAAAAGGGAATCAAACACTGAGAATTCACAATAAGAGACTAGGGAAATATTTAAGAATGTGCTTCATATACAGGGCATAAAGGTTCAAAGCGTTAATATGTGACGGAAACTGTGTAGTCACTGGGAAGTTGTCTTCAAAGAGCAGAGAAGTGTGTTGGATGTTGGTTACATTTATAATTTAGTCCCGTTGAGTTGGCATTTTTGAAAGAAAGTTGGTTAAATATTAAAACTTTCCTTTTCATAGCGCTCAGATAACTGGAAGAAATGTTACAACTCTCACAGACCTGGGAAATGACTACGAATGTGTCTGATACACTAGTAATACGTTTGTGGTACCTTAATACATGTAGGGCACTGTTACATACTGAGAATTTGCATTCCAAGATGTGTGAAAGGTAGGAGAGTCTATAAAATTGTAATCACTCATGTTAATAGAGCTGGTATATATGGAAAAACGCTGCATAAACACTTGGATTTCACAATGAAGGTTAGGTTTAGGGTGAGGCTTAGAGATAGGGCTAGAGCTCGGTTTAGAGTTGGGGTTATGCTTATTCCTAGGGTTAGGTTAAGGTTTCGGTTTAGGGCTAGGGTTAGGTTTAGGGCAAAGGCTAGGTTTATGTTAGGGCTACGGTTAAATTTAGGGTTATGGTGTATTAACATTAGCAATTCTCAATGAATGACCTTGAATCACTGGACAAAATTGAATCAAACAGTGAGATTTAACAATAGTCAAGGGAAATATTTAAGAATGCTTGTTACACTAGGAATACATGGTTCAAAGACCTTTAATATGAAAAGTACACAATTTCGTCCCTGGGAAATCGTGTTGAAGAACTTAGAAGTGAGTGCGATACTGTTTACATTTTTTATTACATCAAAATGAGTTGGCGTTTTAGGATTAAAGTTGGTTTAAAACTTAAAAGTTCGTTCTAATAAACCTGATATAACAGTATGAAAGTATTCAAAATCCCTTAAGAATCAAAAGGATAGCTATTCTAGGATCAAAGTAATAATAATTTATGTTTAAAGGGCTGGTATATATGGAATAAGTGTATAAACCCTTGGATTTCACAATGAATGAGCTTGAATGACTGGACAAAAGGGAATCAAACGCTGAGAATTCACAGTAAGAGACTAGGGAAATATTTAAAATGCTTCACACACTAGGAATATAGGTTAGAAGAGCATTAAAGTTTGAAGGAAACTGTAGTCACTGGGAAATCCCGTTTAAAGACTAGGGAACTGAGTTAGATACTGGTCACCTTTATACTTTAGTGAAATGAGTTGGCGTTTTTGACAAAAGGTGTGTTAGGCATTTAAACTTTCATTTTCATAAGGTTCAGATACCTTAAAAAGTTATGTTCCTACCACTAATATTGACAGTTTATTGTTAGTGTACAGATTAGGGCTAGGGCTAGTGTTAGGGCTAGGGTTAGGGCTAGGGTTAGGCGTAGGTTTAGGATTAGGGTTAGGGTTAGAGTTCGGGCTAGTTTTAGGGTTAGGGTTAGGGTTATGGTTAAGGTTAGGGTTCGGGCTAGGGTTAGAATTAAGGTTAGGGTTAGGGTTAGGTTTTCGGGTTTAGGGTTAGGGTTAGGGTTAGGGTTAGGGTTAGGGTTAGGGTTAGGGTTAGGGCTAGTGTAAGGGTTAGGGTTAGGTTTAGGGTTCGGGCTTGGGTTAGTGTTAGTGCTAGAGCTCGAGTTACAGTTAGAGTTAGAGCCAGGGTTAGGGTTTTGGTTATGGCTAGGATTTGGGTTAGAGTTAGGTTTAGGACAAGAACTAGGGTCCGTCTAAGGGTTCGGATTAAAATTAGGGTTGTGGTTTATTAATATTAGGAATTCACAATGAATGAACTTGAATCACTGGACAAGGGTGAATCAAACACTGAAATTTAACAATGATAGACAAGGGAAATATTTAGGAATGTGCTTTATACACTAGGAATACATGTTCAAAGACCTTTAGTATCTGAAGCACACAATTTAGTCACCGGGAAATCCTGTCGATGAGCTGAGAAGTGAGTGCGATACTGTCTACATTTTTTATTTCTTCAAAAGTGTTGGCGTTTTAGGATTAAAGTTGGTTAAAAACTTAAGAATTCATTTTCATAGACCTTATTTAACAGTATGAAAGTATTCAAAAACCCTTAAGAATCAAAATGATAGCTATTCTAGTTTTCAAGGTAGTAATAATTTATGTTTAAAAAAATGGTGTATATGGAACAAGGCTGTATAAACCCTTGGAATTTACAATAAATGAGCTTGAATGAATAGACAAAAGGAAATCAAACACTGTAATTCACAGTAAGAGTCTAGTGAAATATTTAAGAATGTGCTTCACATACTAGGAATATAGGTTAGAAGAGCATAAACGTTTGATGAAAACTGTAGTCACTGGGAAATCCCGTTCAAAGACAAGGGAACTGAGTTAGATACTGGTTAAATTTATACTTCAGTGAAATGAGTTGGCGTTTTTGACAAAAGGTGGGTTAGACATTCAAACATTCATTTTCATAGGACTCAGATACCTTACAAAGTTATTTTCCTCAGCTAATAATGACAGTTTATTGTTAGTGTAAAGGTTAGGGCTAGGGCAAGTGTTAGGACTAGGGTTAGGGCTAGGGCTAGTGTTAGGGCTAGGGTTAGGGCTAGGGCTAGTGTTAGGGCTAGGGTTAGGATTAGGGTTAGTGTTAGGATTAGGGTTAGGTTTAGGGTTAGGGTTAGGGTTAGTGTTAGGGTTAGGCTTCGGGCTAGGGTTAGGGTTAGGTTTCGGGTTAGAGTTAGGGTTAGGGTTTGGGTTAGGGTTAGTGTTAGAGCTATGGTTAGGGTTAGGGCTAGGGTTAGGATTAAGGTTATGATTTGGGTTAGGGTTCGGGCTAGGGTTAGGGTTAGGGTTAGGTTTAGGGTTCGGGCTAGGGTTAGGGTTAGGGTTAAAGCTAGTGTTAGGACTAGAGTTAGGTTTAGGGTTCGGGCTAGCGTTAGGGTTAGGGTTAGGGTTAGGTTTAGGGTTAGGATTAGGGCTAGGGCTAGTGTTAAGGCTAGGTTTAGTATTAGGGTTAGGGTTAGGATTAGGGTTAGGGTTAGGGTTCGGGCTGGTGTTAGGGGTAGGGTTAAAGTTAGGGTTCTGGCTAGGTTTAGGGTTTATGCTTAGAGTTAGGTCTAGGGCTAGAGTTGGGGCTAGGGTTAGGATTAGGTTTAGGGTTAGGCTTAGGGCTAGTGTTAGGGCTAGTGTTAGGGCTAGGGTTAGGGTTAGGGTTAGGTTTACGGCAAGAGCTAGGGTTAGGGATAGGGTTTGTGTTAAGGTTATGGTGTATTAACAATACAACTTGAATCACTGTACAAATGTGAATCAAAACCTGAAATTTAACAATGATAGACAAGGGAAATATTTAGGATTGTGCTTTATACACTAGGAATACATGTTCAAAGAGCTTTAATATCTGTAGCACACAATTTAGTCCCTGGGAAATCGTGTTCAAAGAGCTGAGAAGGGAATGTGATACTGTTACATTTTTTACTCCCTAAAAATGAGTTGGCCTTTTTGGAATAATTTGGTGAGAAACTTAAAAATTCGTTTTCTAGACATGATATAAGAGCATAAAAGTATTCAAAACCCTTAAGAATCAAAATGATAGTTATTCTAATGTTCAAAGTAGTAATAATTTACGTTTAAAGGGCTGATATAATGGAACAAGTCTGTATAAACCCTTGGAATTTACAATGAATGAGCTTGAATGAATAGACAAAAGGGAATCACACACTTTGAATTCACAGTAAGAGTCTAGGGAAATATTTAAGAATGTGCTTCCCATACTGGGAATACATGTTCAAAGAGCATTAATGTCTGAAGAAAACTGTGTAACCACTGGGAAATTGTGTTCAAAGACCAGAGAACTGAGTTAAATACTGGTTACATTTACACTTGAGTGAAATGAGTTGGCGTTTTTGACAAAAGGTTGGCTAAACATTCTAACATTCATTTTCATAGAGCTCAGATACCTTAAAAAGTTATTTTCATCCACTAATAATGACAGTTTATTGTTAGTGTACAGGTTAGTGCTAGGACTAGTGTTACGGCTAGGGTTAGGGTTAAGGTACAGTTTCGGGTTCGGGCTAGGGTTAGAGTTATGTCTAGTGCTAGGGCTAGGGCTACTGTTAGATCTAGGATTAGGGTGAAAGTTAAGCTTATACTATGGCTAGGGTTAGGATTAGGGTTACGGCTAGAGCTAGGGTTAGGGATAGGCTTTGGGTTAAGGTTATGGTGTATTACCATTACAAATTCACAATGAATGACCTTGAATCACTGTACAAAAGTGAATCAAACGCTGAAATTTAACAATGATAGAAAAGGGAAATATTTAGGATTGTGATTAGAACACTAGAAATACCTGTTCAAAGAGATTTACTATCTGTAGCACACAATTTAATCACTGCGAAATCGTGTTCAAAGAGCTGAAAATGAGTGTGATACGGTTACATTTTTTATTTCCTAAAAATGAGTTGGCCTCTTTGGAATAATTTGGTGAGAAACTTAAAAATTCGTCTTCCTAGACATGATATAAGAGCATAAAAGTATTCAAAACCCTTAAGAATCAAAATGATAGTTATTCTAATGTTCAAAGTAGTAATAATCACGTTTAAAGGGCTGTTTTAATGGAACAAGTCTGTAAAAACTCTTAAAATTCACAATGAATGACCTTGAATGACTGGACAAAAGGGAATCAAACACTGAGAATTCACAATAAGAGACTAGGGAAATATTTAAGAATGTGCTTCATATACAGGGCATAAAGGTTCAAAGCGTTAATATGTGACGGAAACTGTGTAGTCACTGGGAAGTTGTCTTCAAAGAGCAGAGAAGTGTGTTGGATGTTGGTTACATTTATAATTTAGTCCCGTTGAGTTGGCATTTTTGAAAGAAAGTTGGTTAAATATTAAAACTTTCCTTTTCATAGCGCTCAGATAACTGGAAGAAATGTTACAACTCTCACAGACCTGGGAAATGACTACGAATGTGTCTGATACACTAGTAATACGTTTGTGGTACCTTAATACATGTAGGGCACTGTTACATACTGAGAATTTGCATTCCAAGATGTGTGAAAGGTAGGAGAGTCTATAAAATTGTAATCACTCATGTTAATAGAGCTGGTATATATGGAAAAACGCTGCATAAACACTTGGATTTCACAATGAAGGTTAGGTTTAGGGTGAGGCTTAGGGATAGGGCTAGAGCTCGGGTTAGAGTTGGGGTTATGGTTATTCCTAGGGTTAGGTTAAGGTTTCGGTTTAGGGCTAGGGTTAGGTTTAGGGCAAAGGCTAGGTTTATGTTAGGGCTACGATTAAATTTAGGGTCATGGTGTATTAACATTAGCAATTCTCAATGAATGACCTTGAATCACTGGACAAAATTGAATCAAACAGTGAGATTTAACAATAGTCAAGGGAAATATTTAAGAATGCTTGTTACACTAGGAATACATGGTTCAAAGACCTTTAATATGAAAAGTACACAATTTCGTCCCTGGGAAATCGTGTTGAAGAACTTAGAAGTGAGTGCGATACTGTTTACATTTTTTATTACATCAAAATGAGTTGGCGTTTTAGGATTAAAGTTGGTTTAAAACTTAAAAATTCGTTCTAATAAACCTGATATAACAGTATGAAAGTATTCAAAATCCCTTAAGAATCAAAAGGATAGCTATTCTAGGATCAAAGTAATAATAATTTATGTTTAAAGGGCTGGTATATATGGAATAAGTGTATAAACCCTTGGATTTCACAATGAATGAGCTTGAATGACTGGACAAAAGGGAATCAAACGCTGAGAATTCACAGTAAGAGACTAGGGAAATATTTAAGAATGCTTCACATACTAGGAATATAGGTTAGAAGAGCATTAAAGTTTGAAGGAAACTGTAGTCACTGGGAAATCCCGTTTAAAGACTAGGGAACTGAGTTAGATACTGGTCACCTTTATACTTTAGTGAAATGAGTTGGCGTTTTTGACAAAAGGTGTGTTAGGCATTTAAACTTTCATTTTCATAAGGTTCAGATACCTTAAAAAGTTATGTTCCTACCACTAATATTGAAAGTTTATTGTTAGTGTACAGATTAGGGCTAGGGCTAGTGTTAGGGCTAGGGTTAGGGCTAGGGTTAGGCGTAGGTTTAGGATTAGGGTTAGGGTTAGAGTTCGGGCTAGTTTTAGGGTTAGGGTTAGGGTTATGGTTAAGGTTAGGGTTCGGGCTAGGCTTAGAATTAAGGTTAGGGTTAGGGTTAGGTTTTCGGGTTTAGGGTTAGGATTAGGGTTAGGGTTAGGGTTAGTGTTAGGCGTAGGTTTAGGATTAGGGTTAGGGTTAGGGTTCGTGCTAGGGTTAGTATTAAGGTTAGGGTTACGGTTAGGGTTAGGGTTAGGGTTAGGGTTAGGGTTAGGGTTAGGGTTAGGGCTAGTGTAAGGGTTAGGGTTAGGTTTAGGGTTCGGGCTTGGGTTAGTGTTAGTGCTAGAGCTCGAGTTACAGTTAGAGTTAGAGCCAGGGTTAGGGTTTTGGTTATGGCTAGGATTTGGGTTAGAGTTAGGTTTAGGACAAGAACTAGGGTCCGTCTAAGGGTTCGGATTAAAATTAGGGTTGTGGTTTATTAATATTAGGAATTCACAATGAATGACCTTGAATCACTGGACAAGGGTGAATCAAACACTGAAATTTAACAATGATAGACAAGGGAAATATTTAGGAATGTGCTTTATACACTAGGAATACATGTTCAAAGACCTTTAGTATCTGAAGCACACAATTTAGTCACCGGGAAATCCTGTCGATGAGCTGAGAAGTGAGTGCGATACTGTCTACATTTTTTATTCCTTCAAAAGTGTTGGCGTTTTAGGATTAAAGTTGGTTAAAAACTTAAGAATTCATTTTCATAGACCTTATATAACAGTATGAAAGTATTCAAAAACCCTTAAGAATCAAAATGATAGCTATTCTAGTTTTCAAGGTAGTAATAATTTATGTTTAAAAAACTGGTGTATATGGAACAAGGCTGTATAAACCCTTGGAATTTACCATGAATGAGCTTGAATAAATAGACAAAAGGAAATCAAACACTAATTCACAGTAAGAGTCTAGTGAAATATTTAAGAATGTGCTTCACATACTAGGAATATAGGTTAGAAGAGCATAAACGTTTGATGAAAACTGTAGTCACTGGGAAATCCCGTTCAAAGACAAGGGAACTGAGTTAGATACTGGTTAAATTTATACTTCAGTGAAATGAGTTGGCGTTTTTGACAAAAGGTGGGTTAGACATTCAAACATTCATTTTCATAGGACTCAGATACCTTACAAAGTTATTTTCCTCAGCTAATAATGACAGTTTATTGTTAGTGTAAAGGTTAGGGCTAGGGCAAGTGTTAGGACTAGGGTTAGGGCTAGGGCTAGTGTTAGGGCTAGGGTTAGGGCTAGGGCTAGTGTTAGGGCTAGGGTTAGGATTAGGGTTAGTGTTAGGATTAGGGTTAGGTTTAGGGTTAGGGTTAGGGTTAGTGTTAGGGTTAGGCTTCGGGCTAGGGTTAGGGTTAGGTTTCGGGTTAGAGTTAGGGTTAGGGTTTGGGTTAGGGTTAGTGTTAGAGCTATGGTTAGGGTTAGGGCTAGGGTTAGGATTAAGGTTATGATTTGGGTTAGGGTTCGGGCTAGGGTTAGGGTTAGGGTTAGGTTTAGGGTTCGGGCTAGGGTTAGGGTTAGGGTTAAAGCTAGTGTTAGGACTAGAGTTAGGTTTAGGGTTCGGGCTAGCGTTAGGGTTAGGGTTAGGGTTAGGTTTAGGGTTAGGATTAGGGCTAGGGCTAGTGTTAAGGCTAGGTTTAGTATTAGGGTTAGGGTTAGGATTAGGGTTAGGGTTAGGGTTCGGGCTGGTGTTAGGGGTTGGGTTAAAGTTAGGGTTCTGGCTAGGTTTAGGGTTTATGCTTAGAGTTAGGTCTAGGGCTAGAGTTGGGGCTAGGGTTAGGATTAGGTTTAGGGTTAGGCTTAGGGCTAGTGTTAGGGCTAGTGTTAGGGCTAGGGTTAGGGTTAGGGTTAGGTTTACGGCAAGAGCTAGGGTTAGGGATAGGGTTTGTGTTAAGGTTATGGTGTATTAACAATACAACTTGAATCACTGTACAAATGTGAATCAAAACCTGAAATTTAACAATGATAGACAAGCGAAATATTTAGGATTGTGCTTTATACACTAGGAATACATGTTCAAAGAGCTTTAATATCTGTAGCACACAATTTAGTCCCTGGGAAATCGTGTTCAAAGAGCTGAGAAGGGAATGTGATACTGTTACATTTTTTACTCCTTAAAAATGAGTTGGCCTTTTTGGAATAATTTGGTGAGAAACTTAAAAATTCGTTTTCTAGACATGATATAAGAGCATAAAAGTATTCAAAACCCTTAAGAATCAAAATGATAGTTATTCTAATGTTCAAAGTAGTAATAATTTACGTTTAAAGGGCTGATATAATGGAACAAGTCTGTATAAACCCTTGGAATTTACAATGAATGAGCTTGAATGAATAGACAAAAGGGAATCACACACTTTGAATTCACAGTAAGAGTCTAGGGAAATATTTAAGAATGTGCTTCCCATACTGGGAATACATGTTCAAAGAGCATTAATGTCTGAAGAAAACTGTGTAACCACTGGGAAATTGTGTTCAAAGACCAGAGAACTGAGTTAAATACTGGTTACATTTACACTTGAGTGAAATGAGTTGGCGTTTTTGACAAAAGGTTGGCTAAACATTCTAACATTCATTTTCATAGAGCTCAGATACCTTAAAAAGTTATTTTCATCCACTAATAATGACAGTTTATTGTTAGTGTACAGGTTAGTGCTAGGACTAGTGTTACGGCTAGGGTTAGGGTTAAGGTACAGTTTCGGGTTCGGGCTAGGGTTAGAGTTATGTCTAGTGCTAGGGCTAGGGCTACTGTTAGATCTAGGATTAGGGTGAAAGTTAAGCTTATGCTATGGCTAGGGTTAGGATTAGGGTTACGGCTAGAGCTAGGGTTAGGGATAGGCTTTGGGTTAAGGTTATGGTGTATTACCATTACAAATTCACAATGAATGACCTTGAATCACTGTACAAAAGTGAATCAAACGCTGAAATTTAACAATGATAGAAAAGGGAAATATTTAGGATTGTGATTAGAACACTAGAAATACCTGTTCAAAGAGATTTACTATCTGTAGCACACAATTTAATCACTGCGAAATCGTGTTCAAAGAGCTGAAAATGAGTGTGATACGGTTACATTTTTTATTTCCTAAAAATGAGTTGGCCTCTTTGGAATAATTTGGTGAGAAACTTAAAAATTCGTCTTCCTAGACATGATATAAGAGCATAAAAGTATTCAAAACACTTAAGAATCAAAATGATAGTTATTCTAATGTTCAAAGTAGTAATAATCACGTTTAAAGGGCTGTTTTAATGGAACAAGTCTGTAAAAACTCTTAAAATTCACAATGAATGACCTTGAATGACTGGACAAAAGGGAATCAAACACTGAGAATTCACAATAAGAGACTAGGGAAATATTTAAGAATGTGCTTCATATACAGGGCATAAAGGTTCAAAGCGTTAATATGTGACGGAAACTGTGTAGTCACTGGGAAGTTGTCTTCAAAGAGCAGAGAAGTGTGTTGGATGTTGGTTACATTTATAATTTAGTCCCGTTGAGTTGGCATTTTTGAAAGAAAGTTGGTTAAATATTAAAACTTTCCTTTTCATAGCGCTCAGATAACTGGAAGAAATGTTACAACTCTCACAGACCTGGGAAATGACTACGAATGTGTCTGATACACTAGTAATACGTTTGTGGTACCTTAATACATGTAGGGCACTGTTACATACTGAGAATTTGCATTCCAAGATGTGTGAAAGGTAGGAGAGTCTATAAAATTGTAATCACTCATGTTAATAGAGCTGGTATATATGGAAAAACGCTGCATAAACACTTGGATTTCACAATGAAGGTTAGGTTTAGGGTGAGGCTTAGGGATAGGGCTAGAGCTCGGGTTAGAGTTGGGGTTATGGTTATTCCTAGGGTTAGGTTAAGGTTTCGGTTTAGGGCTAGGGTTAGGTTTAGGGCAAAGGCTAGGTTTATGTTAGGGCTACGATTAAATTTAGGGTCATGGTGTATTAACATTAGCAATTCTCAATGAATGACCTTGAATCACTGGACAAAATTGAATCAAACAGTGAGATTTAACAATAGTCAAGGGAAATATTTAAGAATGCTTGTTACACTAGGAATACATGGTTCAAAGACCTTTAATATGAAAAGTACACAATTTCGTCCCTGGGAAATCGTGTTGAAGAACTTAGAAGTGAGTGCGATACTGTTTACATTTTTTATTACATCAAAATGAGTTGGCGTTTTAGGATTAAAGTTGGTTTAAAACTTAAAAATTCGTTCTAATAAACCTGATATAACAGTATGAAAGTATTCAAAATCCCTTAAGAATCAAAAGGATAGCTATTCTAGGATCAAAGTAATAATAATTTATGTTTAAAGGGCTGGTATATATGGAATAAGTGTATAAACCCTTGGATTTCACAATGAATGAGCTTGAATGACTGGACAAAAGGGAATCAAACGCTGAGAATTCACAGTAAGAGACTAGGGAAATATTTAAGAATGCTTCACATACTAGGAATATAGGTTAGAAGAGCATTAAAGTTTGAAGGAAACTGTAGTCACTGGGAAATCCCGTTTAAAGACTAGGGAACTGAGTTAGATACTGGTCACCTTTATACTTTAGTGAAATGAGTTGGCGTTTTTGACAAAAGGTGTGTTAGGCATTTAAACTTTCATTTTCATAAGGTTCAGATACCTTAAAAAGTTATGTTCCTACCACTAATATTGAAAGTTTATTGTTAGTGTACAGATTAGGGCTAGGGCTAGTGTTAGGGCTAGGGTTAGGGCTAGGGTTAGGCGTAGGTTTAGGATTAGGGTTAGGGTTAGAGTTCGGGCTAGTTTTAGGGTTAGGGTTAGGGTTATGGTTAAGGTTAGGGTTCGGGCTAGGGTTAGAATTAAGGTTAGGGTTAGGGTTAGGTTTTCGGGTTTAGGGTTAGGGTTAGGGTTAGGGTTAGGGTTAGTGTTAGGCGTAGGTTTAGGATTAGGGTTAGGGTTAGGGTTCGTGCTAGGGTTAGTATTAAGGTTAGGGTTACGGTTAGGGTTAGGGTTAGGGTTAGGGTTAGGGTTAGGGTTAGGGCTAGTGTAAGGGTTAGGGTTAGGTTTAGGGTTTGGGCTTGGGTTAGTGTTAGTGCTAGAGCTCGAGTTACAGTTAGAGTTAGAGCCAGGGTTAGGGTTTTGGTTATGGCTAGGATTTGGGTTAGAGTTAGGTTTAGGACAAGAACTAGGGTCCGTCTAAGGGTTCGGATTAAAATTAGGGTTGTGGTTTATTAATATTAGGAATTCACAATGAATGACCTTGAATCACTGGACAAGGGTGAATCAAACACTGAAATTTAACAATGATAGACAAGGGAAATATTTAGGAATGTGCTTTATACACTAGGAATACATGTTCAAAGACCTTTAGTATCTGAAGCACACAATTTAGTCACCGGGAAATCCTGTCGATGAGCTGAGAAGTGAGTGCGATACTGTCTACATTTTTTATTCCTTCAAAAGTGTTGGCGTTTTAGGATTAAAGTTGGTTAAAAACTTAAGAATTCATTTTCATAGACCTTATATAACAGTATGAAAGTATTCAAAAACCCTTAAGAATCAAAATGATAGCTATTCTAGTTTTCAAGGTAGTAATAATTTATGTTTAAAAAACTGGTGTATATGGAACAAGGCTGTATAAACCCTTGGAATTTACCATGAATGAGCTTGAATAAATAGACAAAAGGAAATCAAACACTGTAATTCACAGTAAGAGTCTAGTGAAATATTTAAGAATGAGCTTCACATACTAGGAATATAGGTTAGAAGAGCATAAACGTTTGATGAAAACTGTAGTCACTGGGAAATCCCGTTCAAAGACAAGGGAACTGAGTTAGATACTGGTTAAATTTATACTTCAGTGAAATGAGTTGGCGTTTTTGACAAAAGGTGGGTTAGACATTCAAACATTCATTTTCATAGGACTCAGATACCTTACAAAGTTATTTTCCTCAGCTAATAATGACAGTTTATTGTTAGTGTAAAGGTTAGGGCTAGGGCAAGTGTTAGGACTAGGGTTAGGGCTAGGGCTAGTGTTAGGGCTAGGGTTAGGGCTAGGGCTAGTGTTAGGGCTAGGGTTAGGATTAGGGTTAGTGTTAGGATTAGGGTTAGGTTTAGGGTTAGGGTTAGGGTTAGTGTTAGGGTTAGGGTTCGGGCTAGGGTTAGGGTTAGGTTTCGGGTTAGAGTTAGGGTTAGGGTTTGGGTTAGGGTTAGTGTTAGAGCTATGGTTAGGGTTAGGGCTAGGGTTAGGATTAAGGTTATGATTTGGGTTAGGGTTCGGGCTAGGGTTAGGGTTAGGGTTAGGTTTAGGGTTCGGGCTAGGGTTAGGGTTAGGGTTAAAGCTAGTGTTAGGACTAGAGTTAGGTTTAGGGTTCGGGCTAGCGTTAGGGTTAGGGTTAGGGTTAGGTTTAGGGTTAGGATTAGGGCTAGGGCTAGTGTTAAGGCTAGGTTTAGTATTAGGGTTAGGGTTAGGATTAGGGTTAGGGTTCGGGTTCGGGCTGGTGTTAGGGGTAGGGTTAAAGTTAGGGTTCTGGCTAGGTTTAGGGTTTATGCTTAGAGTTAGGTCTAGGGCTAGAGTTGGGGCTAGGGTTAGGATTAGGTTTAGGGTTAGGCTTAGGGCTAGTGTTAGGGCTAGTGTTAGGGCTAGGGTTAGGGTTAGGGTTAGGTTTACGGCAAGAGCTAGGGTTAGGGATAGGGTTTGTGTTAAGGTTATGGTGTATTAACAATACAACTTGAATCACTGTACAAATGTGAATCAAAACCTGAAATTTAACAATGATAGACAAGGGAAATATTTAGGATTGTGCTTTATACACTAGGAATACATGTTCAAAGAGCTTTAA
This sequence comes from Plecotus auritus, assembly GCF_963455305.1. Lineage (NCBI taxonomy): Eukaryota > Metazoa > Chordata > Mammalia > Chiroptera > Vespertilionidae > Plecotus > Plecotus auritus. The sequence continues at coordinate 116,069,131 of NC_137773.1, read as the reverse complement.
TATCTGTAGCACACAATTTAGTCCCTGGGAAATCGTGTTCAAAGAGCTGAGAAGGGAATGTGATACTGTTACATTTTTTACTCCCTAAAAATGAGTTGGCCTTTTTGGAATAATTTGGTGAGAAACTTAAAAATTCGTTTTCTAGACATGATATAAGAGCATAAAAGTATTCAAAACCCTTAAGAATCAAAATGATAGTTATTCTAATGTTCAAAGTAGTAATAATTTACGTTTAAAGGGCTGATATAATGGAACAAGTCTGTATAAACCCTTGGAATTTACAATGAATGAGCTTGAATGAATAGACAAAAGGGAATCACACACTTTGAATTCACAGTAAGAGTCTAGGGAAATATTTAAGAATGTGCTTCCCATACTGGGAATACATGTTCAAAGAGCATTAATGTCTGAAGAAAACTGTGTAACCACTGGGAAATTGTGTTCAAAGACCAGAGAACTGAGTTAAATACTGGTTACATTTATACTTGAGTGAAATGAGTTGGCGTTTTTGACAAAAGGTTGGCTAAACATTCTAACATTCATTTTCATAGAGCTCAGATACCTTAAAAAGTTATTTTCATCCACTAATAATGACAGTTTATTGTTAGTGTACAGGTTAGTGCTAGGACTAGTGTTACGGCTAGGGTTAGGGTTAAGGTACAGTTTCGGGTTCGGGCTAGGGTTAGAGTTATGTCTAGTGCTAGGGCTAGGGCTACTGTTAGATCTAGGATTAGGGTGAAAGTTAAGCTTATGCTATGGCTAGGGTTAGGATTAGGGTTACGGCTAGAGCTAGGGTTAGGGATAGGCTTTGGGTTAAGGTTATGGTGTATTACCATTACAAATTCACAATGAATGACCTTGAATCACTGTACAAAAGTGAATCAAACGCTGAAATTTAACAATGATAGAAAAGGGAAATATTTAGGATTGTGATTAGAACACTAGAAATACCTGTTCAAAGAGATTTACTATCTGTAGCACACAATTTAATCACTGCGAAATCGTGTTCAAAGAGCTGAAAATGAGTGTGATACGGTTACATTTTTTATTTCCTAAAAATGAGTTGGCCTCTTTGGAATAATTTGGTGAGAAACTTAAAAATTCGTCTTCCTAGACATGATATAAGAGCATAAAAGTATTCAAAACACTTAAGAATCAAAATGATAGTTATTCTAATGTTCAAAGTAGTAATAATCACGTTTAAAGGGCTGTTTTAATGGAACAAGTCTGTAAAAACTCTTAAAATTCACAATGAATGACCTTGAATGACTGACAAAAGGGAATCAAACACTGAGAATTCACAATAAGAGACTAGGGAAATATTTAAGAATGTGCTTCATATACAGGGCATAAAGGTTCAAAGCGTTAATATGTGACGGAAACTGTGTAGTCACTGGGAAGTTGTCTTCAAAGAGCAGAGAAGTGTGTTGGATGTTGGTTACATTTATAATTTAGTCCCGTTGAGTTGGCATTTTTGAAAGAAAGTTGGTTAAATATTAAAACTTTCCTTTTCATAGCGCTCAGATAACTGGAAGAAATGTTACAACTCTCACAGACCTGGGAAATGACTACGAATGTGTCTGATACACTAGTAATACGTTTGTGGTACCTTAATACATGTAGGGCACTGTTACCATACTGAGAATTTGCATTCCAAGATGCGTGAAAGGTAGGAGAGTGTATAAAATTGTAATCACTCATGTTAATAGAGCTGGTATATATGGAAAAACGCTGCATAAAGACTTGGATTTCACAATGAAGGTTAGGTTTATGGTGAGGCTTAGGGCTAGGGCTAGAGCTCGGGTTAGAGTTGGGGTTATGGTTATTCCTAGGGTTAGGTTAAGGTTTCGGTTTAGGGCTAGGGTTAGGTTTAGGGCAAAGGCTAGGTTTATGTTAGGGCTACGGTTAAATTTAGGGTTATGGTGTATTAACATTAGCAATTCTCAATGAATGACCTTGAATCACTGGACAAAATTGAATCAAACATTGAGATTTAACAATAATAGTCAAGGGAAATATTTAAGAATGCTTGTTACACTAGGAATACATGGTTCAAAGACCTTTAATATGAAAAGTACACAATTTCGTCCCTGGGAAATCGTGTTGAAGAACTTAGAAGTGAGTGCGATACTGTTTACATTTTTTATTACATCAAAATGAGTTGGCGTTTTAGGATTAAAGTTGGTTTAAAACTTAAAAATTCGTTCTAATAAACCTGATATAACAGTATGAAAGTATTCAAAATCCCTTAAGAATCAAAAGGATAGCTATTCTAGGATCAAAGTAATAATAATTTATGTTTAAAGGGCTGGTATATGTGGAATAAGTGTATAAACCCTTGGATTTCACAATGAATGAGCTTGAATGACTGGACAAAAGGGAATCAAACGCTGAGAATTCACAGTAAGAGACTAGGGAAATATTTAAGAATGCTTCACATACTAGGAATATAGGTTAGAAGAGCATTAAAGTTTGAAGGAAACTGTAGTCACTGGGAAATCCCGTTTAAAGACTAGGGAACTGAGTTAGATACTGGTCACCTTTATACTTTAGTGAAATGAGTTGGCGTTTTTGACAAAAGGTGTGTTAGGCATTTAAACTTTCATTTTCATAAGGTTCAGATACCTTAAAAAGTTATGTTCCTACCACTAATATTGACAGTTTATTGTTAGTGTACAGATTAGGGCTAGGGCTAGTGGTAGGGCTAGGGTTAGGGCTAGGGTTAGGTGTAGGTTTAGGATTAGGGTTAGGGTTAGAGTTCGGGCTAGTTTTAGGGTTAGGGTTAAGGTTATGGTTAGGGTTAGGGTTCAGGCTAGGGTTAGGTGTAGGTTTAGGATTAGGGTTAGGGTTAGGGTTCGGGCTAGGGTTAGAATTAAGGTTAGGGTTAGGGTTAGGTTTTCGGGTTTAGGGTTAGGGTTAGGGTTAGAATTAGGGTTAGGGTTAGGGTTAGGGTTAGGCGTAGGTTTAGGATTAGGGTTAGGGTTAGGGTTAGGGTTCGTGCTAGGGTTAGTATTAAGGTTAGGGTTTCGGTTAGGGTTAGGGTTAGGGTTAGGGTTAGGGTTACGGTTAGGGTTAGGGTTAGGGCTAGTGTAAGGGCTAGGGTTAGGGTTAGGGTTCGGGCTTGGGTTAGTGTTAGTGCTAGAACTCGAGTTACAGTTAGAGTTAGAGCTAGGGTTAGGGTTTTGGTTATGGCTAGGATTTGGGTTAGAGTTAGGTTTAGGACAAGAACTAGGGTCCGTCTAAGGGTTCGGATTAAAATTAGGGTTGTGGTTTATTAATATTAGGAATTCACAATGAATGACCTTGAATCACTGGACAAGGGTGAATCAAACACTGAAATTTAACAATGATAGACAAGGGAAATATTTAGGAATGTGCTTTATACACTAGGAATACATGTTCAAAGACCTTTAGTATCTGAAGCACACAATTTAGTCACCGGGAAATCCTGTCGATGAGCTGAGAAGTGAGTGCGATACTGTCTACATTTTTTATTCCTTCAAAAGTGTTGGCGTTTTAGGATTAAAGTTGGTTAAAAACTTAAGAATTCATTTTCATAGACCTTATATAACAGTATGAAAGTATTCAAAAACCCTTAAGAATCAAAATGATAGCTATTCTAGTTTTCAAGGTAGTAATAATTTATGTTTAAAAAACTGGTGTATATGGAACAAGGCTGTATAAACCCTTGGAATTTACCATGAATGAGCTTGAATAAATAGACAAAAGGAAATCAAACACTGTAATTCACAGTAAGAGTCTAGTGAAATATTTAAGAATGTGCTTCACATACTAGGAATATAGGTTAGAAGAGCATAAACGTTTGATGAAAACTGTAGTCACTGGGAAATCCCGTTCAAAGACAAGGGAACTGAGTTAGATACTGGTTAAATTTATACTTCAGTGAAATGAGTTGGCGTTTTTGACAAAAGGTGGGTTAGACATTCAAACATTCATTTTCATAGGACTCAGATACCTTAAAAAGTTATTTTCCTATGGCTAATAATGACAGCTTATTGTTAGTGTAAAGGTTAGGGCTAGGGCTAGGGCTAGGGCTAGTGTTAGGGTTCGGGTTAGGGTTTGGGCTAGGGTTTGGGTTAGGGTTAGTGTTAGAGCTATGGTTAGGGTTAGGGCTAGGGTTAGGATTAGGGTTATGATTTGGGTTAGGGTTCGGGCTAGGGTTAGGGTTAGGGTTAGGTTTAGGGTTCGGGCTAGCGTTAGGGTTAGGGTTAGGGTTAGGGTTAGGGTTAGGATTAGGGCTAGGGCTAGTGTTAAGGCCAGGTTTAGGATTAGGGTTAGGGTTAGGATTATGGTTAGGGTTAGGGTTCGGGCTAGTGTTAGGGCTAGGGTTAAAGTTAGGGTTCTGGCTAGGTTTAGGGTTTATGCTTAGAGTTAGGGCTAGGGCTAGCGTTGGGGCTAGGGTTAGGATTAGGTTTAGGGTTAGGCTTAGGGTTAGTGTTAGGGCTAGTGTTAGGGCTAGGGTTAGGGTTAGGGTTAGGTTTACGGCAAGAGCTAGGGTTAGGGATAGGGTTTGTGTTAAGGTTATGGTGTATTAACAATACAACTTGAATCACTGTACAAATGTGAATCAAAACCTGAAATTTAACAATGATAGACAAGGGAAATATTTAGGATTGTGCTTTATACACTAGGAATACATGTTAAAAGAGCTTTAATATCTGTAGCACACAATTTAGTCCCTGGGATATCTTGTTCAAAGAGCTGAGAAGGGAATGTGATACTGTTACATTTTTTACTCCCTAAAAATGAGTTGGCCTTTTTGGAATAATTTGGTGAGAAACTTAAAAATTCGTTTTCTAGACATGATATAAGAGCATAAAAGTATTCAAAACCCTTAAGAATCAAAATGATAGTTATTCTAATGTTCAAAGTAGTAATAATTTACGTTTAAAGGGCTGATATAATGGAACAAGTCTGTATAAACCCTTGGAATTTACAATGAATGAGCTTGAATGAATAGACAAAAGGGAATCAAACACTTTGAATTCACAGTAAGAGTCTAGGGAAATATTTAAGAATGTGCTTCCCATACTGGGAATACATGTTCAAAGAGCATTAATGTCTGAAGAAAACTGTGTAACCACTGGGAAATTGTGTTCAAAGACCAGAGAACTGAGTTAAATACTGGTTACATTTACACTTGAGTGAAATGAGTTGGCGTTTTTGACAAAAGGTTGGCTAAACATTCTAACATTCATTTTCATAGAGCTCAGATACCTTAAAAAGTTATTTTCATCCACTAATAATGACAGTTTATTGTTAGTGTACAGGTTAGTGCTAGGACTAGTGTTACGGCTAGGGTTAGGGTTAAGGTACAGTTTCGGGTTCGGGCTAGGGTTAGAGTTATGTCTAGTGCTAGGGCTAGGGCTACTGTTAGATCTAGGATTAGGGTGAAAGTTAAGCTTATGCTATGGCTAGGGTTAGGATTAGGGTTACGGCTAGAGCTAGGGTTAGGGATAGGCTTTGGGTTAAGGTTATGGTGTATTACCATTACAAATTCACAATGAATGACCTTGAATCACTGTACAAAAGTGAATCAAACGCTGAAATTTAACAATGATAGAAAAGGGAAATATTTAGGATTGTGATTAGAACACTAGAAATACCTGTTCAAAGAGATTTACTATCTGTAGCACACAATTTAATCACTGCGAAATCGTGTTCAAAGAGCTGAAAATGAGTGTGATACGGTTACATTTTTTATTTCCTAAAAATGAGTTGGCCTCTTTGGAATAATTTGGTGAGAAACTTAAAAATTCGTCTTCCTAGACATGATATAAGAGCATAAAAGTATTCAAAACACTTAAGAATCAAAATGATAGTTATTCTAATGTTCAAAGTAGTAATAATCACGTTTAAAGGGCTGTTTTAATGGAACAAGTCTGTAAAAACTCTTAAAATTCACAATGAATGACCTTGAATGACTGACAAAAGGGAATCAAACACTGAGAATTCACAATAAGAGACTAGGGAAATATTTAAGAATGTGCTTCATATACAGGGCATAAAGGTTCAAAGAGCGTTAATATGTGACGGAAACTGTGTAGTCACTGGGAAGTTGTCTTCAAAAAGCAGAGAAGTGTGTTGGATGTTGGTTACATTTATAATTTAGTCCCGTTGAGTTGGCATTTTTGAAAGAAAGTTGGTTAAATATTAAAACTTTCCTTTTCATAGCGCTCAGATAACTGGAAGAAATGTTACAACTCTCACAGACCTGGGAAATGACTACGAATGTGTCTGATACACTAGTAATACGTTTGTGGTACCTTAATACATGTAGGGCACTGTTACATACTGAGAATTTGCATTCCAAGATGTGTGAAAGGTAGGAGAGTCTATAAAATTGTAATCACTCATGTTAATAGAGCTGGTATATATGGAAAAACGCTGCATAAACACTTGGATTTCACAATGAAGGTTAGGTTTAGGGTGAGGCTTAGGGATAGGGCTAGAGCTCGGGTTAGAGTTGGGGTTATGGTTATTCCTAGGGTTAGGTTAAGGTTTCGGTTTAGGGCTAGGGTTAGGTTTAGGGCAAAGGCTAGGTTTATGTTAGGGCTACGGTTAAATTTAGGGTTATTGTGTATTAACATTAGCAATTCTCAATGAATGACCTTGAATCACTGGACAAAATTGAATCAAACAGTGAGATTTAACAATAATAGTCAAGGGAAATATTTAAGAATGCTTGTTACACTAGGAATACATGGTTCAAAGACCTTTAATATGAAAAGTACACAATTTCGTCCCTGGGAAATCGTGTTGAAGAACTTAGAAGTGAGTGCGATACTGTTTACATTTTTTATTACATCAAAATGAGTTGGCGTTTTAGGATTAAAGTTGGTTTAAAACTTAAAAATTCGTTCTAATAAACCTGATATAACAGTATGAAAGTATTCAAAATCCCTTAAGAATCAAAAGGATAGCTATTCTAGGATCAAAGTAATAATAATTTATGTTTAAAGGGCTGGTATATGTGGAATAAGTGTATAAACCCTTGGATTTCACAATGAATGAGCTTGAATGACTGGACAAAAGGGAATCAAACGCTGAGAATTCACAGTAAGAGACTAGGGAAATATTTAAGAATGCTTCACATACTAGGAATATAGGTTAGAAGAGCATTAAAGTTTGAAGGAAACTGTAGTCACTGGGAAATCCCGTTTAAAGACTAGGGAACTGAGTTAGATACTGGTCACCTTTATACTTTAGTGAAATGAGTTGGCGTTTTTGACAAAAGGTGTGTTAGGCATTTAAACTTTCATTTTCATAAGGTTCAGATACCTTAAAAAGTTATGTTCCTACCACTAATATTGACAGTTTATTGTTAGTGTACTGATTAGGGCTAGGGCTAGTGGTAGGGCTAGGGTTAGGGCTAGGGTTAGGTGTAGGTTTAGGATTAGGGTTAGGGTTAGAGTTCGGGCTAGTTTTAGGGTTAGGGTTAAGGTTATGGTTAGGGTTAGGGTTCAGGCTAGGGTTAGGTGTAGGTTTAGGATTAGGGTTAGGGTTAGGGTTCGGGCTAGGGTTAGAATTAAGGTTAGGGTTAGGGTTAGGTTTTCGGGTTTAGGGTTAGGGTTAGGGTTAGAATTAGGGTTAGGGTTAGGGTTAGGGTTAGGCGTAGGTTTAGGATTAGGGTTAGAGTTAGGGTTAGGGTTCGTGCTAGGGTTAGTATTAAGGTTAGGGTTTCGGTTAGGGTTAGGGTTAGGGTTAGGGTTACGGTTAGGGTTAGGGTTAGGGCTAGTGTAAGGGCTAGGGTTAGGGTTAGGGTTCGGGCTTGGGTTAGTGTTAGTGCTAGAGCTCGAGTTACAGTTAGAGTTAGAGCTAGGGTTAGGGTTTTGGTTATGGCTAGGATTTGGGTTAGAGTTAGGTTTAGGACAAGAACTAGGGTCCGTCTAAGGGTTCGGATTAAAATTAGGGTTGTGGTTTATTAATATTAGGAATTCACAATGAATGACCTTGAATCACTGGACAAGGGTGAATCAAACACTGAAATTTAACAATGATAGACAAGGGAAATATTTAGGAATGTGCTTTATACACTAGGAATACATGTTCAAAGACCTTTAGTATCTGAAGCACACAATTTAGTCACCGGGAAATCCTGTCGATGAGCTGAGAAGTGAGTGCGATACTGTCTACATTTTTTATTTCTTCAAAAGTGTTGGCGTTTTAGGATTAAAGTTGGTTAAAAACTTAAGAATTCATTTTCATAGACCTTATATAACAGTATGAAAGTATTCAAAAACCCTTAAGAATCAAAATGATAGCTATTCTAGTTTTCAAGGTAGTAATAATTTATGTTTAAAAAACTGGTGTATATGGAACAAGGCTGTATAAACCCTTGGAATTTACCATGAATGAGCTTGAATAAATAGACAAAAGGAAATCAAACACTGTAATTCACAGTAAGAGTCTAGTGAAATATTTAAGAATGTGCTTCACATACTAGGAATATAGGTTAGAAGAGCATAAACGTTTGATGAAAACTGTAGTCACTGGGAAATCCAGTTCAAAGACAAGGGAACTGAGTTAGATACTGGTTAAATTTATACTTGAGTGAAATGAGTTGGCGTTTTTGACAAAAGGTGGGTTAGACATTCAAACATTCATTTTCATAGGACTCAGTAACCTTAAAAAGTTATTTTCCTATGGCTAATAATGACAGCTTATTGTTAGTGTAAAGGTTAGGGCTAGGGCTAGGGCTAGGGCTAGTGTTAGGGTTCGGGTTAGGGTTTGGGCTAGGGTTTGGGTTAGGGTTAGTGTTAGAGCTATGGTTAGGGTTAGGGCTAGGGTTAGGATTAGGGTTATGATTTGGGTTAGGGTTCGGGCTAGGGTTAGGGTTAGGGTTAGGTTTAGGGTTCGGGCTAGGGTTAAGGTTAGGGTTAAAGCTAGTGTTAGGACTAGGGTTAGGTTTAGGGTTCGGGCTAGCGTTAGGGTTAGGGTTAGGGTTAGGGTTAGGGTTAGGATTAGGGCTAGGGCTAGTGTTAAGGCCAGGTTTAGGATTAGGGTTAGGGTTAGGATTAGGGTTAGGGTTAGGGTTCGGGCTAGTGTTAGGGCTAGGGTTAAAGTTAGGGTTCTGGCTAGGTTTAGGGTTTATGCTTAGAGTTAGGGCTAGGGCTAGCGTTGGGGCTAGGGTTAGGATTAGGTTTAGGGTTAGGCTTAGGGTTAGTGTTAGGGCTAGTGTTAGGGCTAGGGTTAGGGTTAGGGTTAGGTTTACGGCAAGAGCTAGGGTTAGGGATAGGGTTTGTGTTAAGGTTATGGTGTATTAACAATACAACTTGAATCACTGTACAAATGTGAATCAAAACCTGAAATTTAACAATGATAGACAAGGGAAATATTTAGGATTGTGCTTTATACACTAGGAATACATGTTAAAAGAGCTTTAATATCTGTAGCACACAATTTAGTCCCTGGGATATCTTGTTCAAAGAGCTGAGAAGGGAATGTGATACTGTTACATTTTTTACTCCCTAAAAATGAGTTGGCCTTTTTGGAATAATTTGGTGAGAAACTTAAAAATTCGTTTTCTAGACATGATATAAGAGCATAAAAGTATTCAAAACCCTTAAGAATCAAAATGATAGTTATTCTAATGTTCAAAGTAGTAATAATTTACGTTTAAAGGGCTGATATAATGGAACAAGTCTGTATAAACCCTTGGAATTTACAATGAATGAGCTTGAATGAATAGACAAAAGGGAATCAAACACTTTGAATTCACAGTAAGAGTCTAGGGAAATATTTAAGAATGTGCTTCCCATACTGGGAATACATGTTCAAAGAGCATTAATGTCTGAAGAAAACTGTGTAACCACTGGGAAATTGTGTTCAAAGACCAGAGAACTGAGTTAAATACTGGTTACATTTACACTTGAGTGAAATGAGTTGGCGTTTTTGACAAAAGGTTGGCTAAACATTCTAACATTCATTTTCATAGAGCTCAGATACCTTAAAAAGTTATTTTCATCCACTAATAATGACAGTTTATTGTTAGTGTACAGGTTAGTGCTAGGACTAGTGTTACGGCTAGGGTTAGGGTTAAGGTACAGTTTCGGGTTCGGGCTAGGGTTAGAGTTATGTCTAGTGCTAGGGCTAGGGCTACTGTTAGATCTAGGATTAGGGTGAAAGTTAAGCTTATGCTATGGCTAGGGTTAGGATTAGGGTTACGGCTAGAGCTAGGGTTAGGGATAGGCTTTGGGTTAAGGTTATGGTGTATTACCATTACAAATTCACAATGAATGACCTTGAATCACTGTACAAAAGTGAATCAAACGCTGAAATTTAACAATGATAGAAAAGGGAAATATTTAGGATTGTGATTAGAACACTAGAAATACCTGTTCAAAGAGATTTACTATCTGTAGCACACAATTTAATCACTGCGAAATCGTGTTCAAAGAGCTGAAAATGAGTGTGATACGGTTACATTTTTTATTTCCTAAAAATGAGTTGGCCTCTTTGGAATAATTTGGTGAGAAACTTAAAAATTCGTCTTCCTAGACATGATATAAGAGCATAAAAGTATTCAAAACCCTTAAGAATCAAAATGATAGTTATTCTAATGTTCAAAGTAGTAATAATCACGTTTAAAGGGCTGTTTTAATGGAACAAGTCTGTAAAAACTCTTAAAATTCACAATGAATGACCTTGAATGACTGACAAAAGGGAATCAAACACTGAGAATTCACAATAAGAGACTAGGGAAACATTTAAGAATGTTTTACATACTAGGAATATAGGTTAGAAGAGCATTAAAGTTTGAAGGAAACTGTAGTCACTGGGAAATCCCGTTTAAAGACTAGGGACCTGAGTTAGATACTGGTCACCTTTATACTTTAGTGAAATGAGTTGGAGTTTTTGACAAAAGGTGAGTTAGGCATTTAAACTTTCATTTTCATAAGGTTCAGATACCTTAAAAAGTTATGTTCCTACCCCTAATATTGACAGTTTATTGTTAGTGTACAGATTAGGGCTAGGGCTAGTGTTAGGGCTAGGGTTAGGGCTAGGGTTAGGATTAGGGTTAGGATTAGGGTTAGTGTTAGGGTTCGGGCTAGTGTTAGGGTTAGGGTTTGGGTTAGGGCTAGTGTAATGCTAGGGTTAGGGTTAGGGTTCGGGCTAGGGTTAGGGTTAGGGTAAGGATTAGGGTTAGGGTTTGGGTTAGGGCTAGGGTTAGGGTTAGGGTTAGGGTTAGGGTTCGGGATAGGGTTAGGTTTCAGGCTATGGTTAGGGTTAAAGCTAGTGTTAGGGCTAGGGCTACGGTTAGGACTAGGGTTAGGATTAGGGTTAGGTTTAGGGTTAGGGTTAGGGCTAGGGTTAGAGTTAGGGTTAGGGTTAGGTTTTAGGCTAGTGTTAGGGTTAGGGTTAGGGTTAAAGCTAGTGTTCGGGCTAGGGTTAGGGTTAGGTTTCGGGCTAGGTTTAGGTTAGGGTTATGATTAGGGTTAGGGTTAGGGTTCGGGCTAGGGCTATGGTTAAGGTTTTGGTTAGGGCTAGTGTTTGGGCAAGGGTTAGGGTTAGGGTTCGGGCTATGTTTAGGTTTAGGGTTAGGGTTAGGGCTAGTGTTAGGTCTAGGGTTAGGGATAGGGTTAGGGTTAGGGTTAGGGTTAGGGTTAGGATTAGGATTAGGTTTAGGGTTAGGGCTAGGGTTAGAGTTAGGGTTAGGGTTAGGTTTCGGTCTAGGGTTAGGGTTAGGGTTAGGGTTCTGGTTATGGCTAGGATTTGGGTTAGAGTTAGGTTTAGGACAAGAACTACGGTCTGTCTGAGGGTTCGTATTAAAATTAGGGTTATGGTTTATTAACATTAGGAATTCACAATGAATGACCTTGAATCACTGGACAAGGGTGTATCAAACACTGACATTTAACAATGATAGACAAGGGAAATATTTAGGAATGTGCTTTATACACTAGGAATACATGTTCAAAGAGATTTAATATCTGTAGCACACAATTTAATCACTGGGAAATCGTGTTCAAAGAGCTGAAAATGAGTGTGATACTCTTCCATTTTTTATTCCCTAATAATGAGTTGTCCTTTTTGGAATAATTTGGTGAGAAACTTAAAAATTCATTTTCCTAGACATGATATAAGAGCATAAAAGTATTCAAAACCCTTAAGAATTAAAATGATAGTTATTCCAATGTTCAAAGTAGTAATAATTACGTTTAAAGGGCTGGTATAATGGAACAAGTCAGTAAAAACCCTTGGAATTCACAATGAATGAGCTTGAATGACTGGACAAAAGGGAATCCAACACTGAGAATTCACAGTAAGAGACTAGGGAAACATTTAAGAATGTGCTTTACATACTAGGAATATAGGTTAGAAGAGCATTAAAGTTTGAAGGAAACTGTAGTCACTGGGAAATCCCGTTCAAAGACTAGGGAACTCAGTTAGATACTGGTCACCTTTATACTTTAGTGAAATGAGTTGGCGTTTTTGACAAAAGGTGGGTTAGACATTTAAACTTTCATTTTCATAGGGTTCAGATACCTTAAAAAGTTATTTTCCTACCGCTAATATTGACAGTTTATTGTTAGTGTAATGATTAGGGCTAGGGCTAGTGTTAGGGCTAGGGTTAGGGCTAGGTCTAGCGTTAGGGTTAGGGTTAGGATTAGGGTTAGGGTTAGGATTAGGGTTAGGCTTAGGGTTCGGGCTAGTGTTAGGGTTAGGGTTTGGGTTAGGGCTAGTGTTAGTGCTAGGGTTAGGGTTAGGGTTCGGGCTAGGGTTAGGGTTTAGGGTTAGAGTTAGGGCTAGGGCTAGTGTTGGGGCTAGGGTTAGGATTAATTTTAGGCTTAGGGTTCGGGCTAAGGTTAGGGTTAGGGTTAGGATTAGGGTTAGGGTTAGGGCTAGGGTTAGGGTTAGGGTTAGGATTAGGGTTCGGGGTAGGGTTAGGGTTAGGTTTAGGGTTAAAGCTAGTGTTTGGCTAGGGTTAGGTTTAGGGTTCGGGCTAGGGTTAGGGTTAGGGTAAGGATTAGGGTTGGTGTTAGTTTTAGGTTTAGGGCTAGGGTTAGGGTTAGGGTTAGGGTTAGGGTTAGGGTTGGGGTTAGGGCTAGGGTTAGGTTTCGGGCTAGGGTTAGGGTTAGGGTTAGGGTTAAAGCTAGTGTTAGGGCTAGGGCTAGGGTTAGGACTAGGGTTAGGATTAGGGTTAGGATTAGGGTTAGGGTTAGGGCTAGGGTTAGAGTTAGGGTTATGGTTAGGTTTTGGGCTAGGTTTAGGTTTAGGGTTAGGGTTAAAGCTAGTGTTAGGGGTAGGGTTAGGGTTAGGTTTCGGTCTAAGGTTAGGGTTAGGGTTAGGATTAGGGTTAGGGTTAGGGTTAGGGTTTGGGCTAGGATTAGGGTTAGGTTTTTGGTTAGGGCTATTGTTAGGCCTAGGGTTAAGGTTAGGGTTCACGCTAGGGTTAGGTTTAGGGTAAGGATTAGGGTTAGGGTTAGGGTTCGGGCTAGGGCTAGGGTTAGATTTATGGTTAGGGTTAGGGTTAGGGTTAGGGTTCGGGCTAGGGTTAGGGTTAGGTTTAGGGTTAGGTTTAGGGTTTGCGCTAGGGCTAGTATTAGGCTAGTGTGATGGTTAGGGTTATAGTTAGGGTTAGGGCTATGGCAAGGGTTAGAGTTAGGACTACGGCTAGGGTTAGTGTTAGGGCTAGAGCTTGAGTTACAGTTTGAGTTAGAGCTAGGGTTAGTGTTCTGGTTATGGCTAGGATTTGGTTTAGAGTTAGGTTTAGGACAAGAACTATGGTCCGTCCAAGGGTTCGGAATAAAATTAGGGTTATGGTTTATTAACATTAGGAATTCACAATGAATGACCTTGAATCACTGGAGAAAGGTGTATCAAACACTGAAATTTAACAATGATAGACAAGGGTAATATTTAGGAATGTGCTTTATACATGTTCAAAGAGATTTAATATCTGTAGCTCACAATTTAGTCACTGGAAAATCGTGTTCAATGAGCTGAAAATGAGTGTGATTCTGTTACATTTTTTATTCCCTAAAAATAGTTGGCCTTTTTGGAATAATTTGGTGAGAAACTTAAAAATTCGTTTTCCTAGACATGATATAAGAGCATAAAAGTATTCAAAACCCTTAAGAATCAAAATGATAGTTATTCTAATGTTCAAAGTAGTAATAATTACATTTAAAGGGCTGTTATAATGGAACAAGTCTGTAAAAACCCTTGGAATTCACAATGAATGAGCTTGAATGACTGGACAAAAGGGAATCAAACACTGAGAATTCACAGTAAGCGACTAGGGAAATATTTAAGAATGTGCTTCATATACAGGGAATAAAGGTTTAAAGAGCCTTAATATCTGACGGAAACTGTGTAGTCACTGGGAAGTTGTCTTCAAAGAGCAGAGAACTGAGTTGGATACTGGTTACATTTATAATTTAGTCCAAATGAGTTGGCATTTTTGAAAGAAAGTTGGTTAAATATTAAAACTTTCCTTTTTATAGGGCTCAGATAACTGAAAGAAATGTTACAACTCTCACAGACCTGGGAAATGACTACGAATTTGTCTGATACACTAGTAATACGTTTGTGGTATCTTAGTACATGTAGGGCACTATTACCATACTGAGAATTTGCATTTCAAGATGTGCGAAAGGTAGGAGAGTCTATAAAATTGTAATCACTCCTGTTAATAGAGCTGGTATATATGGAAAAACGCTGCATACACATTGGATTTCACAATGAAGGTTAGGTTTAGGGTGAGGCTTAGGGATAGGGCTAGAGCTCGGGTTAGAGTTGGGGTTATGGTTATTCCTAGGGTTAGGTTAAGGTTTCGGTTTAGGGCTAGGGTTAGGTTTAGGGCAAAGGCTAGGTTTATGTTAGGGCTACGGTTAAGGTTAGGGTTATGGTGTATTAACATTAGTAATTCTCAATGAATGACCTTGAATCACTGGACAAAATTGAATCAAACAATGAGATTTAACAATAATAGTCAAGGGAAATATTTAAGAATGTGCTTGTTATACTAGGAATACATGGTTCAAAGACCTTTAATATGAAAAGTACACAATTTCGTCCCTGGGAAATCGTGTTGAAGAGCTAAGAAGTGAGTCCGATACTGTTTACATTTTTTATTACATCAAAAAGAGTTGGCGTTTTAGGATTAAAGTTGCTGTAAAACTTAAAAATTCGTTCTCATAGACCTGATATAACAGTATGAAAGTATTCAAAATCCTTTAAGAATCAAAAGGATAGCTATTCTAGGATCAAAGTAATAATAATTTATGTTTAAAGGGCTGGTATATATGGAATAAGTCTGTATAAACCCTTGGAATTCACAATGAATGAGCTTGAATGACTGGACAAAAGGGAATCAAACGCTGAGAATTCACCGTAAGAGACTAGGGAAACATTTAAGAATGTGCTTCACATACTAGGAATATAGGTTAGAAGAGCATTAAAGTTTGAAGGAAACTGTAGTCCCTGGGAAATCCCGTTCAAAGACAAGGGAACTGAGTTAGATACTGGTTAAATTTATACTTCAGTGAAATGAGTTGGCGTTTTTGACAAAAGGTGGGTTAGACATTCAAACATTCATTTTCATAGGACTCAGATACCTTAAAAAGTTAATTTTCTACCGCTAATAATGACAGTTTATTGTTAGTGTAAAGGTTAAGGCTAGGGCTAGTGTTAGGGCTAGGGTTAGCGCTAGGGCTAGTGTTAGTGCTAGTGTTAGGATTAGGGTTAGGGTTAGGGCTAGGGTTAGGGTTAGGGTTAAAGCTAGTGTTAGGGCTAGGGTTAGGGTTAGGGTAAGGATTAGGGTTAGGGTTAGAGTTAGGGCTAGGGTTAGGGTTAGGGTTAGGGTTAGGGTTAGGGTTAGGGTACTGGATAGGGTTAGGTTTCAGGCTAGGGTTAGGGTTAAAGCTAGTGTTAGGGCTAGGGCTACGGTTAGGACTAGGGTTAGGATTAGGGTTAGGTTTAGGGTTAGGGTTAGGGCTAGGGTTAGAGTTAGGGTTAGGGTTAGGTTTTAGGCTAGTGTTAGGGTTAGGGTTAGGGTTAAAGCTAGTGTTAGGGCTAGGGTTAGGGTTAGGTTTCGGGCTAGGGTTAGGGTAGGGTTATGTTTAGGGCTAGGGCTAGGGCTAGGGTTAGGGTTATGGTTAGGGTAGGGTTAGGGCTAGGGCTAGGCTTCGGGCTAGGGTTAGGGTTAGTGTTAGTGTTAGGGTTAGGGTTAGGGTTAGGGGTAGGGCTAGTGCTAGCATTAGGGTTAGGGTTAGCGTTAGGGTTAGGGTTAGGGTTAGGGTTTTTGTTAGGGTTAGGTTTAGGTTTAGAGTTAGGGTTAGGGTTAGATTTAAGGCTAGGTTTAGGATGAAATTTAGGGCTAGTATTAGTTTAGAGTTTTATTTGGGTTAGGCATAAGGATAGGTTTAGGGTTAAGATTGTCCTAGAGTTATGTTTAGGGTTAGGGTTATTGTTAGGGTTAAGGCCAGGGTTTGGACTAGGTTTATGGCTAGTATTACGGTTAGTGTTAGGCCTAAGTTTTGGGTTAGGGTTAGGGCTAGAGATAGGGCTAAGTTTAGGATTAGGGTTAGGGTTAGGGTTAGAATTAGGGTTTAGTCCAGTGTTAGGGCTGGTTTAAAGGCCAGTATTAGGGTTATGTTTAGTGTTAGGGTTAGGGTTTGATTTAGGGTTAGTGCTGACATCATTGGAGGGAAGGGGCCACATGGAGAGCCAGAAATGCTCAGGTGGACAAGTGCTTGGGGATCTCCGGCCGGCCAGAAGTGCTGAAGTCGTCAAGGGGAGGGGCCATGTAGAGAGCCAGGTGAATGCATTCCAGGGAGGGTCGCTAGAGGTCACAAATGCTCCAACTTCCATGGGTCCATGCTCTGGAATTTTGGACCTGGTGCCTGTTCTCAGGGTAGGGCGTTCCCCATGAATTGAGCAAAAAACTGGACTAAGGCCTCGGGAAACTGTAAGTGAGCCTGGAGGAGCAGGCCTTTACGCCCAGTACTGAAAAGATTTTCAGGGTCTCAACACTGCTTTTTCCCAGATTTCAAAACCTCAGGGAGGACTGTCAGAGTCCCAGGTCAGTCCAGTATGAGGTGCCCGCATGTTGGGGACCATGCGGTGTCCCTGGCCTCATCAACGCCCAGGCAGGTTTTAAAGGAGCGCTAGCTGCTGCCTGCCTGTAACACTACCCAGCTGGGAAGAGTAGGTCTGTGAGCAGAAGTTGAGCTGGGGCTGTGGGTGTTAGGCCCTTAAGTGAACTTCCAGAGATTGGGAAGTCACCCCGCTTCTTAGGAGCTCAGTAGACAGCCTTGTGGGTCATTGGTGAGGCGAACATGGGGGGTTAATGGCCGTAAACGCAATCGTGAACAAAGGTTGGGTCCCTGTGACCAGCTTTTAGTGGTCATATCATCAGTGGAGTTTGGAATGCTGGACAGCCAGAAGTGCTCAGGTGGATCAGTGCTTAGGGTCTGGAGACCAGCAGGAAATGCTGACGTCATTGAAGGGAAAGGGCCACGTGGATAGCCAGAAATGCTCAGGTGTTCAAGTGCTTGATGCTCTGGGGCCAGCAGGAAGTGCTGACGTGATTAAGAAGAGGGGACACGTGGAGAGCAAGAAGTGCTTATAGTGGGAAGTGTTTGAGGCTGGGTGACCCTCCGACCACTGGAAATGGTGACATCATCGAGGAAGAGGGGCCACTTGAAGAGCTGGCAATGCTCAGGTGGATCAGGCCTTGGGGCCCTGGGACCTGCTGGAAGTGCCCATCTCATCAAGGGGAGGGGCCACCTGGAAAGCCAGAAGCGCTGAGCAGGCCTAGTGGTTTTGCTTGGCCAGGTGGACAGCTTGAAGTTCTCAGGTAGACCAGGACTTGATCCCAGGTCAACAGCTGGAAGTGCAGAAGTGTAAAGGCTGCAATAGCCAGGAGAATGCATTGCAGGGAGGGTCGCAAGAGGTCACAAACACACCACCTTCCGTTGGTCCATGCTCTGGAATTCTTGGACCGGGTACCAATTCTCAGGGAAGGGTGTTTTCCATGAATTAAGCAAAAAGCTGGTCCTTAGGGTGGGGGGAACTGTAAGTGACCCCGGAGGGGTAAGGCCTTTATGCCCAATAGGGAAAGGCTTTTCAGGACATCAACACTGTTTTTCCCAAGATTTCAAAACCTCAGGCAGGACTGTCAGAGTCCCATGTCACATCAGTGTGAGATGTCCACATGTTGAGGACCATGCGGTGTCCCTGGCCTCATCGACGCCCAGGGAGGTTTTAAAGGAGCTCTGGCAGCCGCCTGCCTGTAACCCTACCCATCTGGGAAGAGTTAGTCTGTGAGCAAAAGTTGAGCTGGGGCTGTGGGTGTTAGGCCCTTACGCGAACTTCCAGAGATTGGGAAGTCACCCCGCCTCTTAGGAGCTCAGTAGACAGCCTTGTGGGTCATTGTTCAGTCGAACAAGGGGGGTTAACGGCCGTAAATAATCACGTGAACAAAGGGTGGGGCGCTGTTACCAGCTTTTAGTGGTCACATCATCAGTGGAGTTTGGAAAGCTGGACATGCAGAAGTGCTCAGATGGATCAGTGCTTGGGGTCCGGACACCAGAAGGAAATCCTGACGTTATTGAAAAGAAAGGGACACGTGGATAGCCAGAAATTCTCAGGTGGATCAGTGCTTGGGGTCCGGAGACTAGCAGGAAATGCTGACGTCATTGAAGGGAAAGGGCCACGTGCAGAGCCAGAAGTGCTCAGGTGTTCACATGCTTGGGGCCCTGGGACTGGCCGGAAGTGCTGACGTCATCGAGTCGGAGTGGCCACATGAAGAGCCCGAAAATGCTCAGGTGGATAAGAGCTTGGGGACCAGGGACCAGCAGGAAATGCTGACATCATTGGCGGAAAGGGGCCACGTGGAGAGCCAGAAATGCTTAGGTGGACAAATGCTTTGTGCTATCTGGCTGGTCAGAAGTGCTGATGTCATCAAGGGGAGGGGCCATGTAGAAAGTCAGATGAATGCATTCCAGGGAGGGAAGCTAGAGGTCATTAACACCCCAACTTCCATGGGTCCATGCTCTGGAATTTTGGACAGGGTGCCTGTTCTCAGGGAATGGTGTTCCCCATGTATTAAGCCAAAAACTGGGACTTAGGGCTCAGGAAACTGTAGGTGAGCCTGGAGGGGCAGGCCTTTACGCCGAGTACTGAAAGGCTTTTCAGGGTCTCAACACTGCTTTTTCCCAGATTTCAAATCCTCAGGCTGGACTTAGGGCTCGGAAAACTGTAATGAGCCTGGAGCGGCAGGCCTTTACGCCCAGTACTGCCTGTAACCCTACCCAGCTGGGAAGAGTAAGCATGTGAGCAGAAGTTCAGCTGGGGCTGTGGGTGTTAGGCCCTCAAGAGAACTTCCAGAGATTGGGAAGTCACCCCGCTTCTTAGGAGCTCAGTAGACAGCCTTGTGGGTCATTGGTCAGGCGAACCAGGGGGGTTAACGGCCGAAAACGCTCACGTGAACAAAGTTTGGGAAGGGGCGTTCCCCACGATTAAGTAAAAAACTGGGACTTAGGGCTCGGGAAACTGTAAGTGATCCTGGAGGGGTAGGCCTTTACGCCCAGTACTGAAAGGCTTTTCAGGGTCTCAACACTGCTTTTTTCCAGATTTCTAATACTCAGGCAGGACTGCATAGTCCCTGGTATTTCCAGTGTGAGGTGCCCGCATGTAGGGGACCATGTGGGGTTCGTAGACTCATTTACGCCCAGGGAGGTTTAACGGCCGAAAACGCTCACGTGAACAAAGTTTGGGGCCCTGTGATCCGCTTTTATGGGTCATATCATCAGAAGAGTTTGGAAAGCTGGACAGCCAGAAGTGCTCAGGTGAATCAGTGCTTGGGTTCCGGAGACCAGCAGGAAATGCTGACGTCTTTGAATGGAAAGGGCCATGTGGATAGCCAGAAATGCTCAGGTGTTCAAGTGCTTGGGGCCCTAGGGCTGTCCGGAAGTGCTGACATCATCGAGGGGGAGTGGCCACATGAAGAGCCCATAATGCTCAGGTTGATAAGGGCTTGGGGACCGGGGTCCAGAAGAAAGTGCTGACGTCATTGGAAGGAAGGAGCCAAGTGGAGAGCCAGAAATGCTCAGGTGGACAAGTGCTTGGGGATCTCCGGCTGGCCAGAAGGGCTGACATCATCAAGGGGAGGGGCCATGTAGAGAGCCAGGTGAATGCATTCCTGGGAGGGTCCCTAGAGGTGACAAACGCCCCAACTTCCATGGGTCCATGCTCTGGAATTTTGGACATGGTACCTCTTCTCAGGGAAGGGCATACCACAAGAATTAAGAAAAAAACTGGGACTTAGGGCTCGGAAAACTGTAAGTGAGCCTGGAGCGGCAGGCCTTTACGCCCAGTACTGAAAGGCTTTTCAGGGTCTCAACACTGCTTTTTCCAAGATTTCAATACCTCAGGCAGGACTGTCAGAGTCCCAGGTCAGTACAGTGTGAGGTGCCCGCATGTTGGAGACCATGCGGGGTCCCTGGCCTCATCAAAGCCCACGGAGGTTTTAAAGGAGCACTGGCTACCGCCTGCCTGTAACCCTACACAGCTGGGAAGAGTAAGTATGTGAGCAGAAGTTCAGCTGGGGCTGTGGGTGTTAGGCCCTCAAGAGAACTTCCAGAGATTGGGAAGTCACCCCGCTTCTTAGGAGCTCAGTAGACAGCCTTGTGGGTCATTGGTCAGGCGAACCAGGGGGATTAACGGCCGAAAACGCTCACGTGAACAAAGTTTGGGGCGCTGTGATCCGCTTTTATGAGTCATATCATCAGAAAAGTTTGGAAAGCTGGACAGCCATAAGTGCTCAGGTGAATCAGTGCTTGGGGTCCGGAGACCAGCAGGAAATGCTGATGTCTTTGAATGGTAAGGTCCATGTGGATAGCCAGAAATGCTCAGGTGTTCAAGTGCTTGGGGCCCTGGGGCTGTCCGGAAGTGCTGACGTCATCGAGGGGGAGTGGCCACATGAAGAGCCCATAATGCTCAGGTTGATAAGGGCTTGGGGACCGGGGACCAGAAGAAAGTGCTGACGTCATTGGAAGGAAGGCTCCACGTGGAGAGCCAGAAATGCTCAGGTGGACAAGTGCTTGGGGATCTCCGGCTGGCCAGAAGGGCTGACATCATCAAGGGGAGGGGCCATGTAGAGAGCCAGGTGAATGCATTCCTGGGAGGGTCGCTAGAGGTCACAAACGCCCCAACTTCCATGGGTCCATGCTCTGGAATTTTGGACATGGTACCTCTTCTCAGGGAAGGGATTTACCCCAAGAATTAAGAAAAAAACTGGGACTTAGGGCTCGGGAAACTGTAAGTGATCCTGGAGGGGCAGGCCTTTACGCCCAGTACTGAAAGGCTTTTCAGGGTCTCAACACTGCTTTTTTCCAGATTTCAAATACTCAGGCAGGACTGCATAGTCCCTGGTATTTCCAGTGTGAGGTGCCCGCATGTCGGGGACCACGTGGGGTTCGTAGCCTCATTTACGCCCAGGGAGGTTTTAAAGGAGCGCTGGTAGCCGCCTGCCTGTAACCCTACCCAGCTGGGAAGAGTAAATCTGTGATCAGAAGTTCAGCTGGGGCTGTGGGTGTTAGGCCCTCAAGAGAACTTCCAGAGATTGGGAAGTCACCCAGCTTCTTAGGAGCTCAGTAGACAGCCTTGTGGGTCATTGCTCAGGCGAACCAGGGGGATTAACGGCCGAAAACGCTCACGTGAACAAAGTTTGGGGCCCTGTGATCCGCTTTTATGGGTCATATCATCAGAAAAGTTTGGAAAGCTGGACAGCCATAAGTGCTCAGGTGAATCAGTGCTTGGGGTCCGGAGACCAGCAGGAAATGCTGATGTCTTTGAATGGTAAGGTCCATGTGGATAGCCAGAAATGCTCAGGTGTTCAAGTGCTTGGGGCCCTGGGGCTGTCCGGAAGTGCTGACGTCATCGAGGGGGAGTGGCCACATGAAGAGCCCATAATGCTCAGGTTGATAAGGGCTTGGGGACCGGGGACCAGAAGAAAGTACTGACGTCATTGGAAGGAAGGCTCCACGTGGAGAGCCAGAAATGCTCAGGTGGACAAGTGCTTGGGGATCTCCGGCTGGCCAGAAGGGCTGACATCATCAAGGGGAGGGGCCATGTAGAGAGCCAGGTGAATGCATTCCTGGGAGGGTCGCTAGAGGTCACAAACGCCCCAACTTACATGGGTCCATGCTCTGGAATTTTGGACATGGTACCTCTTCTCAGGGAAGGGATTTACCCCAAGAATTAAGAAAAAAACTGGGACTTAGGGCTCGGGAAACTGTAAGTGATCCTGGAGGGGCAGGCCTTTACGCCCAGTACTGAAAGGCTTTTCAGGGTCTCAACACTGCTTTTTTCCAGATTTCAAATACTCAGGCAGGACTGCATAGTCCCTGGTATTTCCAGTGTGAGGTGCCCGCATGTCGGGGACCACGTGGGGTTCGTAGCCTCATTTACGCCCAGGGAGGTTTTAAAGGAGCGCTGGTAGCCGCCTGCCTGTAACCCTACCCAGCTGGGAAGAGTAAATCTGTGATCAGAAGTTCAGCTGGGGCTGTGGGTGTTAGGCCCTCAAGAGAACTTCCAGAGATTGGGAAGTCACCCAGCTTCTTAGGAGCTCAGTAGACAGCCTTGTGGGTCATTGCTCAGGCGAACCAGGGGGATTAACGGCCGAAAACGCTCACGTGAACAAAGTTTGGGGCCCTGTGATCCGCTTTTATGGGTCATATCATCAGAAAAGTTTGGAAAGCTGGACAGCCATAAGTGCTCAGGTGAATCAGTGCTTGGGGTCCGGAGACCAGCAGGAAATGCTGACGTCTTTGAATGGAAAGGGCCATGTGGATAGCCAGAAATGCTCAGGTGTTCAAGTGCTTGGGGTCCTGGGGCTGTCCGGAAGTGCTGACGTCATCGAAGGGGAGTGGCCACATGAAGAGCCCATAATGCTCAGGTTGATAAGGGCTTGGGGACCGGGGACCAGAAGAAAGTGCTGACGTCATTGGAAGGAAGGGGCCACGTGGAGAGCCAGAAATGCTCAGGTGGACAAGTGCTTGGGGATCTCCGGCTGGCCAGAAGGGCTGACTTCATCAAGGGGAGGGGCCATGTACAGACCCAGGTGAATGCATTCCAGGGAGGGTCCCTAGAGTTCACAAACGCCCCAACTTCCATGGGTCCATGCTCTGGAATTTTGGACATGGTAACTGTTCTCAGGGAATGGCATATCCCAAGAATTAAGAAAAAAACTGAGACTTAGGGCTCGGAAAACTGTAAGTGAGCCTGGAGTGGCAGGCCTTTACGCCCAGTACTGAAAGGATTTTCAGGGTCTCAACACTGCTTTTTCCCAAATTTCAAAACCTCAGGCTGGACTGTCAGAGTCTCAGGTCAGTCCAGTGTGATGTGCCCGCATGTTGGGGACTATGCGGGGTCCCTGGCCTCATCGACGCCCACGGAGGTTTTAAAGAAGGGCTGGCAGCCGCCTGCCTGTAACACTACCCAGCTGGGAAGAGTACGTCTGTGAGCAGAAGTTGAGCTCGGGTTGTGAGTGTTAGACCCTTTCGCGAACTACCAGAGATTGGGAAGTCTCCCCGCTTCTTAGGAACTCAGTAGATAGACTTGTGGGTCATTGGTCAGGCGAACCACGGGGGTTAACGGCCAAAAACGGTCAGGTGAACAAAGGGTGGGGCCTTGTCATCAGCTTTAAGTGGTTATATCATCAGTGGAGTTTGGAAAGCTGGACAGCCATAAGTGCTCAGGTGGATCAGTGCTTGGGGTACGGAGACCAGCAGGAAATGTTGACGTCATTGAAAGGAAAGGGCCACGTGGATAGCCAGAAGTGCTCAGTTGTTCACATGCTTGGGGCCCTGGGACTGGCCGGAAGTGCTGACGTCATGGAGTTGGAGTGGCCACATGAAGAGCTGCAAATGCTCAGGTGCATAATAGCTTGGGGACCGGGGACCAGCAGGAAATGCTGACGTCATTGGAGGAAAGGGGCCACGTGGAGAGCCAGAAATGCTTAGGTGGACAAGTGCTTTGTGCTATCCGGCTGATCAGAAGTGCTGACGTCATCAAGGCGAGGGACCATGTAGAAAGCCAGGTGAATGCATTCCAGGTAGGGAAGCTAGAGGTCATTAACACCCCAACTTCCATGGGTCCATGCTCTGTAATTTTGGACAGGGTGCCTGTTCTCAGGGAATGGCGTTCCCCATGAATTAAGCAAAAAACTGGGACTTAGGGCTCGGGAAACTGTAAGTGATCCTGGAGCGGCAGGCCTTTACGCCCAGTACTGAAAGGCTTTTCAGGGTCTCAACACTGCTTTTTCTAAGATTTCAAAACCTCAGGCAGGACTGTCAGAGTCCCAGGTCAGTACAGTGTGATGTGCCCGCATGTTGGAGACCATGCGGGGTCCCTGGCCTCATCAACGCCCACGGAGGTTTTAAAGGAGCACTGGCTGCCGTCTGCCTGTAACCCTACCCAGCTGGGAAGAGTAAGTATGTGAGCAGAAGTTCAGCTGGGGCTGTGGGTGTTAGGCCCTCAAGAGAACTTCCAGAGATTGGGAAGTCACCCGGCTTCTTAGGAGCTTAGTAGACAGCCTTGTGGGTCATTGGTCAGGCGAACCAGGGGGATTAACGGCCGAAAACGCTCACGTGAACAAAGTTTGGGGCCCTGTGATCCGCTTTTATGGGTCATATCATCAGAAAAGTTTGGAATGCTGGACAGCCAGAAGGGCTCAGGTGAATCAGTGCTTGGGGTCCGGAGACCAGCAGGAAATGCTGATGTCTTTGAATGGTAAGGGCCATGTTGATAGCCAGAAATGCTCAGGTGTTCAAGTGCTTGGGCCCTGGGGCTGTCCGGAAGTGCTGACGTCATCGAGGGGGAGTGGCCACATGAAGAGCCCATAATGCTCAGGTTGATAAGGGCTTGGGGACCGGGGACCAGAAGAAAGTGCTGACGTCATTGGAAGGAAGGCTCCACGTGGAGAGCCAGAAATGCTCAGGTGGACAAGTGCTTGGGGATCTCCGGCTGGCCAGAAGGGCTGACATCATCAAGGGTAGGGGCCATGTAGAGAGCCAGGTGAATGCATTTCTGGGAGGGTCACTAGAGGTCACAAACGCCCCAACTTCCATGGGTCCATGCTCTGGAATTTTGGACATGGTAGCTGTTCTCAGGGAATGGCGTTCCCCATGTATTAAGCCAAAAACTGGGACTTAGGGCTCAGGAAACTGTAGGTGAGCCTGGAGGGGCAGGCCTTTACGCCGAGTACTGAAAGGCTTTTCAGGGTCTCAACACTGCTTTTTCCCAGATTTCAAATCCTCAGGCTGGACTGTCAGAGTCTCAGGTCAGTCCAGTGTGATGTGCCTGCATGTTGGAGACCATGCGGGGTTCCTGGCCTCATCGATGCTCACGGAGGTTTTAAAGGAGCACTTGCAGTCGCCTGCCTGTAACCATACCCAGCTGGGAAGAGTAAGTCTGTGAGCAGAAGTAGAGCTGAGCTGTGGGTGTTAGGCACTTAAGCGAACTTCCAGAGATTGGGAAGTCACCCCGCTTTTTTTTTTTTTATATATTTTATTGATTTTTTACAGAGAGGAAGGGAGAGGGATAGAGAGTTAGAAACATCAATGAGAGAGAAACATCGATCAGCTGCCTCCTGCACACCCCCCACTGGGGATGTGCCCTCAACCAAAGTATATGCCCTTGATAGGAATCGAACCTGGGACCCCCCCAGTCCGCAGGCCGACGCTCTATCCACTGAGCCAAACCGGTCAGGGCCACCCCGCTTTTTAGGACCTCAGTAGACAGACTTGTGGATCATTGGTCAGGCGAACCAGGGTGGTTAACGGCCAAAAACGCTCACGTGAACAAAGTTTTGGGCCCTGTGATCAGCTTTTAGGGGTCATATCATCAGTGAAGTTTGGAAAGCTGGACAGTCATAAGTACTCAGGGAGATCAGTGCTTGGGGTATGGAGACCAGCAGGAAATGCTGATGTCTTTGAAGGGAAAGGACCGAATGGATAGCCAGAAATGCTCAGGTGTTCAAGTGCTTGGGGCCCTGGGGCTGTCTGGAAGTGCTGACATCATCGAGGGGGAGTGGCCTCATGAAGAGCCCGAAATGCTCTGGTGGATAAGCGCTTGGGGACCACGGACCAGCAGGAAGTGCTGACGTCATTGGAGGGAACTGGCCACGTGCAGAGCCAGAAATACTCTAGTGGATAAGTGCTTGGGGCTCTACGGTCGGCCAGAAGTATTGACTTCATCAAGGGAAGGGACCATGTAGAGAGTCAGGTGAATGCATTCCAGCGAAGGTCGCTATAGGTCACAAACTCCCCAACTTCCATGGGTCCATGCTCTGGAATTTTGGACATGGTAGCTGTTCTCATGGAAGGGCGTTCCCCATGAATTAAGCAGAAAACTGGGACTTAGGGCTTGGGAAACTATAAGTGAGCCTGGAAATGCAGGCCTTTACGCCCAGTACTAAAAGGATTTTCAGGGTCTCAACACTGCTTTTTCCCTGATTTCAAAACCTCATGCAGAACTGTGAGAGTCCCAGGTCAGTCCAGTGTGATGTGCCCGCATGTTGGAGACCATGCACGGTCCCTGGCCTCATCGACGCCCACGGAGATTTTAAAGTAGCGCTGGCTGCCGCCTGACTGTAACACTACCCAGCTGGAAGAGTAGGTCTGTGAGTAGAAGTTGATCTCGGGCTATAAGTGTTAGGCCCTTAAGAGAACTTCCAGAGATTGGGAAGTCACCCCCCTTCTTAGCAGCTCAATAGACAGCCTTGTAGGTCAGGCGAACAATGGTGGTTAATGGCTGAAAACGCTCACGTGAACAAAGGTTGGGGCCCTGTGATCAGCTTTTAGTGGTCATATCATCAGTGGAGTTTGGAATGATGGACAGCCAGAAGTGCTCAGGTGCATCAGTGCTTGGGGTCCGGAGACCAGCTGGAAATGCTGACATCATTGTAGGGAAAGGGCCACGTGGATAGCCAGAAATGCTCAGGTATTCAATCTTGGGACCCTGGGGCTGGCCGGAAATGCTGACGTCATCAAGGGGGAGTTGCCACATGAAGAGCCTGAAATGCTCAGGTGGATAAGGTCTTGGGGATCAGGGACCAGCAGGAAGTGCTAACGTCATTAGAGGGAAGGGGCTCTCTACATGGCCCCTCCCCTTGATGATGTCAGCACTTCTGGCCTGCCATAGAGCCCCAAGCACTTGTCCACCTGAGCATTTCTGGCTCTCCACGTGGCCCCTTCCCTCCAATGACGACAGCATTTCCTTATGGTCCCCGGTCCCCAAGCCCTTATCCTCCTGAGCATTTCGGGCTCTTCAAGTGGCCACTCCCCCTCGATGACGTCAGCACTTACGGTCAGCCCCAGGGCCCCAAGTACTTGAACACCTGAGCAATATTGGCTATACACGTGGCCCTTTCCCTTCAATGACGTCAGCATTTCCTTCTGGTCTTCGGACCCCAAGCACTGATCCACCTTAGCACTTATGGCTGTCCAGCTTTCCAAACTCCACTGATGATATGACCACTAAAAGCTGATCACAGGGCCTGATCCTTTGTTCACGTGAGCTGTTTCGGCTGTTAACCCTCTTTGTTCGCCTGACCAATGAACCACAAGGCTGTCTACTGAGCTCCTGAGAAGCGGGGTGACTTTCCAATCTATGGAAGTTCGCTTAAGGGCCTAACACCCACAGCCCCAGCTCAACTTCTGCTCACAGACTTACTCTTCCGAGCTGGGTAGGGATACAGGCAGGTGGCTGCCAGCGCTCCTTTAAAACCTTCCTGTGCATAAATGAGGCCAGGGACCCCGCATGGTCCCCAACATGCAGGAACCTCACACTGGACTGACCTGGGACTCTGACAGTCCTGCCTGAGATTTTGAAATCTGGGAAAAAGCAGTGCTGAGACCCTGAAAAGCCTTTCAGTACTGGGTCTAAAGGCCTGCCCCTCCAGGCTCACTTACAGTTTCCGAGCCCTAAGTCCCAGTTTTTTGCTTAATTCATGGCGAACGCCCTTCCCTGAGAACAGATACCATGTCCAAAATTGCAGAGCTTGTACTTATGGAAGTTGGGGCGTTTGTGATCTCTAGCGACCCTCCCTGGAATGCATTTACCTGGCTTTCTACATGGCCCCTCCCCTTGATGACGTCAAGTTCTGGCCTGCCGGAGAGCCCCAAGCACTTGTCCACCTGAGCATTTCTGGCTCTCCACGTGGCCCCTTCTCTCCAATTAATTCAGCACTTCCTGCTGGTCTCCGGTCCCCAAGCCCTTATCCAACTGAGCATTTCGGGCTCTTCATGTAGCCACTTTCCCTCGATTACATTAGCACTTCCGGCCAGCCCCAGGGCCCCAAGCACTTGAACACCTGAGCATTTCTGGCTATTGACGTGGCCCTTTCCCTTCAATGACGTCAGCATTTCCTGCTGGTCTCCGGACCCCAAGCACTGATCCACCTGAGCACTTCTGGCTGTCCAGCTTTCCAAACTCCACTGATGATATGACCACTAAAAGCTGGTTACAGGCCTCCAACCTTTGTTCACGTGAGCGTTTTCGGCCATTAACCTCCCTTGTTCTCCTGGGCAATGACCCACAAGGCTGTCTACTGAGCTTCTAAGTTTTAGGTTTAATCAGAGATGTAAGACTTAATCTGACCGAAGCCAATAAGTTGACCAAGACAAGCATGGTAAAAGCGAAAAATCGCGTTTATTGAAAGCTCTCTTGTGAGGTCCCGTGGTCCGAAAGCACAGGCCGGGGGAGTCACACTTTATTCACCGGTGTGCTTTACCGGTGGGCTTAGAGAAAATGAATTCAAATTCTAAGCAAGGCTACAAGCAGAACTTCCCTTTTTATTAAAGAGCCAGCCCTATGTGCACTTAGTGGTTATCTCGCTGCTGGCCTTGAAAACAACACAGTTCTATCTAATTAAAAAATGCACCTGGCATGGCATTCAAATTATGGGCACATCTAGTCTCTGGCCTACAAGGTCAGACAGCTTAAGTTTATCTTCCTCATTATTCAAGCAGGCTAAAGCAGGCTAGAAAGCAAAGTTTGTAAAGTTCCTGCTTTCCCAGCCCCAGACCTTACACTAAGAAGCGGGGTGACTTCCCAATCTCTGGAAGTTCCCTTAAGGGCCTAACACCCACAGCCCCAGTTCAACTTCTGCTCACAGACTTACTCTTCCCTGCTGGATAGGGTTACAGGCAGGCGGCTGCCAGCGCTCCTTTAAAACTTCCCTGGGCGTCGATGAGGCCAGGGACCCCGCATGGTCCCCAACATGCGGGCACCTCACACTGGACTGACCTGGGACTCTGACAGGCCTGCCTGAGATTTTGCAATCTGGGAAAAGGCAGTGTTGAGACCCTGAAAAGCCTTTCAGTACTGGGAGTAAAGCCTGCCCCTCCAGGCTCACTTATAGTTTCCGGAGCCCTAAGTCCCAGTTTTTTGCTTAATTCATGGAGAATGCCCTTCCCTGAGAACAGGTACCATGTCCAAAATTCCAGAGCATGGACCCATGGAAGGTGGGGCATTTGTGACCTCTAGCGACCCTCCCTGGAATGCATTCACCTGGCTCTCTACATGGCCCCTTCCCTTGATGACGTCAGCACTACTGACCAGCTTGAGAGCCCCAAGCACTTGTCCACCCGAGCATTTCTGGCTCTCCACGTGGCCCCTTCCCTCCAATGACGTCAGCACTTCCAGCTGGTCCCCGGTCCTAAGCCGTTATCCACGTGAGCATTTCGGGCTCTTCATGTTACCACACCCCCCGATGAAGTCAGCACTTGCGGCCAGCCCCAGGGCCCCAAGTGCCAGGGCCAACCTGAAAGATTGAACCCAGCTGAGGTAGGGAGGTGGGAATGGAGAAAAGAAAGAAAGACAGGAGAGCAGGATCGGGAGGACTACAGGTCATCGAGAGACTGCAGCAAGTTTATTAACTGCGTAATGCTTTTAATACATAAAACACTGTATAGGAGGTCTGTCAAGAGGAATGTTTTCTTTGTTCCTCTTAATCTCTAAGGGAGAGACAGAGCAGAAGGACAAATTCTCAGTACAGCAAATCTCAGTAAATTGTTACAGTCTTCTTGGTAAGCTATGAAAGGTTGCTCTCATTCTACTGATAACCGCCATCCAAACAAGCCTGGGAAAACTGTGTGGGTAGAGGACAGCCTTGCTAGTCCCCTCAGGTGCAAGGACCTTGTCAGCTTACATCCGGTCTCCAACAGATCCCCCTTCTTTGTTTTTTAGGTGGAGTTCATGTAGTCTTCTTTGTAGGGATCGGATGCTAGATCCGATGGTTCGGAAGTAAATTGGAAGCAAACAGACAATAGTTGATATTTGGATGGTGGACAAATGGTGGCAATGTAGGTCCGACCCTCTCTGGTTTGGTCCTGGGTAACCTGTAGCGAAGTGCAGCTGCTGACTGCTAGCATGGCAAGGCGTCGTCAGCATCTTCTATCTCTGGACTGTTTCTCCTCTTGTCTTCGTGGTTGGAGCAGACCTGTCAATTCCTCTCTGTTGCAGGAATCTACAAGGTCTTGGAGTTGTTTTCTGAAAATATACAAACATATTCTCGACCAAAAGTTAATAAAGGAATCTTTTTTATAAATTTTACTTGGGATCCTTTTTATTTTTGCCCAAACAATTTTCCTTTGGCCTGTTTTGACACCATGTATGTTTTTCATTGCTGTCTTGCTGTTAGCATTACAAATGAAAATTAATTTTTTAAAGTAAAAATTTTCTAGATGTAATTTACTTACAGGATATTTTTCCTTATATGATATTCTTCCACTATCCCCCCCCCTTTTTTTTTTTATTAATGGAGGGTTTTTGTTACTTTAAATTCTGTCTTAAAATTTTGCTATTGAATTTTAAGAAATATTTTGCCCTCCTTAGAGGTTAAAACCTTTATAACATTTAAAATATAGTTATTGTAACGGAGCGCGTCCCCCGGAGATAGACCACCGAGACCAATTGGATCAAACAGGGAAAAGTTTATTGCAGATTCGAATCTGGGCCCCGCCGTAGCTGACGCAGCAGCAGGCAAGTACCGAGGCGAGAGCGCCATTGAAGGGGCAGTCCCTTCCTTTATACCCCTTCCCTCTACCCGTGACGATCTAGCATTCCCTGATTGGTCCCTTTGAATTTGCCCGCGAATTTGGGACCCCTTTGTCTCAGGCCCTTCCTAATATGGCCTGCTGGTGCAGTGAGGAAGTCCTATACCGGATCTTTCCCTATGTGGGTGGTCTGTGGCAGGAACAGCTATGTCATGCCTCTGGCATGCAGGGGGCAGGGCTTAGTGGCCAGGTAGAAACTATTTCCTTTGTTGATGGGACTCAGTGCCTGTGAGGGGTGACCTTTCCAAATGGCTGTTTAAAAAATTTTTCTACTCTGATTCCAGACCCTAAGGCCTAGTCCCTTCCTGCCCTCCACAGTTATTAATTTTCATTTGATAAGGCTTTCTATCTAATTTTAAGTATATTAGATCTGTTAAATTTAAAAAGATTTCCTTTAAGAAAAGAGAATAAATTTCTTGTATTACTCCGGGCCCTTGGAGCTTTCCAAGAATTATCTCTGATAAAACCTTGAAATTTTAACATGGAAAAAAACTATCAAATCTATATCTATATCTATATCTATATCTATATATGATTTAAAGATTATAATACCTTTTATAATTATTTTAAGATATTAATTAGATTTTAAACTAGGTTTTGTATAGAAAAATTTTGTTTGGGATTACAGAATTAATCCTCTTTTTTAATTAGACTAATAAGTAACTTATTTTAAATTTTTAATTATTATTAGAGAAAACATAATAT
The DNA here is from genome assembly GCF_963455305.1 of Plecotus auritus. Lineage (NCBI taxonomy): Eukaryota > Metazoa > Chordata > Mammalia > Chiroptera > Vespertilionidae > Plecotus > Plecotus auritus. The sequence continues at coordinate 116,037,332 of NC_137773.1, read as the reverse complement.
TTTATTTTCTTAATAATTTTTTATACTTTAGATATTTAATTACTATAACTATATAATTTCTCCTAATTTAATTTGCACTTTGAACTTTTAAAGCTGGCAAATTAAACAGTAGTTCCTAGATTAATAACACTTTAATTTTCTTAATCAATTAATAGCTTTAATTCTGTCCTCTAGGTTTTTTATGAGGAAATAAACTTAGATTATTAAACAAGTTTTTATCTTTTGATTAACAGGCCTAGTCTAGCCACTTGACCTTTTAAAATGGCTATGATTTTTCTTTGCCTGGGGAAATTGAGTAGCAAGCCTGCAAGTATTCAAATGCAAAAATTGTCCTTAAAGAACAACTACTGGCAGAAACTGGTCTACCTGCTGCTGCGGGAAGAACAGCCACCCTTCTTCCTCTATTTATAAAAGGCATAGCCAGCCCTCACCTGGGCTATTTAGATTTTTATAATTAATATATTATCTATATTTTAACAGTTTGAGATTCTAGAGTTAATTATAATTATTTTAAAGTATTTACTATGGATAAATTCTATAACAGAGACAAATTTACTTATTTTCTTGAAGGCCTTAAAAGTTAACTTTTTAACAAGGTTTACTAGCATTTTAAAAACTCTTTATTATGGAAATGCAAATCCTGCTGCTAGAACCTAGCCTGTGTCTTCTCCTTTTGGTTCCTTTATGCCATCTTTACTTTTTCATGGAGAGAAAGGAAACTTTAAATTAGTATACTGGGAGAGTGGGCTTCTATATTGGATCTCCACGTGTCTCCCTTCCCCCACATCCTGCAAACTTCAGGGAAGTTTCAGCAACAGATCTAGCCGAATTTCTTTTCATGCTTAAAAGATAGACAGATCTTAAATTTTTTCTTTCTTTTTCGCTTTCTGAAGTAATAACTAATACCTAATTTGGCCAAGATTTGTATTTCCCTGCTAGTTCTTCTATAATTTTTAAATGAAACATTAAGTAATCTTATTGCAGGAGAGCAGATAGCTCTGCCCTCTCCTGCCACCTTTGAATTTCTCTGTACCAGAGGCGGTTTTAGCAGTAGAGTTTCATTTATTATAGATTTTAAATTCCAAATACAAACTAAGATTTTAATTTGAACAAGAAACCACATTATTTTATGATTGTATAGACTTCAACATTTGCCTATAAAGGGCACTTTCCCTAGACTCTAGCTGTCCCATGCTTTACTCCCGACTATCAAAAATTTGCTCCTCCCTTACCTTAACCAGTGCACTCTTTATCTGGAGGAGTTCCTCACCATCTGCTTCCCAAGTCCTCAGGTCCCTATTCGGGCGCTACTTGCCAGGGCCAGCCTGAAAGGTTGAACCCAGCTGAGGTAGGGAGGTGGGAATTGAGAAAAGAAAGAAAGACAGGAGAGCGGATCTGGAGGACTATGGGTCATCAAGAGACTGCAGCAAGTTTATTAACTGCGTAATGCTTTTTATACATAAAACACTGAATAGGAGGTCTGTCAAGAGGAATGTATTCTTTGTTCCTCTTAATCTCTAAGGGAGAGACAGAGCAGAAGGACAAATTCTCAGTACAGCAAATCTCAGTAAATAGTTACAGACTTCTTGGTAAGCTATGAAAGGTTGCTCTCATTCTACTGATAACCGCCATCCAAACAAGCCTGAAAAAAATGTGTGGGTAGGGGACAGCCTTGCTAGTCCCCTAAGGTGCAAGGACCCTGTCAGCTTACACCTGGTCTCCAACACCCAAGCACTTGAACACCTGAGCATATCTGGCTATCCACGTGGCCCTTTCCCTTCAATGACGTCAGCATTTCCTGCTGGTCTCTGGACCCCAAGCACTGATCCTCCTCTGCACTTCTGGCTGTCCAGCTTTCCAAACTCCACTGATGATATGACCACTAAAAGCTGGTCACAAGCCCCCAACCTTTGTTCACGTGAGGGTTTTCGGCCGTTAAATCCCCTTGTTCGCCTGACCAATGACCCACAAGGCTGTCTACTGAGCTCCTAAGAAGCGGGGTGAAATCCCAATCTCTGGAAGTTCGCTTAAGGGCCTAACACCCACAGCCCAAGCTCAACTTCTGCTCACAGACTTACTCTTCCCAGCTGGGTAGGATTACAGCAGGCGGCTACCAGCGCTCCTTTAAAACCTCCCTGGGAGTCAATGAGACCAGGGACCCCGGATGGTCCCCAACATGCGAGAACCTCACACTGGACTTACCTGGGACTCTGACAGTTCTACCTCAGGTTTTGAAATTGGGGAAAAAGCAGTATTGAGACACTGAAAAGGCTTTCAGTATTGGGTGTAAGGGACTGCCCCTCCAGGCTCACTTACAGTTTCCCGAGCCCTAAGTCCCAGTTTTTTTCTTAATCATGGGGAATGCCCTTAACAGAGAACAGGTACCATGTCCAAAATTACAGAGAAAGGACACATGGAAGTTGGGGCTTTTGTGACCTCTAGCGACCCGCCTTGGAATGCATTCACCTGCCTCTCTACATGGCCCCTACCCTTGATGACGTCAGTACTTCTGGCCTGCAGGAGAGCCCCAAGCACTAGTCCACCTGAACATTTCTGTCCCTCTACGTGGCCCCCTCCCACAATGACGTCAGCACTTCCTGCTGGTCCCCCGTCCCAATGCCCTTATCCACCTGAGCATTTAGGGCTCTTCATGTGGACACTCCTCCTCGATGACGTCAGCACTTCCAGACAGCCCCAGGGCACAAAGCACTTGAACACCTGAGCACTTCTGGCTATCCACGTGGCCCACAAGGCTGTCTACTGAGCTCCTAAGAAGCCGGGTGACATCCCAATCTCTGGAACTTCGCTTAAGGGCCTAACACCCACAGACCCAGCTCAACTTCTGCTCACAGTCTTACTCTTCCCAGTTGGGTAGGGTTACAGGCAGGCGGCTGCCAGCACTCCTTTAAAACCTCCCTGGGCGTCGATGAGGCCAGGGACCCGGCATGGTCCCCAACATGCGAGCACCTCACACTGGACTTACCTGACTCTGACAGTCCTACCTGAGGTTTTGAAATTGGGAAAAAAGCAGTATTGAGACACTGAAAAGGCTTTCAGTATTGGGTGTAAGGGACTGCCCCTGCAGGCTCACTTACAGTTTCCGGAGCCCTAACTCCCAGTTTTTTTCTTAATCATGGGGAACGCCCTTAACTGAGAACAGGTACCATGTCCAAAATTACAGAGAAAGGACACATGGAAGTTGCGGCTTTTGTGACCTCCTTGGAATGCATTCACCTGGCTCTCTACAAGGCCCCTCCCCTTGATGACATCAGCACTTCTGGCCTGCTAGAGAGCCCCAAGGGCCTAACACCCACAGCCCCAGCTCAACTTCTGCTCACAGACTTACTCTTCCTAGCTTGGTAGGGTTACAGGTAGGCGGCTGCCAGCGCTCCTTTGAAACCTCCCTGGGCGACGATGAGGCCAGGGACCTCGCATGGTCCCCAACATGCGGGCACCTCCACTGGACTGACCTGGGACTCTGACAGTTCTTACTGAGGTTTTGAAATCGGGGAAAAAAAACAGTGTTGAGACCCTGAAAAGCCTTTCAGTGTTGGGCGTAATGGCCTGCCCCTCCAGGCTGACTTACAGTATCCCGAGCCCTAAGTCTCAGTTTTTGCTTCATTCATGGGGAACGCCCTTCCCTGAGAACAGGTACCATGTCCAAAATTCCAAAGCATGGACCCATGGAAGCTGGGGCGTTTGTGTCCTCTAGCGACCCTCCCTGTAATGCATTCACCTGGCTCTCTACATGGTCCCTCCCCTTGAAGACGTCAGCACTTCTGTCCGGTCAGAGAGCCCCAAGCACTTGTCCACCTGAGCATTTCTGGCTCTCCACGTTGCCCATTCTCTCTAATGACGTCAGCACTTCCTGGTAGTCCCCGGTCCCCAAGTCCTTATCCACCTCAGCATTTTGGGCTCTTCATGTGGCCACTCCCCATCAATGACGTGAGCCTGCCAGCCAGCCTGAGGGCCCCAAGCACTTGTCCACCTGAGCATTTCTGGCTCTTTTTGTGGCCACAGCCCCTCGATCATGTCAGCACTTCCGGCCAGCCAAGGACCCCAAGCACTTGAATATCTGAGCATTTCTAGCTATCCACGTGGCCCTTTCCCTTAAATAACGTCAGCATTTCCTGCTGGTCTCCAGACCCCAAGCCCTTATCCAACAGAGCACATCTGGCTGTCCACCTTTCCAAACTCCACGATGTGACGGCTAAAAGCTAGTAACAGGTCCCCAACCTTTGTTCACGTGAGCATTTTAGGCCTTTAACCCCTGTGTTCGCCTGACCAATGACCCACATGGCTGTCTACTGAGCTCCTAAGAAGCATGGTGAATTCCCAATCTCGGGAAGTTCGCTTAAGGGCCTAACACCCACAGCGCCAGCTCAACTTCAGCTCACAGACTTTCTCTTCCCAGCTGGGTAGGGTTACAGGAAGGCGGCAGTCAGTGCTGCTTTAAAACCTCCCTTGGCGACGTTGAGGCCAGGGACCCGCATGTTCCCCAACATGTGGGCACCTCACACTGGACTGACCAGGGACTCTGACAGTCCTGCCTGAGGTTTTGATATCGGGGAAAAATCAGTGTTGAGACCCTGAAAAGCCTTTCAGTACTGGGCGTAAAGGCCTGACCTCCAGGCTCACTTACAGGTTCCGGAGCCCTAAGTCCCAGTTTTTTGCTTAATTCATGGAGAATGCCCTTCCCTGAGAACAGGTACTATATCCAAAATTCCTGGGCATGGACCCATGGGAGATGGGGCGTTTGTGACCTCTAGCGACCCTCCCTGGAATGCATTCACCTGGCTCTCTACATGTCCTCTCCCCTTGATGACGTCAGCACTTCTTGCTGGCCTGAGAGCCCGAAGCACTTGTCCCCCTAGCATTTCTGGCTCTCCTCGTGGCCCCTTCCCTCCAATGACATCAGCATTTCCTGCTGGTCCCCCGTCCCCAAGCCCTTATCCAACTGAGCATTTCGGGCTCTTCATGTGGACACCCCCCTCGATGACGTCAGCACTTCCAGCCACCCCAGGGCCGCAAGCACTTGAACATGTGAGCATCTGGCTATCCACGTGGCCCTTTCCTTTCAATGACATCAGCATTTCCTGCTGGTCTCCGGAACCCAGGCCCTTATCCACCTGAGCACTTCTGGCTGTCCAGCTTATCAAAATCCACTGATGATATGACCACTAAAAGCTGGTCACAGGGCCCCAACCTTTGTTCATGTGAGCGTTTTCGGCCGTTAACCCCCTTGTTTGCCTGACCAATGACCCAAAAGGCTGTCTACAGAGCTGCTAAGAAGCGGGGTGACTTCCCAATCTCTGTAAGTTCACTTAAGGGCCTAACACCCACAGCCCCATCTCAACTTCTGCTCACAGACTTACTCTTTCAAGCTGGGTAGGGGTACAGGCAGGCGGCTGCCAGCGCTTTTTAAAACCTCCCTGGGCGTCGATGAGTCCAGGGACCCCGCATGGTCCCCAACATGAGGCCACCTCACACTGGACTGACCTGGGACTCTGACAGTCCTGCCTGCGGTTTTGAAATCTGGGAAAAACAGTGTTGAGACCCTGAAAAGCCTTTCAGTACTGGACGAAAAGGCCTGCCCCTCTAGTCTCACTTACAGTTTCCAGAACCCTAAGTCCCCGTTTCTTGCTTAATCATGGGGAAAGCCCTTCCCAGAGAACAGGTACCATGTCCAAAATTCCAGAGCATGAACCCATGGAAGTTGGGGCGTTTGTGACCTCTTGCAACGCTCCCTAAAATGCATTCACCTGGCTCTCTACATGGCCCTCCCCTTGATGACGTCAGCACATCTGGCCGGCCAGAGAGCCCCTAGCACAAATCCACCTGAGCATTTCTGGCTCATCACGTGGCACTTTTCCTCCAATGACGTCAGCCCTTCCTGCTAGTCCCCTGTCCCCAAGCCCTTATCCACCTGAGCATTTCTGGCTCTGCATGTGGCCACACCCCCTCGAGGATGTGAGCACTTCCAGCCAGCCTCAGGGCCCCAAGCACTTGAACACCTGAGCATTTCTGGCTATCCACGTGGCCCTTTCCTTCAATGACGTCAGCATTTCCTGCTGATCTCCGGACCCCAAGCACTGATCCACCCGAGCACTTCTGCCTTTCCAGCTTTCCAAACTCCACTGATGATATGACCACTAAAGGCTGGTCACAGGGCCCCAACTTTTGTTCACGTGAGCGTTTTTGGCCGTAAACCCCCTTGTTCGACAGACCAATGACCCACAAGGCTGTCTACTGAGCTGCAAAGAAGCAGGGAGACTTCCAAATCTCTGGAAGTTCGCTTAAGGGCCTAACACCAAAAGCTCCAGCTCAACCTCAGCTCACAGACTTACTCATCCCAGCTGGGTAGGATTACAGGAAGGCGGCAGTCAGCGCTCCTTTAAAACCTCCAAGGGTTTCAATGAAGCCAGGGACCCCGCATGGTCCCCAACATGTGGGCACCTCACACTGGACTGACCTGGGACTCTGACAGTCCTACCTGTGGTTTTGAAATCGGGGAAAAAGCAGTGTTGAGACCCTGAAAAGCCTTTCACTACTGGGCGTAAAGGCCTGCCCCTCCAGGCTCACTTACAGTTTCCTGAGCCCTAAGTCCCAATTTTTTGCTTAATCATGGTGAACGCCCTTCCCTGCGAACAGGTACCATGTCCAAAATTCCAGAGCACTGACCCATGGAAGTTTTGTCCTGTGTGACCTCTAGCGACCCTCCCTGGAATGCATTCAACTGGCTCTCTAGGTGACCCCTCCCCTTGATGACGTCAGCACCTCTGGCCAGCCTGAGAGCCCGAACCACTTGTCCACCTGAGTAATTCTTGCTCTGCATGTGTCCCAATCCCTCCCATGACTTCAGCACTTCCTACTGCACCCCTGTCACCAAGCCCTTATCCAGCTGAGCATTTAGGGCTCTTTTCGTGGCCACTCCCCCTCGATGACTTCAGCACTTCCGGCCAGCCCCAGGGCCCAAAGAACTTGAAAACCTGAGCACTTCTGGCTATCCACATGCCCCTTTCCCGTCAATGACGTCAGAATTTCCTGCTGGTCTCCGGACCCAAAGCACTTATCCACTTGAGTACTTCTGGCTGTCCAGCATTCCAAACTCCACTGATGATATGACCACTAAAAGCTGGTCACAGGGCCCCAACCTTTGTTCACGTGAGCGTTTTTGGCAGTTAACCCCCCTTGTTCGCCTGACCAATGACTCACAAGGCTGTCTACTGAGCTCCTAAGAAGCGGGGTGACTTCCCAATTTCTGGAAGTTCTCTTAAAGGCCTAACACCCACAGCTCCAGCTCAACTTCTGATCACATACTTATTCTTCCCAGCTGGGTAGGGTTACAGGCAGGCGGCTGCCATCGCTCCTTTAAAATCTCCCTGGGCGTCGATGAGGCCAGGGACCCCGCATTGTCCCCAACATGTGGGCACCTCTCACTGGACTGACCTGGGACGCTGACAGTCCTACCTGAGGTTTTTAAAACAGGGAAAAGCAGTGTTGAGACCCTGAAAAGCCTTTCACTACTGGGCGTAAAGGCCTGCCCCTCCATGCTCACTTACAGTTTCGCGAGCATTAAGTCCCAATTTTTTGCTTAATCATGGTGAACGCCCTTCCCTGAGAACAGGTACCATGTCCAAAATTCCAGAGCACGGACCCATGGAAGTTGGGGCGTTTGTGACCTCTTGCGACCCTCCCTGGAATGCATTCACCTGGCTCTCTACGTGGCCCCTCCCCTTGATGACGTCAGCACTTCTGGCCAGCCTGAGAGCACCAAGCAATTGTCCACCTGAGTATTTCTGGCTCTCCACGTGGCCCCTTCCCTCCCATGACGTCAGCACTTCCTGCTGCTCCCCTGTCCCCAAGCCCTTATCCACCTGAGCATTTCGGGCTCTTCTTGTGGCCACTCCCCCTCGATGACATCAGCACTTCCCGCCAGCCCCAGGGCCAGAAGACTTGAACACATGAGCACTTCTGGCTATCCATGTGCTCCTTTCGCGTCAATTACGTCAGCATTTCCTGCTGGTTTCGGACCCCAAGCACTGATCCACCTGAGCACTTCTGGCTGTCCAGCATTCCAAACTCCACTGATGATATGAGCACTAAAAGCTGGTCACAGGGCCCCAACCTTTGTTCACGTGAGTGTTTTCGGCAGTTAACCCCCCTTGTTCGCCTGACCAATGACTCACAAGGCCGTCTACTGAGCTCCTAAGAAGCGGGGTGACTTCCCAATCTCTGGAAGTTCTCTTAAAGGCCTAACACCCACAGCTCCAGCTCAACTTCTGCTCACAGACTTACTCTTCCCAGCTGGGTAGGGTTACAGGCAAGTGGCTGCCATCGCTCCTTTAAAATCTCCCTGGGCGTCGATGAGGCCAGGCATCCCGCATTGTCCCCAACATGTGGGCACCTCTCACTGGACTGACCTGGGACTCTGACAGTCCTACCTGAGGTTTTTAAAACAGGGAAAAACAGTGTTGAGACCCTGAAAAGCCTTTCACTACTGGGCGTAAAGGCCTGCGCCTCCAGGCTCACTTAAAGTTTCTGGAGCCCTAAGTCAAAGTTTTTTGCTTAATAATGGGGAACGCACTTCCCTGAGAACAGGTACCATGTCCAAAATTCCAGAGCATGGTCCCATGGAATTTGGGGCGTTTGTGACCTCTTGCGACCCTCCCTCGAATGCATTCACCTGGCTCTCTAGGTGGCCCCTCCCCTTGATGACGTCAGCAATTCTGGCAAGCCTGAGAGCCCCAAGCACTTGTTTCCCTGAGTATTTCTGGTTCTCCACGTGGCCTCTTCCCTCCCATGACGTCAGCACTTCCTGCTGCTCCCCTGTCCCCAAGCCCTTATGAACCTGAGCATTTAGGGCTCTTTTCGTGGCCACTCCCCCTCGATGACGTCAGCACTTCCGGCCAGCCCCAGGGCCCAAAGAACTTGAACACCTGAGCATTTCTGGCTATCCACGTGGCCCTTTCCTTCAATGACGTCAGCATTTCCTGCTGATCTCCGGACCCCAAGCACTGACCACCCGAGCACTTCTGCCTTTCCAGCTTTCCAAACTCCACTGATGATATGACCACTAAAGGCTGGTCACAGGGCCCCAACTTTTGTTCACGTGAGCGTTTTTGGCCGTAAACCCCCTTGTTCGACAGACCAATGACCCACAAGGCTGTCTACTGAGCTGCAAAGAAGCAGGGAGACTTCCAAATCTCTGGAAGTTCGCCTAAGGGCCTAACACCAAAAGCTCCAGCTCAACCTCAGCTCACAGACTTACTCTTCCCAGCTGGGTAGGGTTACAGGTAGGCGGCTGCCATCGCTCCTTTAAAATCTCCCTTGGCGTCGATGAGGCCAGGGACGCCGCATTTTCCCCAACATGTGGGCACCTCTCAAGGGACTGACCTGGGACTCTGACAGTATTACCTGAGGTTTGAAATCGGGGAAAAAGCAGTGTTGAGACCCTGAAAAGCCTTTCACTACTGGGCGTAAAGGCCTGCCCCTCCAGGCTCAGTTACAGTTTCTGGAGCCCTAAGTCCCAGTTTTTTGCTTAATAATGGGGAACGCCCTTCCCTGAGAACAGGTACCATGTCCAAAATTCCAGAGCACGGACCCATGGAAGTTGGGGCATTTGTGAACTCTTGCGACAATCCCTGGAATGCATTCACCTGGCTCTCTACGTGGCCCCTCCCCTTGATGACGTCAGCACTTCTGGCCAGCCTGAGAGCCCCAAGCACTTGTCCACCTGAGTATCTCTGGCTCTCCACGTGGCCCCTTCCCTCCCATGACTTCAGCACTTCCTGCTGCTCCCCTGTCCCCAAGCCCTTATCCACCTGAGCATTTCGGGCTCTTCTTGTGGCCACTCCCCCTTGATGACGTCAGCACTTCCGGCCAGCCCCAGGGCCCCAAGACTTGAACACATGAGCACTTCTGGCTATCCACGTGCTCCTTTCCCATCAATGACGTCAGCATTTCCTGCTGGTCTCGGACCCCAAGCACTGATCCACCTGAGCACTTCTGGCTGTCCAGCATTCCAAACTCCACTGATGATATGACCACTAAAAGCTGGTCACAAGGCCCCAACCTTTGTTCACGTGAGCGTTTTCGGCCATTAACCCCCCTTGTTCGCCATACCAATGACTCACAAGGCTTTCTACTGAGCTCATAAGCAACGGGGTTACTTCCCAATCTCTGGAAGTTCTCTTAAAGGCCTAACACCCACAACTCCAGCTCAACTTCTGCTCACAGACTTACTCTTCCCAGCTCGGTAGGGTTACAGGCAGGCGGCTGCCAGCGCTCCTTTAAAACCTCCCTGGGCGTCGATGAGACCAGGGAAACCCATGGTCTTCAACATGCGGGCACCTCACACTGGACTGACCTGGGACTCTGACAGTCCTACCTGAGGTTTTGAAAAGGAGGAAAAACAGTGTTGAGACCCTGAAAAGCCTTTCACTACTGGGCGTAAAGGCCTGCCCCTCCAGGCTCACTTACAGTTTCCCGAGCCCTAAGTCCCAGTTTTTTGCTAAATAATGGGGATCGCCCTTTCCTGAGAACATGTACCATGTCCAAAATTCCAGAGCACTGACCCATGGAAGTTTTGGCATATGTGACCTCTAGCGACTCTCCCTGCAATGTATTTAACTGGCTCTCTAGGTGGCCCCTCCCCTTGATGACGTCAGCACTTCTGGCCAGCCTGAGAGCCCCAAGTACTTGTCCACCTGAGTATTTCTTGCTCTCCACGTGTCGCGATCCCTCCCATGACGTCAGCACTTCCTGCTGCTCCCCTGTCCCCAAGCCCTTATGAACCTGAGCATTTAGGGCTCTTTTTGTGGCCACTCCCCCTCGATGACGTCAGCACTTCCGGCCAGCCCCAGGGCCCAAAGTACTTGAACACCTGAGCACTTCTGGCTATCCACGTGCTCCTTTCCCGTCAATGATGTCACCATTTCATGCTGGCCTCCGGACCCAAAGCACTTTTCCACCTGAGTACTTCTGGCTGTCCAGCATTCCAAACTCCACTGATGATATGACCACTAAAAGCTGTTCACAGGGCCCCAACCTTTGTTCACGTGAGCTTTTTCGGCAGTTAACCCCCCTTGTTCGCCTGACCAATGACTCACAAGGCTGTCTACTGACTTCCCAATCTCTGGAAGTTCCCTTAAAGGGAACTTCTGCTCACAGACTTACACTTCCGAGCTGGGTAGGGTTACATGCAGGCGGCTACCAGCGCTCCTTTAAAATCTCCCTGGGCGTCGATCAGGCCAGGGACCCCGCATTTTCTTCAACATGCGGGCACCTCACACTGGACTGACCTGGGACTCTGACAGTCCTACCTGTGGTTTTGAAAAGGGGGAAAAAGCAGTGTTGAGACCCTGAAAAGCCTTTCACTACTGGGCGTAAAGGCCTGCACCTCCAGGCTCACTTACAGTTTCTGGAGCCCTAAGTCCCAGTTTTTTGCTTAATAATGGGGAACGCCCTTCCCTGAGAACAGGTACCATGTCCAAATTTCCAGAGCAGGGACCCATGGAAGTTGGGGCGTTTGTGAACTCTTGCGACAATCCCTGGAATGCATTCACCTGGCTCTCTACGTGGCCCCTCCCCTTGATGACGTCAGCACTTCTGGCCAGCCTGAGAGCCCCAAGCACTTGTCCACCTGAGTATCTCTGGCTCTCCACGTGGCCCCTTCCCTCCCATGACGTCAGCACTTCCTGCTGCTCCCCTGTCCCCAAGCCCTTATCCACCTGAGCATTTCGGGCTCTTCTTGTGGCCACTCCCCCTCGATGACGTCAGCACTTCCGGCCAGCCCCAGGGCCCCAAGACTTGAACACATGAGCACTTCTGGCTATCCACGTGCTCCTTTCCCATCAATGACGTCAGCATTTCCTGCTGGTCTCGGACCCCAAGCACTGATCCACCTGAGCACTTCTGGCTGTCCAGCATTCCAAACTCCACTGATGATATGACCACTAAAAGCTGGTCACAAGGCCCCAACCTTTGTTCACGTGAGCGTTTTCGGCCATTAACCCCCCTTGTTCGCCATACCAATGACTCACAAGGCTTTCTACTGAGCTCATAAGCAACGGGGTTACTTCCCAATCTCTGGAAGTTCTCTTAAAGGCCTAACACCCACAACTCCAGCTCAACTTCTGCTCACAGACTTACTCTTCCCAGCTGGGTAGGGTTACAGGCAGGCGGCTGCCAGCGCTCCTTTAAAACCTCCCTGGGGGTCGATGAGACCAGGGACACCCATGGTCTTCAACATGCGGGGACCTCACACTGGACTGACCTGGGACTCTGACAGTCCTACCTGAGGTTTTGAAAAGGAGGAAAAACAGTGTTGAGACCCTGAAAAGCCTTTCACTACTGGGCGTAAAGGCCTGCCCCTCCAGGCTCACTTACAGTTTCCCGAGCCCTAAGTCCCAGTTTTTTGCTAAATAATGGGGATCGCCCTTTCCTGAGAACATGTACAATGTCCAAAATTCCAGAGCACGGACCCATGGAAGTTTTGGCATATGTGACCTCTAGCGACTCTCCCTGCAATGTATTTAACTGGCTCTCTAGGTGGCCCCTCCCCTTGATGACGTCAGCACTTCTGGCCAGCCTGAGAGCCCCAAGTACTTGTCCACCTGAGTATTTCTTGCTCTCCACGTGTCGCGATCCCTCCCATGACGTCAGCACTCCCTGCTGCTCCCCTGTCCCTAAGCCCTTATGAACCTGAGCATTTAGGGCTCTTTTTGTGGCCACTCCCCCTCGATGACGTCAGCACTTCCGGCCAGCCCCAGGGCCCAAAGTACTTGAACACCTGAGCACTTCTGGCTATCCACGTGCTCCTTTCCCGTCAATGATGTCACCATTTCATGCTGGCCTCCGGACCCAAAGCACTTTTCCACCTGAGTACTTCTGGCTGTCCAGCATTCCAAACTCCACTGATGATATGACCACTAAAAGCTGTTCACAGGGCCCCAACCTTTGTTCACGTGAGCTTTTTCGGCAGTTAACCCCCCTTGTTCGCCTGACCAATGACTCACAAGGCTGTCTACTGAGCTCCTAAGAAGCAGGGTGACTTTCCAATCTTTGTAAGTTCTCTTAAAGGCCTAACACCCACAGCTCCAGCTCATCTTTTGCTCACAGACTTACTCTTCCCAGCTGGGTAGGGTTACAGGCAGGCGGCTGACATCGCTCCTTTAAAATCTCCCTGGGCATCGATGAGGCCAGGGACCCCGCATTGTCCCAAACATGTGGGCACCTCTCACTGGACTGACCTGGGACTCTGACAGTATTACCTGAGGTTTGAAATCGGGGAAAAAGCAGTGTTGAGACCCTGAAAAGCCTTTCACTACTGGGCGTAAAGGCCTGCCCCTCCAGGCTCACAGTTTCTGGAGCCCTAAGTCCCAGTTTTTTGCTTAATAATGGGGAACGCCCTTCCCTGAGAACAGGTACCATGTCCAAAATTCCAGAGCATGAACTCATGGAAGTTGGGGCGTTTGTGACCTCTTGCGACCCTCCCTGGAATGCATTCACCTGGCTCTCTACAAGGCCCCTCCCCTTGATGACGTCAGCACTTCTGGACAGCGGGAGTGCCCAAGCACTTGTCCACCTGAGTATTTCTGGCTCCTCAAGTGGCCCCTTCAATCCCATGACGTCAGCACTTTCTGCTGCTCCCCTGTCCCTAAGCCCTTATCCACCTGAGCATTTCGGGCTCTTCTTGTGGCCACTCCCCCTCGATGACGTCAGCAATTCCGGCCAGCCCCAGGGCCCCAAGACTTGAACACATGAGCATTTCTAGCTATCCACGTGCTCCTTTCCCGTCAATGACGTCAGCATTTCCTGCTGGTCTCGGACCCCAAGCACTGATCCACCTGAGCACTTCAGGCTGTCCAGCATTCCAAACTCCACTGATGATATGAGCACTAAAAGCTGGTCACAGGGCCCCAACCTTTTGTTCACGTGAGCGTTTTCGGCAGTTAACCCCCCTGTTCGCCTGACCAATGACTCACAAGGCTGTCTACTGACTTCCCAATCTCTGGAAGTTCCCTTAAAGGGAACTTCTGCTCACAGACTTACACTTCCGAGCTGGGTAGGGTTACAGGCAGGCGGCTACCAGCGCTCCTTTAAAATCTCCCTGGGCGTCGATCAGGCCAGGGACCCCGCATTTTCCTCAACATGCAGGCACCTCACACTGGACTGACCTGGGACTCTGACAGTCCTACCTGTGGTTTTGAAAAGGGGGAAAAACAGTGTTGAGACCCTGAGAACAGGTACCATGTCCAAAATTCCAGAGCACTGACCCATGGAAGTTTTGGCATATGTGACCTCTAGCGACCCTCCCTGGAATGAATTCATTGCCCCAACATGAGAGGTGCCCACATGTTTGGGACAATGCGGGGTCCCTGGCTCTCTACGTGGCCCCTCCCCTTGATGACGTCAGCACTTCTGTCTAGCGGGAGTGCCCCAAGCACTTGTCCACCTGAGTATTTCTGGCTCTCCACCTGGCCCCTTCCCTCCCATGTCGTCAGCACTTTCTGCTGCTCCCCTGTCCCCAAGCCCTTATCCACCTGAGCATTTCGGGCTCTTCTTGTGGCCACTCCCCCTCGATGACTTCAGCACTTCCGGCCAGCCCCAGGGCCCAAAGAACTTGAACACCTGAGCACTTCTGGCTATCCACGTGCCCCTTTCCCATCAATGATGTCAGCATTTCCAGCTCGTCTCCGGACCACAAGCACTTATCCACCTGAGTACTTCTGGCTGTCCAGCATTCCAAACTCCACTGATGATATTAGCACTAAAAGCAGGTCACAGGGCCCCAACCTTTGTTCATGTGAGCGTTTTCGGCAGTTAACCACCCTTGTTCGCCTGACCAATGACTCACAAGGCTGTCTACTGAGCTCCTAAAAGCGGGGTGACTTCCCAATCTCTGGAAGTTCTCTTAAATGCCTAACACCCACAGCTCCAGCTCAACTTCTGCTCACAGACTTACTCTTCCCAGCTGGGTAGGGTTACAGGCAGGCAGCTACCATCGCTCCTTTAAAATCTCCCTGGGCGTCGATGAGGCCAGGGATCCCGCATTGCCCCAACATGTGGGGACCTCTCACTGGACTGACCTGGTACTCTGACAGTATTACCTTAGGTTTGAAATCGGGGAAAAAGCAGTGTTGAGACCCTGAAAAGCCTTTCACTACTGGGCGTAAAGTCCTGCACCTCCATGCTCACTTATACTTTCGCGAGCATTAAGTCCCAATTTTTTGCTTAATCATGGTTGAACGCCCTTCCCTGAGAACAGGTACCATGTCCAAAATTCCAGAGCACGGACCCATGCAAGTTGGGACGTTTGTGACTTCTTGCGACCCTCCCTCGAATGCATTCACCTGGCTCTCTACGTGGCCCCTCCCCTTGATGACATCAGCACTTCTGGCCAGCCTGAGAGCACCAAGCACTTGTCCACCTGAGTATTTCTGGCTCTCCACGTGTCCCCTTCCCTCCCATGACGTCAGCACTTCCTGCTGTTCCCCTGTCCCCAAGCCCTTATCCACCTGAGCATTTCAGGCTCTACTTGTGGCCAATCCCCTCCATGACGTCAGCATTTCTGGCCAGTCCCAGGGCCCCAAGACTTGAACACATGGGCACTTCTGGCTATCCACGTGCTCCTTTCCCATCAATGACGTCAGCATTTCCTGCTGGTCTCGGACCCCAAGCTCTGATCCACCTGAGCACTTCTGGCTGTCCAGCATTCCAAACTCCACTGATGATATGACCACTAAAAGCTGGTCACAGGGCCCCAACCTTTGTTCACGTGAGTGTTTTTGGCAGTTAACCCCCCTTGTTCGCCTGACCAATGACTCACAAGGCTGTCTACTGAGCTCCTAAGAAGCGGGGTGACTTCCCAATCTCTGGAAATTCTCTTAAAGGGCTAACACGCACAGCTCCAGCTCAACTTCTGCTCACAGACTTACTCTTCCCAGCTGGGTAGGGTTACAGGCAGGCGGCTGCCATCGCTCCTTTAAAATCTCCCTGGGCGTCGATGAGGCCAGGGACCCCACATTGTCCCCAACATGTGGGCACCTCTCACTGGACTGACCTGGGAATCTGACAGTATTACCTGCGGTTTGAAATCGGGGAAAAAGCAGTGTTGAGACCCTGAAAAGCCTTTCACTACTGGGCGTAAAGGCCTGCGCCTCCAGGCTCACTTAAAGTTTCTGGAGCCCTAAGTCAAAGTTTTTTGCTTAATAATGGGGAACGCACTTCCCTGAGAACAGGTACCATGTCCAAAATTCCAGAGCATGGACCCATGGAATTTGGGGCGTTTGTGACCTCTTGCGACCCTCCCTCGAATGCATTCACCTGGCTCTCTAGGTGGCCCCTCCCCTTGATGACGTCAGCAATTCTGGCAAGCCTGAGAGCCCCAAGCACTTGTTTCCCTGAGTATTTCTGGTTCTCTACCTGGCCTCTTCCCTCCCATGACGTCAGCACTTCCTGCCGCTCCCCTGTCCCCAAGCCCTTATGAACCTGAGCATTTAGGGCTCTTTTCGTGGCCACTCCCCCTCGATGACGTCAGCACTTCCGGCCAGCCCCAGGGCCCAAAGAACTTGAACACCTGAGCACTTCTGGCTATCCACGTGCCCCTTTTCCGTCAATGACGTCAGCATTTCCTGCTGGTCTCCGGACCCAAAGCACTTATCCACCTGAGTACTTCTGGCTGTCCAGCATTCCAAACTCCACTGATGATATGAGCACTAAAAGCTGATCACAGGGCCCCAACCTTTGTTCACGTGACCGTTTTCGGCAGTTAACCCCCCTTGTTCGCCTGACCAATGACTCATAAGGCTGTCTACTGAGATCATAAGAATCGGGGTGAGTTTCCAATCTTTGGAAGTTCTCTTAAAGGCCTAACACCCACAGCTCCAGCTCAAGTTCTGCTCACAGACTTACTCTTCCCAGCAGGGTAGGGTTACAGGCAGGCGGCTGCCATCGCTAATTTAAAATCTGCCTGGGCGCAAATGAGGCCAGGGACCCGGCATTGTCACCAACATGTGGGCACCTCTCACTGGACTGACCTGGGACTCTGACAGTCCTACCTGAGGTTTTTAAAAAAGGGAAAAACAGTGTTGAGACCCTGAAAAGCCTTTCACTACTGGGCGTAAAGGCCTGCACCTCCAGGCTCACTTACAATTTCCCGAGCTCTAAGTCACAGTTTTTGGCTTAATAATGGGGAAAGCCCTTCCCTGAGAACTGGTACCATGTCCAAAATTCCAGAGCAGGGACCCATGGAAGTTGGGGCATTTGTGACCTCTTGCGACCCTCCCTGGAATGCATTCACATGGCTCTCTACGTGGCCCCTCCCCTTGATGATGTCAGCACTTCTGGCCAGCGGGAGTGCCCCAAGCACTTGTCCACCTGAGTATTTCTGGCTCTCCAAGTGGCCCCTTCCCTCCCATGACGTCAGCACTTCCTGCTGCTCCCCTGTCCCCAAGCCCTTATCCACCTGAGCATTTCAGGCTCTTCTTGTGGTCACTCCCCCTCGATGACGTCAGCACTTCCGGCCAGCCCCAGGGCCCCAAGAACTTGAACACCTGAGCACTTCTGGGTATCCACGTGCCCCTTTCCAATCAATGACGTCAGCATTTCCAGCTGGTCGCCGGACTCCAAGCACTTATCCACCTGAGTACTTCTGGCTGTCCAGCATTCCAAACTCCACTGATGATATGACCACTAAAAGCTGGTCACAGGGCACCAACCTTTGTTCATGTGAGCGTTTTCGGCCATTAACCCCCTTTGTTCGCCTGACCAATGACTCACAAGGCTGTCTACTGAGCTCCTAAGAAGCGGGGTGAGTTCCCAATCTCTGGAAGTTCCCTTAAAGGCCTAACACCCACAGCTCCAGCTCAACTTCTGCTCACCTGACTTACTCTTCCCCGCTAGATAGGGTTACAGGCAGGTGGCTGCCAGCGGTCCTTTAAAACCTCCCAGGACGTCGATGAGACCAGGGACCCCCATGGTGCTCAACATTCGGGCACCTCACACTGGACTGACCTGGGACTCTGACAGTCCTACCTGAGGTATTGAAAACGGGGAAAAACAGTGTTGAGACCCTGAAAAGCCTTTCACTACTGGGCGTAAAGGCCTGCTCCTACAGGCTCACTTACAGTTTCCCGAGCCCTAAGTCCCAGTTTTTTGCTAAATAATGGGGATCGCCCTTCCCTGAGAACATGTACCATGTCCAAAATTCCAGAGCACTGACCCATGGAAGTTTTGTCCTATGTGACCTGTAGCGACCCTCCCTGGAATGCATTCAACTGGCTCTCTAGGTGGCCCCTCCCCTTGATGACGTCAGCACTTCTGGCCAGCCTGAGAGCCCGAAGCACATGTCCACCTGAGTAATTCTTGTTCTGCACGTGTCCCAATCCCTCCCATGACATTAGCACTTCCTGCTGCTCCCCTGTCCCCAAGCCCTTATGAACCTGAGCATTTAGGGCTCTTTTCGTGGCCACTCCCCCTCGATGACGTCAGCACTTCCGGCCAGCCCCAGGGCCCAAAGAACTTGAACACCTGAGCACTTCTGGCTATCCACGTGCCCATTTCCCGTCAATGACGTCAGCATTTCCTGCTGGTCTCCGGACCCAAAGCACTTATCCACCTGAGAACTGCTGGCTGTCCAGCATTCCAAACTCCACTGATGATATGAGCACTAAAAGCTGATCACAGGGCCCCAACCTTTGTTCACGTGAGCGTTTTCGGCAGTTAACCCCCCTTGTTCGCCTGACCAATGACTCATAAGGCTGTCTACTGAGCTGCTAAGAAGCGGGGTGAGTTTCCAATCTTTGGAAGTTCTCTTAAAGGCCTAACACCCACAGCTCGAGCTCAACTTCTGCTCACAGACTTACTCTTCCCAGCTGGATAGGGTTACAGGCAGGCGGCTGCCATCGCTAATTTAAAATCTGCCTGGGCGTCAATGAGTCCAGGGACCCCGCATTGTCACCAACGTGTGGGCACCTCTCACTGGACTGACCTGGGACTCTGACAGTCCTACCTGATGTTTTTAAAACAGGGAAAAAGCAGTGTTGAGACCCTGAAAACCCTTTCACTACTGGGCGTAAAGGCCTGCACCTCCATGCTCACTTACAGTTTCCCGAGCTCTAAGTCCCAGTTTGTGGCTTAATAATGGGGAACGCCCTTCCCTGAGAACAGGTACCATGTCCAAAATTCCAGAGCAGGGACCCATGGAAGTTGGGGCGTTTGTGACCTCTTGCGACCCTCCCTGGAATGCATTCACCTGGCTCTCTACGTGGCCCCTCCCCTTTATGACGTCAGCACTTCTGGCCAGCGGGAGTGCCCCAAGCACTTGTCCACCTGAGTATTTCTGGCTCTCCAAGTGGCCCCTTCCCTCCCATGTCGTCAGCACTTCCTGCTGCTCCCCTGTCCCCAAGCCTTTATCCACCTGAGCATTTCAGGCTCTTCTTGTGGCCACTCCCCCTCGATGAAGTCAGCACTTCCGGCCAGCCCCAGGGCCCCAAGAACTTGAACACCTGAGCACTTCTGGGTATCCACGTGCCCCTTTCCAATCAATGACGTCAGCATTTCCAGCTGGTCTCCGGACTCCAAACACTTATCCACCTGAGTACTTCTGGCTGTCCAGCATTCCAAACTCCACTGATGATATGAGCACTAAAAGCTGGTCACAGGGCCCCAACCTTTGTTCATGTGAGCGTTTTCGGCCATTAACCCCCCATGTTCGCCTGAGAAATGACTCACAAGGCTGTCTACTGAGCTCCTAAGAAGCGGGGTGACTTCCCAATCTCTGGAAGTTCTCTTAAAGGCCTAACACCCACAGCTCCAGCTCAACTTCTGCTCACAGACTTACTCTTCCCAGCTGGATAGGGTTACAGTCAGCCGGCTGCCATCGTTCCTTTAAAATCTCCCTGGGCTTCGATGAGGCCAGGGACCCCGTATTGTTCCCAACATGTGGGCACCTCTCACTGGACTGACCTGGGACTCTGACAGTATTACCTGAGGTTTGAAATCTGGAAAAAAGCAGTGTTGAGACCCTGAAAAGCCTTTCACTACTGGGCGTAAAGGACTGCCCCTCCAGGCTCACTTACAGTTTCTGGGACCCTAAGATCCAGTTTTTTGCTTAATATGGGCAACGCCCTTCCCTGAGAACAGGTACCATGTCCAAAATTCCAGAGCGGGGACCCATGGAAGTTGGGGTGTTTGTGACTTCTTGCATCCCTCCCTGGAATGCATTCACCTGGCTCTCTACCTGGCCCCTCCCCTTGATGACGTCAGCACTTCTGGCCAGCCTGAGAGCCCCAAGCACTTGTCCACCTGAGTATTTCTGGCTCTCCACGAGCCCCTTCCCTCCAATGACGTCAGCACTTCCTTCTGTTCCCCTGTCCCCAAGCCGTTATCCACCTGAGCATTTCAGGCTCTTCTTGTGGCCATTCCACCTCATTGACGACAGCACTTCCGGCCATTCCCAAGGCCCCAAGACTTGAACACATGAGCACTTCTGGCTATCCACGTGCTCCTTTCCCATCAATGACGTCAGCATTTCCTGCTGGTCTCGGACCCCAAGCACTGATCCACCTGAGAACTTCTGGCTGTCCAGCATTCCAAACTCCACTGATGATATGAGCACTAAAAGCTGGTCACAGGACCCCAACCTTTGTTCACGTGAGCGTTTTCGGCAGTTAACCCCCTTTGTTCGCCTGACCAATGACTCACAAGGCTGTCTACTGAGCTCCTAAGAAGCGGGGTGACTTCCCAATCTCTGGAAGTTCTCTTAAAGGCCTAACACCCACAGCTCCAGCTCAACTTCTGCTTACTTACTTACTCTTCCCAGCTGGATAGGGTTACAGTCAGCTGGCTGCCATCGCTCCTTTAAAATCTCCCTGGGCGTCGATGAGGCCAGGGACCCCGTATTGTTCCCAACATGTGGGCACCTCTCACTGGCCTGACCTGGGACTCTGACAGTATTACCTGAGGTTTGAAATAGGGGAAAAAGCAGTGTTGAGACCCTGAAAAGCCTTTCACTACTGGGCGTAAAGGACTGCCCCTCCAGGCTCACTTACAGTTTCTGAGACCCTAAGATCCTGTTTTTTGCTTAATATGGGCAACGCCCTTCCCTGAGAAGAGGTACCATGTCCAAAATTCCAGAGCGGGCACCCATGGAAGTTGGGGCGTTTGTGACTTCTTGCAACCCTCCCTGGAATGCATTCACCTCTCTCTCTACGTGGCCCCTCACCTTGATGACGTCAGCACTTCTGGCCAGCCTGAGAGCCGCAAGAACTTGTCCACCTGAGTATTTCTGGCTCTCCACCTGGCCCCTAACCTCCCATGACGTCAGCACTTCCTGCTGTTCCCCTGTCCCCAAGCCCTTATCCACCTGAGCATTTCAGGCTCTACTTGTGGCCACTCCCCCTCCATGACGTCAGCATTTCCGTCAGTCCCAGGGCCCCAAGACTTGAACACATGAGCACTTCTGGCTATCCACGTGCTCCTTTCCCATCAATGACGTCAGTATTTCCTGCTGGTCTCGGACCCCAAGCTCTGATCCACCTGAGCACTTCTGGCTGTCCAGCATTCCAAACTCCACTGATGATATGAGCACTAAAAGCTGGTCACAGGACCCCAACCTTTGTTCACGTGAGCGTTTTCGGCTGTTAACCCCCCTTTTTCGCCTGACCAATGACTCACAAGGCTGTCTACTGAGCTCCTAAGAAGCGGGGTGACTTCCCAATCTCTGGAAGTTCTCTTAAAGTCCTAACACCCACAGCTCCAGCTCAACTTCTGCTCACAGACTTACTCTTCCCAGCTGAGTAGGGTTACAGGCAGGCGGCTGCCATCGCTCCTTTAAAATCTCCCTGGGCATCGATGAGGCCAGGGATCCTGCATTGTCCCCAACATGTGGGCACCTCTCACTGGAATGACCTGGGACTCTGACAGTATTACCTGAGGTTTGAAATAGGGGAAAAAGCAGTGTTGAGACCCTGAAAAGCCTTTCACTACTGGGCGTAAAGGCCTGCACCTCCAGGCTCACTTACAGTTTCTGGAGCCCTAAGTCCCAGTTTTTTGCTTAATAATGGTGAACGCCCTTCCCTGAGAACAGGTACCATGTCCAAAATTCTAGAGCGGGGACCCATGGAAGTTGGGGCGTTTGTGACCTCTTGCGACCCTCCCTTTAATGCATTCACCTGGCTCTCTACGTGGCCCCTCCCCTTGATGACGTCAGCACTTCTGGCCAGCCTGAGAGCCCCAAGCACTTGTCCACCTGAGTATTTCTGGCTCTCCAAGTAGCCCCTTCCCTCCCATGACATCAGCACTTCCTGCTGCTCCCCTGTCCCCAAGCCCTTATCCACCTGAGCATTTCAGGCTCTTCTTGTGGCCAATCCCCCTCGATGACGTCAGCACTTCCGGCCAACCCCAGTGCCCCAAGAACTTGAACACCTGAGCACTTCTGGGTATCCACGTACCCCTTTCCAATCAATGACGTCAGCATTTCCAGCTGGTCTCCGGACTCCAAGCACTTATCCACCTGAGTACTTCTGGCTGTCCAGCATTCCAAACTCCACTGATGATATGACCACTAAAAGCTGGTCACAGGGCCCCAACCTTTGTTCATGTGAGCGTTTTCGGCCATTAACCGCTTTTGTTCGCCTGACCAGTGACTCACTAGGCTGTCTATTGCGCTCCTAAAAAGCAGGGTGACTTCCCAATCTCTGGAAGTTCTCTTAAAGGCCTAACACCCACAGCTCCAGCTCAACTTCTGCTCACAGACTTACACTTCCCAGCTGGGTAGGGTTACAGGCAGGCGGCTGCCAGAGCTCCTTTAAAATCTCCCTGTGCGTTGATCAGGCCCAGGACCCAGCATTGTCCTCAAGATGCGGGCACCTCCCACTGGACTGACCTGGGACTCTGACAGTCCTACCTGAGGTTTTGAAAACGGGGAAAAACATTGTTGAGACCCTGAAAAGCCTTTCTCTACTGGGCAAAAAGGCCTGCCCCTCCATGCTCACTTACAGTTTCGCGAGCATTAAGTCCCAATTTTTTGCATAATCATGGTGAACGCCCTTCCCTGAGAACAGGTACCATGTCCAAAATTCCAGAGCACGGTCCCATGGAAGTTGGAGCGTTTGTGACCTCTTGGGATCCTCCCTCAAATGCATTCAACTGGCTCTCTACGAGGCCCCTCCCCTTGATGACGTCAGCACTTCTGGCCAGCCTGAGAGCCCCAAGCACTTGTCCACCTGAGTATTTCTGGCTCTCCACGTGGCCCCTTCCCTCCCATGACGTCAGCACTTCCTGCTGCTCCCCTGTCCCCAAGCACTTATCCAAGTGAGCATTTCGGGCTCTTCTTGTGGCCACTCCTCCTCGAAGACGTCAGCACTTCCGGCCAGCCCCAGGGCCCCAAGAACTTGAACACCTGAGCACTTCTGGCTATCCACGTGCCCCTTTCCCGTCAATGACGTCAACATTTCCTGATGGTCTCCGGACCCCAAGCACTCATCCACCTGAGAACTGCTGGCTGTGCAGCATTCCAAAGTCCACTGATGATATGACCATTAAAAGCTGGTCACAGGGCCCCAACGTTTGTTCATGTGAGTGTTTTCGGCCATTAACCGCCTTTGTTCGCCTGACCAATGACTCACGAGGCTGTCTACTGAGCTCCTGAGAAGCGGGGTGACTTCCCAATCTCTGGAATTCCCTTAAAGGCCTAACACCCACAGCTCCAGCTCTACTTCTGCTCACAGACTTACTCTTCCCCGCTGGGTAGGGTTACAGGCAGGTGGCTGCCAGCCCTCCTTTAAAACCTCCCAGGACGTCGATGAGACCAGGGACCTTCATGGTCCTCAACATGCGGGCACCTCACACTGGACTGACCTGGGACTCTGACAGACCTACCTGAGGTTTTGAAAACGGGGAAAAACAGTGTTGAGACCCTGAAAAGCCTTTCACTACAGGGCGTAAAGTCCTTCCCCTCCAGGCTCACTTACAGTTTCTGGAGCCCTACGTCCCAGTTTTTTGCTTAATATGGGCAATGCCCTCCCCTGAGAACAAGTACCATGTCCAAAATTCCAGAGCGGGGACCCATGGAAGTTGGGGCGTTTGTGACCTCTTGCGACCCTCCCTTTAATGCATTCACCTGGCTCTCTACGTGGCCCATCCCCTTGATGACGTCAGCACTTCTGGCCAGCCTGAGAGCCCCAAGCACTTGTCCACATGAGTATTTCTGGCTCTCCACGTGGCCCCTTCCCTCCCATGACGTCAGCACTTCCTGCTGCTCCCCTGTCCGCAAGCCCTTATCCACCTGAGCATTTCAGGCTCTTCTTGTGGCCACTCCCCCTCGATGACGTCAGCACTTCCGGCCAGCCCCAGGGCCCCAAGAACTTGAACACCTGAGCACTTCTGGGTATCCACGTGCCCCTTTCCAATCAATGACGTCAGCATTTCCAGCTGGTCTCCGGACTCCAAGCACTTATCCACCTGAGTACTTCTGGCTGTCCAGCATTCCAAACTCCACTGATGATATGACCACTAAAAGCTGGTCACAGGGCCCCAACCTTTGTTCATGTGAGAGTTTTCGGCCATTAACTCCCTTTGTTCGCCTGACCTATGACTCAGAAGGCTGTCTACTGAGCTCCTAAGAAGCGGGGTGACTTCCCAATCTCTGGAAGTTCTCTTAAAGGCCTAACACACACAGCTCGAGCTCAACTTCTGCTCACAGACTTACTCTTCCCAGCTGGATAGGGTTACAGGCAGGCGGCTGCCATCGCTCCTTTAAAATCTCCCTGGGAGTCGATGAGGCCAGGGACCCCGCATTGTTCCCAACATGTGGGTACCTTTCACTGGACTGACCTGGGACTCTGACAGTATTACCTGAGGTATGAAATCGGGGAAAAAGCAGTGTTGAGACCCTGAAAAGCCTTTCACTACTGGGCGTAAAGGACTGCCCCTCCAGGCTCACTTACACTTTCTGGAGCCCTAAGACCCAGTTTTTTGCTTAATAATGGGGAACGCCCTTCCCTGAGAACAGGTACCATGTCCAAAATTCCAGAGCGGGGACCCATGGAAGTTGGTGCGTTTCTGACCTCTTGCGACCCTCCCTGGAATGCATTCACCTGGCTCTCTACGTGGCCCCTCCCCTTGATGACGTCAGCACTTCTGGCCAGCCTGAGAGCCCCAAGCACTTGTCCACCTGAGTATTTCTGGCTCTCCAAGTAGCCCCTTCCCTCCCATGACATCAGCACTTCCTGCTGCTCCCCTGTCCCCAAGCCCTTATCCACCTGAGCATTTCAGGCTCTTCTTGTGGCCAATCCCCCTCGATGACGTCAGCACTTCCGGCCATCCCCAGGGCCCCAAGAACTTGAACACCTGAGCACTTCTGGGTATCCACGTGCCCCTTTCCAATCAATGACGTCAGCATTTCCAGCTGGTCTCTGGACTCCAAGCACTTATCCACCTGAGTACTTCTGGTTGTCCAGCATTCCAAACTCCACTGATGATATGACCACTAAAAGCTGGTCACAGGGCCCCAACCTTTGTTCATGTGAGCGTTTTCGGCCATTAACCCCTTTTGTTCGCCTGACCAATGACTCACTAGGCTGTCTACTGAGCTCCTAAAAAGCGGGGTGACTTCCCAATCTCTGGAAGTTCTCTTAAAGGCCTAACACCCACAGCTCCAGCTCAACTTCTGCTCACAGTCTTACTCTTCCCAGCTGGATAGGGTTACAAGCAGGCGGCTGCCATCGCTCCTTTAAAATCTCCCTGGGCGTCGATGAGGCCAGGGACCCCGCATTGTTCCCGACATGTGGGCACCTTTCACTGGATTGACCTGGGACTCTGACAGTATTACCTGAGGTATGAAATCGGGGAAAAAGCAGTGTTGAGACCCTGAAAAGCCTTTCACTACTGGGCGTAAAGGCCTGCCCTCCAGGCTCACATACAGTTTCTGTGCCCTAAGACATAGTTTTTTGCTTAATATGGGCAACGCCCTTCCCTGAGAACAGGTACCATGTCCAAAATAACAGAGCGGGGACCCATGGAAGTTGGGGCGTTTGTGACCTCTTGCTACCCTCCCTGGAATGCATTCACCTGGCTCTCTACGTGGCCCCTCCCCTTGATGCCATCAGCACTTCTGGCCAGCCTGAGAGCCCTAAGCACTTGTCCACCTGAGTATTTCTGGCTCTCCATGTGGCCCCTTCCCTCCCATGACGTCAGCACTTCCTGCTGCTCCCCTGTCCCCAAGCCCTTATCCACCTGAGCATTTCAGGCTCTTCTTGTGGCCACTCCCCCTCGATGACGTCAGCACTTCCTGCCAGCCCCAGGGCCCCAAGAACTTGAACACCTGAGCACTTCTGGGTATCCACGTGCCCCTTTCCAATCAATGACGTCAGCATTTCCAGCTGGTCTCTGGACTCCAAGCACTTATCCACCTGAGTACTTCTGGCTGTCCAGCATTCCAAACTCCACTGATGATATGACCACTAAAAGCTGGTCACAGGGCCCCAACCTTTGTTCATGTGAGCGTTTTCGGCCATTAACCCCTTTTGTTCGCCTGACCAATGACTCACTAGGCTGTCTACTGAGCTCCTAAAAAGCGGGGTGACTTCCCAATCTCTGGAAGCTCTCTTAAAGGCCTAACACCCACAGCTCGAGCTCAACTTCTGCTCACGGACTTACATTTCCCAGCTGGATAGGGTTACAGGCAGGCGGCTGCCATCGCTCCTTTAAAATCTCCCTGGGCGTCGATGAGGCCAGGGACCCCGCATGTTCCCAACATGTGGGCACCTTTCACTGGACTGTCCTGGGACTCTGAAAGTATTACCTGAGGTTTGAAATCTGGAAAAAAGCAGTGTTGAGACCCTGAAAAGCCTTTCACTACTGGGCGTAAAGGACTGCCCCTCCAGGCTCACATACAGTTTCTGGGGCCCTAAGACCCAGTTTTTTGCTTAATATGGGCAACGCCCTTCCCTGAGAACAGGTACCATGTCCAAAATAACAGAGCGGGGACCCATGGAAGTTGGGGCGTTTGTGACCTCTTGCGACTCTCCCTGGAATGCATTCACCTGGCTCTCTACGTGGCCCCGCCCCTTGATGCCGTCAGCACTTCTGGCCAGCCTGAGAGCCCCAAGCACTTGTCCACCTGAGTATTTCTGGCTCTCCACGTGGCCCCTTCCCTCCCATGACGTCAGCACTTCCTGCTGCTCCCCTGTCCCTAAGCCCTTATCCACCTGAGCATTTCGGGCTCTTCTTGTGGCCACACCCCCTCGATGACGTCAGCACTTACTGCCAGTTCCAGGGCCCCAAGACTTGAACACATGAGCACTTCTGGCTATCCAAGTGCTCCTTTCCCGTCAAGGACGTCAGCATTTTCTGCTGGTTTCGGACCCCAAGCACTGATCCACCTGAGCACTTCTGGCTGTCCAGCATTCCAAACTCCACTGATGATATGAGCACTAAAAGCTGGTCACAGGGCCCCAACCTTTGTTCACGTGAGCGTTTTCGGCAGTTCACCCCCCTTGTTCGCCTGAACAATGACTCACAAGGCTGTCTACTGAGCTCCTAAGAAGCGGGGTAACTTCCCAATCTATGGAAGTTCCCTTAAAGGCCTAACACCCAGAGCTCCAGCTCAACTTCTGCTCACAGACTTACTCTTCCCCGCTGGGTAGGGTTACAGGCAGGTGGCTGCCAGCGCTCCTTTAAAACCTCCCAGGACATCGATGAGAACAGGGACCCTCATGGTCCTCAACATGCGGGCACCTCACACTGGACTGACCTGGGACTCTGACAGTATTACCTGAGGTTTGAAGTCGGGGAAAAAGCAGTGTTGAGACCCTGAAAAGCCTTTCACTATTGGGCATAAAGGACTGCCCCTCCAGGCTCACATACAGTTTCTGGGGCCCTAAGACCCAGTTTTTTGCTTAATATGGGCAACGCCCTTCCCTGAGAACAGGTACCATGTCCAAAATAACAGAGCGGGGACCCAAGGAAGTTGGGGCGTTTGTGACCTCTTGCGACCCTCCCTGGAATGCATTCACCTGGCTCTCTACGTGGCCCCTCCCCTTGATGACGTCAGCACTTCTGGCCAACCTGAGAGCCCCAAGCACTTGTCCACCTGAGTAATTCTTGCTCTCCACGTGTCCCAATCCCTCCCATGACGTCAGAACTTCCTGCTGCTCCCCTGTCCCCAATCCCTTATGAACCTGAGCATTTAGGGCTCTTTTCGTGGCCACTCCCCCTCAATGATGTCAGCACTTCCGGCCAGCACCAGGGCCCAAAGAACTTGAACACCTGAGCACTTCTGGCTATCCACGTGCCCCTTTCCCGTCAATGACGTCAGCATTTCCTGCTGGTCTCTGGACCCCAAGCACTTATCCACCTGAGTACTTCTGGCTGTCCAGCATTCCAAACTCCACTGATGATATGAGCACTAAAAGCTGGTCACAGGGCCCCAACCTTTGTTCACGTGAGCGTTTTCGGCAGTTCACCCCCCTTGTTCGCCTGACCAATGACTCACAAGGCTGTCTACTGAGCTCCTAAGAAGTGGGGTGACTTCCCAATCTCTGGAAGTTCTCTTAAAGGCCTAACACCCATAGCTCCAGCTCAACTTCTGCTCACAGACTTACTCTTCCCAGCTGGGTAGGGTTAAAGGCAGGCGGCTGCCATCGCTCCTTTAAAATCTCCCTGGGCATCGATGAGGCCAGGGATCCTGCATTGTCCCCAACATGTGGGCACCTCTCACTGGACTGACCTGGGACTCTGACAGTATTACCTGAGGTATGAAATCGGGGAAAAAGCAGTGTTGACACCCTGAAAACCCTTTCACTACTGGGCGTAAATGCCTGCCCCTCCAGGCTCACTTACAGTTTCTGGAGCCCTAAGTCCCAGTTTTTTGCTTAATATAGGCAATGCCCTCCCCTGAGAACAGGTACCATGTCCAAAATTCCAGAGCGGGGACCCATGGAAGTTGGGCGTTTGTGACCTCTTGCGACCCTCCCTTTAATGCATTCACCTGGCTCTCTATGAGGCCCCTCCCCTTGATGACGTCAGCACTTCTGGCCAGCCTGAGAGCCCCAAGCACTTGTCCACCTGAGTATTTCTGGCTCTCCAAGTAGCCCCTTCCCTCCCATGACGTCAGCACTTCCTGCTGCTCCCCTGTCCCCAAGCCCTTATCCACCTGAGCATTTCAGGCTCTTCTTGTGGCCACTCCCCCTCGATGACGTCAGCACTTCCTGCCAGCCCCAGGGCCCCAAGAACTTGAACACCTGAGCACTTCTGGGTATCCATGTACCCCTTTCCAATCAATGACGTCAGCATTTCCAGCTGGTCTCCGGACTCCAAGCACTTATCCACCTGAGTACTTCTGGCTGTCCAGCATTCCAAACTCCACTGATGATATGACCACTAAAAGCTGGTCACAGGGCCCCAACCTTTGTTCATGTGAGCGTTTTCGGCCATTAACCCCTTTTGTTCGCCTGACCAGTGACTCACTAGGCTGTCTACTGAGCTCCTAAAAAGCAGGGTGACTTCCCAATCTCTGGAAGTTCTCTTAAAGGCCTAACACCCACAGCTCCAGCTCAACTTCTGCTCACAGACTTACACTTCCCAGCTGGGTAGGGTTACAGGCAGGCGGCTGCCAGAGCTCCTTTAAAATCTCCCTGTGCGTTGATCAGGCCCAGGACCCAGCATTGTCCTCAACATGCGGGCACCTCTCACTGGACTGACCTGGGACTCTGACAGTCCTACCTGAGGTTTTGAAAACGGGGAAAAACATTGTTGAGACCCTGTAAAGCCTTTCTCTACTGGGCAAAAAGGCCTGCCCCTCCATGCTCACTTAAAGTTTCGCGAGCATTAAGTCCCAATTTTTTGCATAATCATGGTGAACGCCCTTCCCTCAGAACAGGTACCATGTCCAAAATTCCAGAGCACGGTCCCATGGAAGTTGGGGCGTTTGTGACCTCTCGCGATCCTCCCTCAAATGCATTCAACTGGCTCTCTACGAGGCCCCTCCCCTTGATGACGTCAGCACTTCTGGCCAGCCTGAGAGCCCCAAGCACTTGTCCACCTGAGTATTTCTGGCTCTCCACGTGGCCCCTTCCCTCCCATGACGTCAGCACTTCCTGCTGCTCCCCTGTCCCCAAGCCCTTATACACCTGAGCATTTCAGGCTCTTCTTGTGGCCACTCCACCTCGATGACGTCAGCACTTCCTGCCAGCCCCAGGGCCCCAAGAACTTGAACACCTGAGCACTTCTGGGTATCCACGTGCCCCTTTCCAATCAATGACGTCAGCATTTCCAGCTGGTCTCCGGACTCCAAGCACTTATCCACCTGAGTACTTCTGGCTGTCCAGCATTCCAAACTCCACTGATGATATGACCACTAAAAGCTGGTCACAGGGCCCAAACCTTTGTTCACGTGATCGTTTTCGGCAGTTAACCCCCCTTGTTCTCCTGACCAATGACTCACAAGGCTGTCTACTGAGCTCCTAAGAAGCGGGGTGACTTTCCAATCTCTGGAAGTTCTCTTAAAGGCCTAACACCCACAGCTCCAGCTCAGCTTCTGCTCACAGACTTACTCTTCCCAGCTGGGTGGGGTTACAGGCAGGCGGCTGCCATCGCTCCTTTAAAATCTCCCAGGGCGTCGATGAGGCCAGGGATCCTGCATTGTCCCCAACATGTGGGCACCTCTCACTGGACTGACCTGGGACTCTGACAGTCCTACCTGTGGTTTTGAAAAGGGGGAAAAACAGAGTTGAGACCCTGAGAACAGGTACCATGTCCAAAATTCCAGAGCACTGACCCATGGAAGTTTTGACA
This sequence comes from Plecotus auritus, assembly GCF_963455305.1. Classification (NCBI taxonomy): domain Eukaryota; kingdom Metazoa; phylum Chordata; class Mammalia; order Chiroptera; family Vespertilionidae; genus Plecotus; species Plecotus auritus. The sequence goes on along the minus strand of NC_137773.1, from coordinate 116,006,531 downwards.
TATGTGACCTCTAGCTACCCTCCCTGGAATGAATTCAACTGGCTCTTTAGGTGGCCCCTCCCCTTGATGACGTCAGCACTTCTGGCCAGCCTGAGAGCCCCAAGTACTTGTCCACCTTAGTATTTCTTGCTCTCCACGTGTCCCGATCCCTCCCATGACGTCAGCACTTCCTGCTGCTCCCCTGTCCCCAAGCCCTTATGAACCTGAGCATTTAGGGATCTTTTCGTGGCCACTCCCCCTCGATGACGTCAGCACTTCCGGCCAGCCCCAGGGCCCAAAGAACTTGAACACCTGAGCACTTCTGGCTATCCAAGTGCTCCTTTCCCATCAATGACGTCAGCATTTCCTGCTGGTCTCGGACCCCAAGCACTGATCCACCTGAGCACTTCTGGCTGTCCAGCATTCCAAACTCCACTGATGATATGAGCACTAAAAGCTGGTCACAGGGCCCCAACCTTTGTTCATGTGAGCGTTTTCGGCAGTTAACCACCCTTGTTCGCCTGACCAATGACTCACAAGGCTGTCTACTGAGCTCCTAAGAAGCGGGGTGACTTCCCAATCTCTGAAAGTTCTCTTAAAGGCCTAACACCCACATATCCAGCTCAACTTCTGCTCACAGACTTACACTTCCCAGATGGCTAGGGTTACATGCAGGCGGCTGCCATCGCTCCTTTAAAATCTCCCAGGGCGTCGATGAGGCCAGGGATCCTGCATTGTCCCCAACATGTGGGCACCTCTCACTGGACTGACCTGGGACTTTTATAGTATTACCTGAGGTTTGAAATCGGGGAAAAAGCAGTGTTGAGACCTTGAAAAGCCTTTCACTACTGGGCGTAAAGCCCTGCCCCTCCATGCTCACTTACAGTTTCTGGAGCCCTAAGTCCCAGTTTTTCGCTTAATAATGGGCAATGCCCTTCCCTGAGAACAGGTACCATGTCCAAAATTCCAGAGCGGGGACCCATGGAAGATGGGGCATTTGTGACCTCTTGCGACCCTCCCTGTAATGCATTCACCTTGCTCTCTACGTGGCCCCTCCCCTTGATGACGTCAGCACTTCTGGCCAGCCTGAGAGCCCCAAGCACTTGTCCACCTGAGTATTTCTGGCTCTCCACGAGCCCCTTCCCTCCCATGATGTCAGCACTTCCTGCTGCTCCCCTGTCCCCAAGCCCTTATCCACCTGAGCATTTCGGGCTCTTCTTGTGGCCACGCCCCCTCGATGACGTCAGCACTTCCGGCCAGCCCCAGGGCTCCAAGACTTGAACAATGAGCACTTCTGGCTATCCACGTGCTCCTTTCCCGTCAATTATGTCAGCATTTCCTGCTGGTTTCAGACCCCAAGCACTGATCCACCTGAGCACTTCTGGCTGTCCAATATTCCAAACTCCACTGATGATATGAGCACTAAAAGCTGGTCACAGGGCCCCAACCTTTGTTCAGTTGAACGTTTTCGGCAGTTAACCCCCCTTGTTCGCCTGACCAATGACTCACAAGGCTGTCTACAGAGCTCCTAAGAAGCGGGGTGACTTCCCAATCTCTGGAAGTTCTCTTAAAGGCCTAACACCCACATATCCAGCTCAACTTCTGCTCACAGACTTACACTTCCCAGATGGCTAGGGTTACATGCAGGCGGCTGCCATCGCTCCTTTAAAATCTCCCAGGGCGTCGATGAGGCCAGGGATCCCGCATTGTCCCCAACATGTGGGCACCTCTCACTGGACTGACCTGGTACTCTGACATCATTACCTGAGGTTTGAAATCGGGGAAAAAGCAGTGTTGAGACCCTGAAAAGCCTTTCACTACTGGGCGTAAAGGCCTGCCCCTCCAGGCTCACTTACAGTTTCCCGAGCCCTAAGTCCCAGTTTTTTGCTAAATAATGGGGATCGCCCTTCCCTGAGAACATGTACCATGTCCAAAATTCCAGAGCACTGACCCATGGAAGTTTTGTCCTATGTGACCTCTAGCGACCCTCCCTGGAATGCATTCAACTGGCTCTCTAGGTGGCCCCTCCCCTTGATGACGTCAGCACTTATGGCCAGCCTGAGAGCCTGAAGCAGTTGTCCACCTGAGTAATTCTTGCTCTGCACGTGTCCCAATCCCTCCCATGACGTCAGCACTTCCTGCTGCTCCCCTGTCCCCCAGCCCTTATCCACCTGAGCATTTCGGGCTCTTCTTGTGGCCACTCCCTCTCGATGACGTCAGCACTTCCGGCCAGCCCCAGGGCCCCAAGAACTTGAACACCTGAGCACTTCTGGGTATCCACGTGCCCCTTTCCAATCAATGACATCAGCATTTCCAGCTGGTCTCCGGACCCCAAGCACTTATCCACCTGAGTACTTCTGGCTGTGCAGCATTCCAAACTCCACTGATGATATGACCACTAAAAGCTGGTCACAGGGCCCCAACCTTTGTTCAGTTGAACGTTTTCGGCAGTTAACCCCCCTTGTTCGCCTGACCAATGACGCAGGAGGCTGTCTACTGAGCTCCTGAGAAGCAGGGTGACTTCCGAATCTCTGGAAGTTCCCTTAAAGGCCTAACACCCAAAGCTCCAGCTCAACTTCTGCTCACAGACTTACTCTTCCCAGCTGGGTAGGGTTACAGGCATGCGGCTGCCAGCGCTCCTTTAAAACCTCCCAGGGCGTCGATGAGACCAGGTACCCCCATGGTCCTCAACATGCTGGCACCTCACAATGGACTGACCTGGAACTCTGACAGACCTACCTGAGGTTTTGAAATCAGGGAAAAAGCAGTGTTGAGACCCTGAAAATCCTTTCACTACTGGGCATAAAGGCCTGCCCCTCCAGGCTCACTTACAGTTTCCCGAGCCATAAGTCCCAGTTTTTTGCTTAATAATGGCAAATGCACTTCCCTGAGAACAGGTACCATGTCCAAAATTTCAGAGCGGGGACCCATGGAAGTTGGGGCGTTTGTGACCTCTAGGGACCCTCACTGGAATGCATTCACCTGGCTCTCTACGTGGCCCCTCCCCTTGATGACGTCAGCACTTCTGGCCAGCCTGAGAGCCCCAAGCACTTGTCCACCTGAGTATTTCTGGCTCTCCACGAGCCCCTTCCCTCCCATGATGTCAGCACTTCCTGCTGCTCCCCTGTCCCCAAGCCCTTATCCACCTGAGCATTTCGGGCTCTTCTTGTGGCCACGCCCCCTCGATGACATCAGCACTTCCGGCCAGCCCCAGGGCTCCAAGACTTGAACAATGAGCACTTCTGGCTATCCACGTGCTCCTTTCCCGTCAATTATGTCAGCATTTCCTGCTGGTTTCAGACCCCAAGCACTGATCCACCTGAGCACTTCTGGCTGTCCAATATTCCAAACTCCACTGATGATATGAGCACTAAAAGCTGGTCACAGGGCCCCAACCTTTGTTCAGTTGAACGTTTTCGGCAGTTAACCCCCCTTGTTCGCCTGACCAATGACTCACAAGGCTGTCTACAGAGCTCCTAAGAAGCGGGGTGACTTCCCAATCTCTGGAAGTTCTCTTAAAGGCCTAACACCCACATATCCAGCTCAACTTCTGCTCACAGACTTACACTTCCCAGATGGCTAGGGTTACATGCAGGCGGCTGCCATCGCTCCTTTAAAATCTCCCAGGGCGTCGATGAGGCCAGGGATCCCGCATTGTCCCCAACATGTGGGCACCTCTCACTGGACTGACCTGGTACTCTGACATCATTACCTGAGGTTTGAAATCGGGGAAAAAGCAGTGTTGAGACCCTGAAAAGCCTTTCACTACTGGGCGTAAAGGCCTGCCCCTCCAGGCTCACTTACAGTTTCCCGAGCCCTAAGTCCCAGTTTTTTGCTAAATAATGGGGATCGCCCTTCCCTGAGAACATGTACCATGTCCAAAATTCCAGAGCACTGACCCATGGAAGTTTTGTCCTATGTGACCTCTAGCGACCCTCCCTGGAATGCATTCAACTGGCTCTCTAGGTGGCCCCTCCCCTTGATGACGTCAGCACTTATGGCCAGCCTGAGAGCCTGAAGCAGTTGTCCACCTGAGTAATTCTTGCTCTGCACGTGTCCCAATCCCTCCCATGACGTCAGCACTTCCTGCTGCTCCCCTGTCCCCCAGCCCTTATCCACCTGAGCATTTCGGGCTCTTCTTGTGGCCACTCCCTCTCGATGACGTCAGCACTTCCGGCCAGCCCCAGGGCCCCAAGAACTTGAACACCTGAGCACTTCTGGGTATCCACGTGCCCCTTTCCAATCAATGACATCAGCATTTCCAGCTGGTCTCCGGACCCCAAGCACTTATCCACCTGAGTACTTCTGGCTGTGCAGCATTCCAAACTCCACTGATGATATGACCACTAAAAGCTGGTCACAGGGCCCCAACCTTTGTTCAGTTGAACGTTTTCGGCAGTTAACCCCCCTTGTTCGCCTGACCAATGACGCAGGAGGCTGTCTACTGAGCTCCTGAGAAGCAGGGTGACTTCCGAATCTCTGGAAGTTCCCTTAAAGGCCTAACACCCAAAGCTCCAGCTCAACTTCTGCTCACAGACTTACTCTTCCCAGCTGGGTAGGGTTACAGGCATGCGGCTGCCAGCGCTCCTTTAAAACCTCCCAGGGCGTCGATGAGACCAGGTACCCCCATGGTCCTCAACATGCTGGCACCTCACAATGGACTGACCTGGAACTCTGACAGACCTACCTGAGGTTTTGAAATCAGGGAAAAAGCAGTGTTGAGACCCTGAAAATCCTTTCACTACTGGGCATAAAGGCCTGCCCCTCCAGGCTCACTTACAGTTTCCCGAGCCATAAGTCCCAGTTTTTTGCTTAATAATGGCAAATGCACTTCCCTGAGAACAGGTACCATGTCCAAAATTTCAGAGCGGGGACCCATGGAAGTTGGGGCGTTTGTGACCTCTAGGGACCCTCACTGGAATGCATTCACCTGGCTCTCTACGTGGCCTCTCCCCTTGATGACGTCAGCACTTCTGGTCAGCCTGAGAGCCCCAAGAACTTGTCCACCTGAGTATTTCTGGCTCTCCACGTGTCCCCTTCCTTCCCATGAGGTCAGCACTTGCGGCTGCTCCCCTGTCCCCAAGCCCTTATCCACCAGAGCATTTTGGACTCTTCTTGTGGCCACTACCCCACGATGACGTCAGCACTTCCGGCCAGCCCCAGGGCCCCAAGAACTTGAACACCTGAGCACTTCTGGGTATCCACGTGCCCCTTTCCCGTCAAAGACGTCAGCATTTCCAGCTGGTCTCCGGACCTCAAGCACTTATCCACATGAGTACTTCTGGCTGTCCAGCATTCCAAATTCCACTGATGATGTGACCACTAAAAGCTGGTCCCAGGGCCCCAACCTTTGTTCACGTGAGCGTTTTCGGCAGTTAACCCCCCTGTTCGCCTGACTAATGACTCACAAGGCTGTCTACTGTGCTCCTAAGAAGCGGGGTGACTTCCCAATCTCTGGAAGTTCTCTTAAAGGCCTAACATCCACAGCTCCAGCTCAACTTCTGCTCACAGACTTACTCTTCCCAGCTGTGTAGGGTTACAGGCAGGCGGCTGCCATCGCTCCTTTAAAATCTCCCTAAGCGTTGATGAGGCAAGGGACCCAAATTTGTTCCCAACATGTGGGCACCTCACACTGGACTGGCCTGGGACTCTGACAGTCCTACCTGAGGTTTTGAAATCGGGGAAAAAGCAGTGTTGAGACCCTGAAAAGCCTTTCACTACTGGGCGTAAAGGCCTGCCCCTCCAGGCTCACTTAAAGTTTTTGGAGCCCTAAGACCCAGTTTTTTGCTTAATAATGGGGAACGCCCTTCCCTGAGAACAGGTACCATGTCCAAAATTCCAGAGCAGGGACCCATGGAAGTTGGGGCGTTTGTGACCTCTTGCGACCCTCCCTCGAATGCATTCACCTGGCTCTCTACGTGGCCCCTCCCCTTAATGACATCAGCACTTCTGGCCAGCCTGAGAGCCCCAAGCACTTGTCCACCTGAGTATTTCTGGCTCACCACGTGGCCCCTTCCCTCCCATGACGTCAGCACTTCCTGCTGCTCCCCTGTCCCCAAGCCCTTATCCACCTGAGCATTTTGGGCTCTTCTTGTGGCCACTCCTCCTCGATGACGTCAGCACTTCCGTCCAGCCCCATGGCCCCAAGACTTGAACACATGAGCACTTCTGGCTATCCAAGTGCTCCTTTCCCGTCCATAACGTCAGCATTTCCTGCTGGTTTCGGACCCCAAGCACTGATCCACCTGAGCACTTCTGGCTGTCCAGCATTCCAAACTCCACTGATGATATGAGCACTAAAAGCTGGTCACAGGGCCCCAACATTTGTTCATGTGAGTGTTTTCGGCCCTTAACCCCCCTGTTCGCCTGACTAATGACTCACAAGGCTGTCTACTGAGCTCCCAAGAAGCGGGGTGACTTCCCAATCTCTGGAAGTTCTCTTAAAGGCCTAACACCCACAGCTCCAGCTCAACTTCTGCTCACAGACTTACTCTTCCCAGCTGGGTAGTGTTACAGGCAGGCGGCTGCCAGAACTCCTTTAAACCTCCCTGGGTGTCGATTAGACCAGGGACCCCCATGGTCTTCAACTTGTGGCACCTCACACTGGACTGGCCTGGGACTCTGACAGTCCTACCTGAGGTTTTGAAATCGGGGAAAAAGCAGTGTTCAGACCCTGAAAAGCCTTTCACTACTGGGCGTAAAGGCCTGCCCCTCCATGCTCACTTACAGTTTCCCGAGCCCTAAGTCCCAGTTTTTTGCTTAATAATGGGGAACGCCCTTCCCTGAGAACAGGTACCATGTCCAAAATTGCAGAGCACGGACCCATGGAAGTTAGGGCGTTTGTGACCGCAAGCGACCCTCTCTGGAATGCATTCACCTGGCTCTCTACGTGGCCCCTCCCCTGATGACGTCAGAACTTCTGGCCAGCGGTAGAGCCCCAAGCACTTGTCCACCTGAGTATTTCTGGCTCTCCACGTGTCCCCTTCCTTCCATGACGTACGCACTTCCTGCTGCTCCCCTGTCCCAAAGCCCTTATCCACCAGAGCATTTTGGGCTCTTCTTGTGGCCACTACCCCACGATGACGTCAGCACTTCCGGCCAGCCCCAGGGCCCCAAGAACTTGCACACCTGAGCACTTCTGGGTATCCACGTGCCCCTTTCCCGTAAATGACGTCAGCATTTCCTGCTGGTTTTGGACCCCAAGCACTGATCCACCTGAGCACTTCTGGCTGTCCATCATTCCAAACTCCACTGATGATATGAGCACTAAAAGCTGGTCACAGGGCCCCAACCTTTGTTCACGTGAGCGTTTTCGGCAGTTAACCCCCCTTGTTCGCCTGACCAATGAGTCACAAGGCTGTCTACTGAGCTCATAAGAAGCGGGGTGACTTCCCAATCTCTGGAAGTTCTCTTAAAGGCCTAACACCCACAGCTCCAGCTCAACTTCTGCTCACAGACTTACTCTTCCCAGCTGGGTAGTGTTACAGGCAGGAGGCTGCCAGAACTCCTTTAAACCTCCCAGGGTGTCGATGAGACCAGGGACCCCCATGGTCTTCAACTTGTGGCACCTCACACTGGACTGGCCTAGGACTCTGACAGTCCTACCTGAGGTTTTGAAATCGGGGAAAAACAGTGTTCAGACCCTGAAAAGCCTTTCACTACTGGGCGTAAAGGCCTGCCCCTCCATGCTCACTTACAGTTTCCCGAGCCCTAAGTCCCAGTTTTTTGCTTAAAAATGGGGAACGCCCTTCCCTGAGAACAGGTACCAAGTCCAAAATTCCAGAGCACGGACCCATGGAAGTTAGGGCGTTTGTGACCCCAAGCGACCCTCTCTGGAATGCATTCACCTGGCTCTCTACGTGGCCCCTCCCCTGATGACGTCAGAACTTCTGGCCAGCGGGAGAGCCCCAAGCACTTGTCCACCTGAGTATTTCTGGCTCTCCACGTTTCCCCTTCCCTCCCATGACGTCAACACTTCTTGCTGCTCCCCTGTCCCAAAGCCCTTATCCACCAGAGCATTTTGGGCTCTTCTTGTGGCCACTAACCCTCGATGACGTCAGCACTTCCGGCCAGCCCCAGGGCCCCAAGAACTTGATCACCTGAGCACTTCTGGGTATCCACGTGCCCCTTTCCCGTCAAAGACGTCAGCATTTCCAGCTGGTCTCCGGACCTCAAGCACTAATCCACCTGAGTACTTCTGTCTGTCCAGCATTCCAAACTCCACTCATGATATGACCAGTAGAAGCTGGTCAAAGGGCCCCAACCTTTGTTCACGTTTGCGTTTTCTGAAGTTAACCCCCCTTGTTCACTTGACCAATGACTCACAAGGCTGTCTACTGAGCTCCTAAGAAGCGGGGTGACTTCCCATTCTCTGGAAGTTCTCTTAAAGGCCTAACACCCACAGCTCCAGCTCAACTTCTGCTCACAGACTTACTCTTCCCAGCTGGGTAGGGTTACAGGCAGGCGGCTGCCAGCGCACCTTTAAAATCTCCCTGGGCGTCGATCAGGCCAGGGACACCGCATTGTTCCCAACATGTGGGCACCTCTCACTGGACTGGCCTGGGACTCTGAAAGTACGACCTGAAGTTTTGAAATCGGGGAAAAAGCAGTGTTGAGACCCTGAAAAGCCTTTCACTACTGGGCGTAAAGGCCTGCCCCTCCAGGCTCACTTACAGTTTCGCGAGCAGTAAGTCCCAGTTTTTTCCTTAATCATGGTAACGCCCATCCCTTAGAACAGGTATCATGTCCAAAATTCCAGAACACGGACCCATGGAAGTTGCGGCGTTTGTGACCTCTTGCGACCCTCCCTGGAATGCATTCATCTGGCTCTCTACGTGGCCCCTCCCCTTGACGACGTCAGCACTTCTGGCAAGCCTGAGAGCCCCAAGCACTTGTCCACAAGAGTATTTCTAGCTCTCCACATGTCCCCTTCCCTCCCATGACGTCAGCACTTCCTGCTGCTCCTCTGTTCCCAAGCCCTTATCCACCTGAGCATTTCGGGCTCTTCTTGTGGCCACTCCCCCTCGATGACATCAGCACTTCCGGCCATCCCAGGGCCCCAAGACTTGAACACATGAGCACTTCTGGCTATCCACGTGCTCCTTTCCCATCAATGACGTCAGCATTTCCTGCTGGTCTCAGACCCCAAGCAATTATCCATCTGAGTACTTCTGGCTGTCCAGCATTCCAAACTCCACTGATGATATGAGCACTAAAAGCTGGTCACAGGGCTTCAACCTTTGTTCACGTGAGCGTTTTCGGCAGTTAACCCCCCTTGTTCGCCTGACAAATGACTCACAAGGCTGTCTACAGAGCTCCTAAGAAGCGGGGTGACTTCCCAATCTCTGGAAGTTCTCTTAAAGGCCTAACACCCACAGCTCCAGCTCAACTTCTGCTCACACACTTACTCTTCCCAGTTGCGTAGGGTTACAGGCAGACGGCTGCCAGCGCTCCTTTAAAACCTCCCTGGGAATCGATGAGACCAGGGACCACCATGGTCTTCAACATGAGGGCACCTCACCCTGGACTAGCCTGGGACTCTGACAGTCCTACCTGAGGTTTTCAAAACGGGGAAAAACAGTGTTGAGACCCTGAAAAGCCTTTCACTACTGGGCGTAAAGGCCTGCCCCTCCAGGCTCACTTACAGTTTCCCGAGCCAAAAGTCCCAGGTTTTTGCTTAATCATGGTGAACCCCCTTCTCTTAGAACAGGTACCATGTCCAAAATTCCAGAGCAGGGACCCATGGAAGTTGGGGCGTTTGTGACCTCTTGCGACCCTCCCTGGAATGCATTCACCTGGCTCTCTAGATGGCCCCTCCCCTTGATGACGTCAGCACTTCTGGCCAGCCTGAGAGCCCCAAGCACTTGTCCACCTGAGTATTTCTGGCTCTCCACGTGGCCCCTTCCCTCCCATGACATTAGCACTTCCTGCTGCTTCCCTGTCCCCAAGCCCTTATCCACCTGAGCATTTCGGGCTCTTCTTGTGGCCACTCCCCCTCGATGACGTCAGCACTTCCGGCCAGCCCCAGGGCCCCAAGAACTTGAACACCTGAGCACTTCTGGGTATCCACGTGCCCATTTCCAATCAATGACGTCAGCATTAACTGCTGGTCTCCGGACCCCAAGCACTTATCCACCTGAGTACTTCTGGCTGTCCAGCATTCCAAACTCTACTGATGATATGACCACTAAAAGCTGGTCACAGGGCCCCAACCTTTGTTCATGTGAGCGTTTTTGCCATTAACCCCCTTTGTTCGCCTGACCAATGACTCACAAGGCTGTCTACTGAGCTCCTAAGAAGCGGGGTGACTTCCCAATCTCTGGAAGTTCTCTTAAAGGCCTAACACCCACAGCTCGAGCTCAACTTCTGCTCACAGACTTACTCTTCCCAGCTGGATAGGGTTACAGGCAGGAGGCTGCCATTGCTGCTTTAAAATCTCCCTGGGCGTCGATGATGCCAGGGACCCCGCATTGTCCCCAACATGTGGGCACCTCTCACTGGACTGACCTGGTACTCTGACAGTATTACCTGAGGTTTGAAATCGGGGAAAAAGCAGTGTTGAGACCCTGAAAAGCCTTTCACTACTGGGCGTAAAGGCCTGCACCTCCAGGCTCACTTACAGTTTCTGCAGCCCTAAGTCCCAGTTTTTTGCTTAATAATGGGGAACGCCCTTCCCTGAGAACAGGTACCATGTCCAAAATTCCAGATCACGGACCCATGGAAGTTGGGGCGTTTGTGACCTCTTGCGACCCTCCCTGGAATGCTTTCACCTGGCTCTCTACGTGGCCCCTCCCCTTGATGACGTCAGCACTTCTGGAAAGCCTGAGAGCCCCAAGCACTTGTCCACCTGAGTATTTCTGGTTCTCCAAGTGGCCCCTTCCCTCCCATGACATCAGCACTTCTTGCTGCTCCCCTGTCCCCAAGCCTTTATCCACCTGAGCATTTGGGGCTCTTCTTGTGGCCACTCCCCCTCGATGACGTCAGCACTTCCGGCCAGTCCTAGGGCCCCAAGTCTTGAACACCTGAGCACTTCTGGCTCTCCACGTGCTCCTATCCCGTCAATGACATCAGCATTTCCTGCTGGTCTCCGGACCCAAAGCACTTATCCACCTTAGCACTTCTGGCTGTCCAGCATTCCAAACTCCACTAATGATATGAGCACTAAAAGCTGGTCACAGGGCCCCAACCCTTGTTCACGTGAGCGTTTTTGGCAGTTAACCCCCCTTGTTCGCCTTACCAATGACTCACAAGGCTGTCTACTGAGCTCCTAAGAAGCGGGGTGACTTCCCAATCTCTGGAAGTTCTCTTAAAGGCCTAAGACCCACAGCTCCAGCTCAACTTCTGCTCACAGACTTACACTTCCTAGCTGGGTAGGGTTACAGGCAGGCGGCTGCCAGCGCTCCTTTAAAATCTCCCTGTGCGTTGATCAGGCCCGGGACCCCGCATTGTCCTCAACATGCGGGCACCTCACACTGGACTTACCTGGGACTCTGGCAGTCCTACTGAGGTTTTGAAAACGGGGAAAAACATTGTTGAGACACTGAAAAGCCTTTCTCTACTGGGCAAAAATGCCAGCCCCTCCATGCTCACTTACAGTTTCGCGAGCATTAAGTCCCAATTTTTTGCTTAATCATGGTGTACGCCCTTCCCTGAGAACAGGTACCATGTCCAAAATTCCAGAGCACGGTCCCATGGAAGTTGGGGCGTTTGTGACCTCTTGAGATCCTCCCTCAAATGCATTCAACTGGCTCTCTACGAGGCCCCTCCCCTTGATGACGTCAGCACTTCTGGCCAGCCTGAGAGCCTGAAGCACTTGTCCACCTGAGTAATTCTTGCTCTGCACGTGTCCCAATCCCTCCCATGACGTCAGCACTTCCTGCTGCTCCCCTGTCCCTAAGCCCTTATGAACCTGAGCATTTCGGGCTCTTCTTGTGGCCACTCCTCCTCGATGACGTCAGCACTTCCGGCCAGCCCCAGGGCCCCAAGAACTTGAACACCTGAGCACTTCTGGATATCCACGTGCCCCTTTCCTGTCAATGACGTCAACATTTCCTGATGGTCTCCGGACCCCAAGCACTTATCCACCTGAGTACTTCTGGCTGTCCAGCATTCCAAACTCCTCTGATGATATGACCACTAAAAGCTGGTCACAGGGCCCCAACCTTTGTTCACGTGAGCGTTTTCGGCAGTTAACCCCCCTTGTTCGCCTGACCAATGACTCACAAGGCTGTCTACTGAGCTCCTAAGAAGCGGGGTGACTTCCCAATCTCTGGAAGTTCTCTTAAAGGCCTAACACCCACAGCTCCAGCTCAGCTTCTGCTCACAGACTTACTCTTCCCAGCTGGGTAGGGTTTCAGGCAGTCGGCTGCCATCGCTCCTTTAAAATCTCCCTTGGCGTCGACGAGGCCAGGGACCCCGCATTGTCCCCAACATGTGGGCACCTCTCACTGGACTGACCTGGGACTCTGCCAGTCCTACCTGAAGTTTTTAAAACAGGGAAAAACAGTGTTGAGACCTTGAAAATCCTTTCACTACTGGGCGTAAAGGCCTGCCCCTCCAGGCTCACTTACAGTTTCTGGGGCCTTAAGACCCAGTTTTTTGCTTAATATGGGCAACGCCCTTCCCTGAGAACAGGTAACATGTCCAAAATTCCAGAGTGGGGACCCATGGAAGTTAGGGCGTTTGTGACCTCTTGCGACCCTCCCTGGAATGCATTCACCTGGCTCTCTACCTGGCCCCTCCCCTTGATGACGTCAGCACTTCTGCCAGCCTGAGAGCCCCAAGCACTTGTCCACCTGAGTATTTCTGGCTCTCCACGTGGCCCCTTCCCTCCCATGACGTCAGCACTTCCTGCTGCTCCACTGTCCCCAAGCCTTTATCCACCTGAGCATTTCGGGCTCTTCTTGTGGCCACTCCCCCTCGATGACATCAGCACTTCCAGCCAGCCCCAGGGCCCCAAGACTTAAACACATGAGCACTTCTGTATATCCACGTGCTCCTTTCCCGTCAATGACGTCAGCATTTCCTGCTGGTTTCGAACCCCAAGCACTGATCCACCTGAGCACTTCTGGCTGTCCAGCATTCCAAACTCCACTGATGATATGAGCACTAAAAGCTGGTCACAGGGCCCCAACCTTTGTTCACGTAAGCGTTTTCGGCAGTTAACCCCCCTTGTTCGCCTCACCAATGACTCACAAGGCTGTCTACAGAGCTCCTAAGAAGCGGGGTGACTTCCCAATCTCTGGAATTTCTCTTAAAGGCCTAACACCCACAGCTCCAGCTCAACTTCTGCTCACAGACTTACACTTCCCAGCTGGGTAGGGTTACAGGCAGGCGGCTGCCATCGCTCCTTTAAAATCTCCCTGGGCGTCGATGAGGCCAGGGATCCCGCATTGTCCCCAACATGTGGGCACCTCTCACTGGACTGACCTGGTACTCTGACAGTATTACCTGAGGTTTGAAATCAGGGAAGAAGCAGTGTTGAGACCCTGAAAAGCCTTTCACTACTGGGCGTAAAGTCCTGCCCCTCCAGGCTCACTTACAGTTTCTGGAGCCCTAAGTCCCAGTTTTTTCTTAATAATGGGGAACGCCCTTCCCTGAGAACAGGTACCATGTCCAAAATTCCAGAGCAGGGACCCATGGAAGTTGGGGCTTTTTTAACCTCTTGTGACCCTCCCTCGAATGCATTCACCTGGCTCTCTACGTGGCCCCTCCCCTTGATGACGTCAGCACTTCTGGCCAGCGGGAGTGCCCCAAGCACTTGTCCAGCTGAGTATTTCTGGCTCTCCAAGTGGCCCCTTCCCTCCCATGACGTCAGCACTTCCTGCTGCTCCCCTGTCCCCAAGCCCTTATCCACCTGAGCATTTGGGGCTCTTCTTATGGCCACTCCCCCTCGATGACATCAGCACTTCCGGCCAGCCCCAGGGCCCAAAGAACTTGAACACCTGAGCACTTCTGGCTATCCACGTGCCCCTTTCCCGTCAATGACGTCAGCATTTCCTGCTGGTCTGGGACCCCAAGTACTGATCCACCTGAGCACTTCTGGCTGTCCAGCATTCCAAACTCCACTGAGGATATGAGCACTAAAAGCTGGTCACAGGACCCCAACCTTTGTTCACGTGAGCGTTTTCGCCAGTTAACCCCCCTTGTTCGCCTGACCAATGACTCACAAGGCGGTCTACTGAGCTCCTAAGAAGCGGGGTGACTTCCAAAACTCTGGAAGTTCTCTTAAAGGCCTAACACCCACAGCTCCAGCTCAACTTCTGCTCACAGACTTACTCTTCCCAGCTGGGTAGGGTTACAGGCAGGCGGCTGCCATCGCTGCTTTAAAATCTCCCTGGGCGTCGATATAGCCAGGGATCCCGCATTGTCCCCAACATGTGGGCACCTCTCACTGGACTGACCTGGTACTCTGACAGTATTACCTGAGGTTTGAAATCGGGGAAAAAGCAGTGTTGAGACCCTGAAAAGCCTTTCACTACTGGGCGTAAAGGCCTGCCCCTCCAGGCTCACTTACAGTTTCTGGAGCCCTAAGTCCCAGTTTTTTCTTAATAATGGGGAACGCCCTTCCCTGAGAACAGGTACCATGTCCAAAATTCCAGAACAGGGACCCATGGAAGTTGGGGGTTTTTAACCTCTTGTGACCCTCCCTCGAATGCATTCACCTGGCTCTCTACGTGGCCCCTCCCCTTGATGACGTCAGCACTTCTGGCCAGCGGGAGTGCCCCAAGCACTTGTCCACCTGAGTATTACTGGCTCTCCAAGTGGCCCCTTCCCTCCCATGACGTCAGCACTTCCTGCTGCTCCCCTGTCCCCAAGCCCTTATCCACCTGAGCATTTGGGGCTCTTCTTATGGCCACTCGCCCTCGATGACGTCAGCACTTCCGGCCAGTCCTAGGGCCCCAAGTCTTGAACACCTGAGCACTTCTGGCTCTCCACATGCCCCTTTCGCGTCAATGACATCAGCATTTCCTGCTCGTCTCCGGACCCAAAGCACTTATCCACCTGAGTACTTCTGGCTGTACAGCATTCCAAACTCCACTAATGATATGAGCACTAAAAGCTGGTCACAGGGCCCTAACCTTTGTTCACGTGAGCGTTTTTGGCAGTTAAACCCCCTTGTTCGCCTGACCAATGACTCACAACGCTGTCTACTGAGCTCCTAAGAAGCGGGGTGACTTCCCAATCTCTGGAAGTTCTCTTAAAGGCCTAACACCCACAGCTCCAGCTCAACTTCTGCTCACAGACTTACACTTCCTAGCTGGGTAGGGTTACAGGCAGGCGGCTGCCAGCGCTCCTTTAAAATCTCCCTGGGCATCGATCAGGCCCGGGACCCCTCATTGTCCTCAACATGCGGGCACCTCATACTGGACTGACCTGGGACTCTGACAGTCCTACCTGAGGTTTTGAAAACGGGGAAAAACATTGTTGAGACACTGAAAAGCCTTTCTCTACTGGGCAAAAATGCCAGCCCCTCCATGCTCACTTAGAGTTTCGCGAGCATTAAGTCCCAATTTTTTGCTTAATCATGGTGAACGCCCTTCCCTGAGAACAGGTACCATATCCAAAATTCCAGAGCATGGTCCCATGGAAGTTGGAGCGTTTGTGACCTCTTGCGATCCTCCCTCAAATGCATTCAACTGGCTCTCTACGAGGCCCCTCCCCTTGATGACGTCAGCACTTCTGGCCAGCCTGAGAGTCCCAAGCACTTGTCCACCTGAGTATTTCTGGCTCTCCACGTGTCCTCTTCCCTCCCATGACGTCAGCACTTCCTGCTGCTCCCCTGTCCCCAAGCCCTTATCCAAGTGAGCATTTCGGGCTCTTCTTGTGGCCACTCCTCCTCGATGACGTCAGCACTTCCGGCCAGCCCCAGGGCCCCAAGAACTTGAACACCTGAGCACTTCTGGCTATCCACGTGCCCCTTTCCTGTCAATGACGTCAGCATTTCCTGCTGGTCTCCGGACCCCAAGCACTTATCCACCTGAGTACTTCTGGCTGTCCAGCATTCCAAACTCCACTGATGATATGACCACTAAAAACTGGTCACAGGGCCCCAACCTTTGTTCATGTGAGCGTTTCCGGCCATTAACCCCCTTTGTTCGCCTGACCAATGACCCACGAGGCTCTCTACTGAGCTCCTGAGAAGCAGGGTGACTTCCTAATCTCTGGAAGTTCCCTTAAAGGCCTAACACCCACAGCTCCAGCTCAACTTCTTCTCACAGACTTACTCTTCCCAGCTGGGTAGGTTTAAAGGCAGGCGGCTGGCAGCGCTCCTTGAAAACCTCCCAGGGCGTCGATGAGACCAAGGACCCCCATGGTCCTCAACATGCGGGCACCTCACAATGGACTGACCTGGGACTCTGACAGTCCTACCTGAGGTTTTGAAGTCGGGGAAAAAGCAGTGTTGAGACCCTGAAAAGCCTTTCACTACTCGGCGTAAAGGCCTGCCCATCCAGGCTCAGTTACAGTTTCATAGGCCTAAGTCCCAGTTTTTTGCTTAAAAATGGGGAACGCCCTTCCCTGAGAACAGGTACCAAGTCCAAAATTCCAGAGCACGGACCCATGGAAGTTGGGGCGTTTGTGACCTCTAGCAACCCTCCCTGGAATGCATTCACCTGGCTCTCAACGTGGCCCCTCCCCTTGATGACGTCAGCACTTCTGGCCAGCTGGAGAGCCCCAAGCACTGATCCACCTGAGCAATTCTGGCTGTCCAGCATTCCAAACTCCACTGATGATATGACCACTAAAATCTGGTCACAGGGCCCCAACCTTTGTTCACGTGAGCGTTTTCGGCAGTTTACCCCCCTTGTTCGCCTGACCAATGACTCACAAGGCTGTCTACTGAGCTCCTAAGAAGCGGGGTGACTTCCCAATCTCTGGAAGTTCTCTTAAAGGCCTAACACCCACAGCTCCAGCTCAACTTCTGCTCATAGACTTACTCTTCCCAGCTGGGTAGGGTTACAGGCAGGCGGCTGCCAGCGCACCTTTAAAATTTCCCTGGGCGTCGATCAGGCCAGGGACCCCGCATTGTCCCCAACATGTGGGCACCTCTCACTGGACTGGCGTGGGACTCTGAAAGTACGACCTGAGGTTTTGAAATCGGGGAAAAAGCAGTGTTGAAACCCTGAAAAGCCTTTCACTACTGGGCGTAAAGGCCTGCCCCTCCAGGCTCACTTACAGTTTCGCGAGCATTAAGTCCCAGGTTTTTGCTTAATCATGGTGAACGCCCTTCTCTTAGAACAGGTATCATGTCCAAAATTCCAGAACACGGACCCATGGAATTTGGGGCGTTTGTGACCTCTTGCCACCCTCCCTGGAATGCATTCAACTGGCTCTCTAGATGGCCCCTCCCCTTGATGACGTCAGCACTTCTGGCCAGCCTGAGAGCTCCAAGCACTTGTCCACCTGAGTATTTCTGGCTCTCCAGGTGTCCCCTTCCCTCCCATGACGTCAGCATTTGCAGCTGCTTCCCTGTTCCCGAGCCCTTATCCACCTGAGCATTTTGGGCTCTTCTTGTGGCCACTCACCCTCAATGACATCAGAACTTCCAGACAGACCCAGGGCCAACTTTAACACCTGAGCACTTCTGGCTATCCACGTGCCCCTTTCCCGTCAATGACGTCAGCATTTCCTGCTGGTCTCCGGACCCCAAGCACTTATCCACCTGAGTACTTCTGGCTGTCCAGCATTCCAAACTCTACTGATGATATGACCACTAAAAGCTGGTCACAGGGCCCCAACCTTTGTTCATGTGAGCGTTTTCGGTCATTAACCCAATTTGTTCGCCTGACCAATGACCCACGAGGCTGTCTACTGAGCTCTTGAGAAGCGGGATGACTTCCCAATCTCTGGAAGTTCCCTTAAAGGCCTAACACCCACAGCTCCAGCTCAACTTCTGCTCACAGACTTACTCTTCCCAGCTGGGTAGGGTTACAGGCAGGCGGCTGCCAGCGCTGCTTTAAAATCTCCCTGGGCGTCGATATAGCCAGAGATCCCGCATTGTCCCCAACATGTGGGCACCTCTCACTGGAGTGACCTGGTACTCTGACAGTATTACCTGAGGTTTGAAATCGGGGAAAAAGCAGTGTTGAGACCCTGAAAAGCCTTTCACTACTGGGCGTAAAGGCCTGCACCTCCAGGCTCACTTACAGTTTCTGCAGCCCTAAGTCCCAGTTTTTTGCTTAATAATGGGGAACGCCCTTCCCTGAGAACAGGTACCATGTCCAAAATTCCAGATCACGGACCCATGGAAGTTGGGGCGTTTGTGACCTCTTGCGACCCTCCCTGGAATGCTTTCACCTGGCTCTCTACGTGGCCCCTCCCCTTGATGACGTCAGCACTTCTGGAAAGCCTGAGAGCCCCAAGCACTTGTCCACCTGAGTATTTCTGGCTCTCCACGTGGCCCCTTCCCTCCCATGACATCAGCACTTCTTGCTGCTCCCCTGTCCCCAAGCCTTTATCCACCTGAGCATTTGGGGCTCTTCTTGTGGCCACTCCCCCTCGATGACGTCAGCACTTCCGGCCAGTCCTAGGGCCCCAAGTCTTGAACACCTGAGCACTTCTGGCTCTCCACGTGCCCCTTTCGCGTCAATGACATCAGCATTTCCTGCTGGTCTCCGGACCCAAAGCACTTATCCACCTGAGTACTTCTGGCTGTCCAGCATTCCAAACTCCACTAATGATATGAGCACTAAAAGCTGGTCACAGGGCCCCAACCTTTGTTCACGTGAGCGTTTTTGGCAGTTAACCCCCCTTGTTCGCCTGACCAATGACTCACAAGGCTGTCTACTGAGCTCCTAAGAAGCGGGGTGACTTCCCAATCTCTGGAAGTTCTCTTAAAGGCCTAAGACCCACAGCTCCAGCTCAACTTCTGCTCACAGACTTACACTTCCTAGCTGGGTAGGGTTACAGGCAGGCGGCTGCCAGCGCTCCTTTAAAATCTCCCTGTGCGTTGATCAGGCCCGGGACCCCGCATTGTCCTCAACATGCGGGCACCTCATACTGGACTGACCTGGGACTCTGACAGTCCTACCTGAGGTTTTGAAAACGGGGAAAAACATTGTTGAGACACTGAAAAGCCTTTCTCTACTGGGCAAAAATGCCAGCCCCTCCATGCTCACTTACAGTTTCGCGAGCATTAAGTCCCAATTTTTTGCTTAATCATGGTGAACGCCCTTCCCTGAGAACAGGTACCATATCCAAAATTCCAGAGCACGGTCCCATGGAAGTTGGAGCGTTTGTGACCTCTTGCGATCCTCCCTCAAATGCATTCAACTGGCTCTCTACGAGGCCCCTCCCCTTGATGACGTCAGCACTTCTGGCCAGCCTGAGAGTCCCAAGCACTTGTCCACCTGAGTATTTCTGGCTCTCCACGTGTCCTCTTCCCTCCCATGACGTCAGCACTTCCTGCTGCTCCCCTTTCCCCAAGCCCTTATACAAGTGAGCATTTCGGGCTCTTCTTGTGGCCACTCCTCCTCGATGACGTCAGCACTTCCGGCCAGCCCCAGGGCCCCAAGAACTTGAACACCTGAGCACTTCTGGATATCCACGTGCCCCTTTCCTGTCAATGACGTCAACATTTCCTGATGGTCTCCGGACCCCAAGCACTTATCCACCTGAGTACTTCTGGCTGTCCAGCATTCCAAACTCCACTGATGATATGACCACTAAAAGCTCGTCACAGGGTCCCAACCTTTGTTCATGTGAGCGTTTTCGGCCATTAACCCCCTTTGTTCGCCTGACCAATGACCCACGAGGCTGTCTACTGAACTCCTGAGAAGCGGGGTGACTTCCCAATCTCTGGAAGTTCCGTTAAAGGCCTAACACTCACAGCTCCAGCACAACTTCTGCTCACAGACTTATTCTTCCCAGCTGGGTAGGGTTACAGGCAGGCGGCTGCCAGCGCTCCTTTAAAACCTCCCAGGGCGTCGATGAGACCAGGGACCCCCATGGTCCTCAACATGCGGGCACCTCACAATGGACTGACCTGGGACTCTGACAGTCCTACCTGAGGTTTTGAAATCGGGGAAAAAGCAGTGTTGAGACCCTGAAAAGCCTTTCACTATTGGGCGTAAAGGCCTGCCCCTCCAGGCTCACTTACAGTTTACGGAGCCCTAAGTCCCAGTTTTTTGCTTAATAATGGGGAACGCCCTTCCCTCAGAACAGGTACCATGTCCAAAATTCCAGAGCAGGGACCCATGGAAGTTGGGGCGTTTGTGACGTCTAGGGACCCTCGTTGGAATGCATTCACCTGGCTCTCTACGTGGCCACTCCCCTTGATGACGTCAGCACATCTGGCCAGCCTGAGAGCCCCAAGCACTTGTCCACCTGAGTATATCTGGCTCTCCACGTGGCCCCTTCCCTCCAATGACGTCAGCACTTCCTGCTGCTCCCCTGTCCCCTAGCCCTTATCCACCTGAGCATTTCGGGCTCTTCTTGTGGCCACTCACCCTCGATGACATCAGCACTTCCGGCCAGCCCCAGGGCCCCAAGAACTTGAACACCTGAGCACTTCTGGCTATCCACGTGCCCCTTTCCCGTCAATGACTTCAGCATTTCCTGCTGGTCTCCGGACCCCAAGCACTTATCCACCTGAGTACTTCTGGCTGTCCATCATTCCAAACTCCACTGATGCTATGACCACTAAAAGCTGGTCACAGGGCCCCAACCTTTGTTCATGTGAGCTTTTTCGGCCATTAACCCCCTTTGTTCGCCTGACCAATGACACACGAGTCTGTCTACTGAGCTCCTAAGAAGCGGGGTGACTTACCAATCTCTGGAATTTCCCTTAAAGGCCTAAAACCCACAGCTCCAGCTCAACTTATGCTCACAGACTTACTCTTCCCAGCTGGGTAGGGTTACAGGCAGGCGGCTGCCAGCGCTCCTTTAAAACCTCCCAGGGCGTCGATGAGACCAGGGACCCCCATGGTCCTCAACATGCGGGCACCTCACAATGGACTGACCTGGGACTCTGACAGTCCTACCTGAGGTTTTGAAATCGGGGAAAAAGCAGTGTTGAGACCCTGAAAAGCCTTTCACTACTGGGCGTAAAGGCCTGCCCCTCCAGGCTCACTTACATTTTCGCGAGCATTAAGTCCCAGTTTTTTGCTTAATAATGGGGAACGCCCTTCCCTGAGAACAGGTACCATGTCCAAAATTCCAGAACACGGACACATGGAAGTTGGGGCGTTTGTGACCTCTTACGACCCTCCCTGGAATGCATTCACCTGGCTCTCTACGTGGCCCCTCCCCTTGATGACATCAGCACTTCTGGCCAGCCTGAGAGCCCCAAACACTTGTCCACCTGAGTATTTCTGGCTCTCCTCGTGTCCCTTTCCCTCCCATGATGTCAGCACTTCTTGCTGCTCCGCTTTCCCCAAGCCCTTATCCACCTGAGCATTTCAGGCTCTTCTTGTGGCCACTCCCCCTCGATGACGTCAGCACTTCCGGCCAGCCCCAGGGACCCAAGAACTTGAACACCTGAGCACTTCTGGCTATCCACGTGCCCCTTTCCCATCAATGAGGACAGCATTTCCTGCTGGTCTCTGTACCCCAAGCACTGATCCACCTGAGCACGTCTGGCTGTCCAGGATTCCAAACTCCACTGATGATATGACCACTAAAAGCTGGTCACAGGGCCCCAACCTTTGTTCATGTGAGCGTTTTCGACCATTAACCCTCTTTGTTTGCCTGACCAATGACCCACGAGGCTGTCTACTGGGCTCCTGAGAAGCGGGGTGACTTCCCAATCTCTGGAAGTTCTCTTAAAGGCATAACACCCACAGCTCCAGCTCAACTTCTGCTCACAGACTTACAATTCCCAGCTGGGTAGGGTTACAGGCACGCGGCTGCCAGTGCTCCTTTAAAACCTCCCTGGGCGTCGATGAGACCAGGGACCCCCATGGTCCTCAACATGCGGACACCTCACACTGGACTGACCTGGGACTCTAACTGTCCTACCTGAGGTTTTGAAATCGGGGAAAAAGCAGTGTTGAGACCCTGAAAAGCCTTTCACTACTGGGCGTAAAGGCCTGTCCCTCCATGCTCACTTACAGTTTCGCGAGCATTAAGTCCCAATTTTTTGCTTAATCATGGTGAACGCCCTTCCCTGAGAACAGGTACCATGTCCAAAATTCCAGAGCACGGACCCATGGAAGTTGGGGCATTTGTGACCTCTTGCGACCCTCCCTCGAATGCATTCACCTGGCTCTCAAGGAGACCCCTCCCCTTGATTACCTCAGCACTTCTGGTGAGCCTGAGAGCCCCAAGCACTTGTCCACCTGAGTATTTCTGACTCTCCACGTGTCCCTTTCCCTCCCATGACGTCAGCACTTCCTGCTGCTCCCCTGTCCCCAAGCCCATATCCAAGTGAGCATTTCGGGCTCTTCTTGTGGCCACTCCCCCTCGATGAAGTCAGCACTTCCGGCCAGCCCCAGGGCCCCAAGAACTTGAACACCTGAGCACTTCTGGCTGTCCAGCATTCCAAACTCCACTGATGATATGACCACTAAAAGCTGGTCACAGGGCCCCAACCTTTGTTCACGTGAGCGTTTTCGGCAGTTAACGCCCCTTGTTCGCCTGACCAATGACTCACAAGGCTGTCTACTGAGCTCCTAAGAAGCGGGGTGACTTCCCAATCTCTGGAAGTTCTCTTAAAGGCCTAACACCCACAGCTCCAGCTCAACTTCTGATCACAGACTTACTCTTCCCAGCTGGGTAGGGTTACAGGCAGGCGTCTGCCAGCGCTCCTTTAAAATCTCCCTGGGCCTCGATGAGGCCAGGGATCCCGCATTGTCCCCAACATGCGGGCACCTCTCACTGGACTGACCTGGAACTCTGACGGTACTACCTGAGATTTTCAAAACGGGGAAAAAGCAGTGCTGAGACCCTGAAAAGCCTTTCACTACTGGGCGTAAAGGCCTGCCCCTCCAGGCTCACTTACAATTTCCGGAAACCTATGTCCAATTTTTTTGCTTAATTCAGGGGGAACGCCCTTCCATGAGAATAGGTACCAAGTCCAAAATTCCAGAGCATGGACTCATGGTAGTTGGGGCATTTGTGACCTCTAGCGACACTCCCTGTAATGCATTCACCTGGCTCTCTACATGGCCCCTTCCCGTGATGTAGTCAGCACTTCTGGCCGGCCGGAGATCCCCAAGCACTTGTCCACCTGAGTATTTCTGGCTCTCCACGTGGCCCCTTCCCTCCCATGAGGTCAGCACTTCCTGCTGCTCCCCTGTCCCCAAGCCCTTATCCTCCTGAGTATTTCGGGCTCTTCATGTGGCTACTCCCCCTCGATGACGTCAGCACTTCCGGCCAGCCCCAGGGCCCCAAGCACTTGAACACCTGAGCATTTCTGGCTATCCACGTGGCCCTTTCCCTTCAATGACCTCAGCATTTCCTGCTGGTATTCGTACCCCAAGCACTGATCCCCCTGAGCACTTCTGGCTGTCCAGCAATCCAAACTCCACTGATGATATGACCACTAAAAGCTGATCAAAGGGCCCCAAAATTTATTCACTTGATAGTTTTCGGCCGTTAACCCCCCTTGTTCTCCTGACCAATGACCCACAAGGATGTCTAATGAGCTGCTATGAAGCGGGGTGACTTCCCAATCTCTGGAAGTTATCTTAAGGGCCTAACACTTACAGCCCGAGCTCAACTTCTGCTCACAGGCTTACTCTTCCCTGCTGGTTAGGGTTACAGGCAGGCGGGAGCCAGCGCTCCTTTAAAACCTCCTTGGGCATCGATGAGGCCAGGGACCCCTCATGGTCTCCAACATTCGGGTACATCACACTTGACTGACCTGGGACTCTGACAGTCCTGCCTGAGGTTTTGAAATCTGGGAAAAAGCAGTGTTGAGACCCTGAAAAGCCTTTCACTACTGGGCATAAAGGCCTGCTGCTCCAGGCTCACTTACAGTTTTCGGATCCCTAAGTCCCAGTTTTTTGCTTAATTCATGGAGAACGCCCTTCCTTGAGAACAGGTACTAAGTCCAAAATTCCAGAGCATGGACCCATGGTAGTTCGGGCATTTGTGACCTCTAGCGACCCTCCCTGGAAGGCATTTACCTGGCTCTCTACATGGCCCCTCACCTTGATGACGTCAGCACTTCTGACCATCCGGAAAGCACAAAGCACTTGTCCACCTGAGCATTTCTGGCTCTCCACGTGGCCCATACCCTTCAATGACGTCAGTACTTCCTGCTGGTCACCGGTCCCCAAGCCCTTATCCACCTGAGCATTTCGGGCTCTTCATGTGGCCACTCCCCCTCGATGATGTCAGCACTTCCGGCCAGCCCCAGGGCCCCAAGCAGTTGAACACCTGAGCACTTCTGGCTATCCACGAGGCCCTTTCCCTTCAATGACGTCAGCATTTCCTGCTGGTCTCCGGACCTCAAGCCCTTATCCACCTGAGCACTTCTGGCTGTCCAGCTTTCCAAACTCCACTGATGGTATGACCACTAAAAGCTGATGACAGTTCCCCAGCCTTTGTTCACCTGAGCGTTTTCGGAGTTTAACCCCCTGTTCGCCTGACCAATGACCCACAAGGCTGTCTACTGAGTTCCAAAAAGCGGGGTGACTTCCCAATCTCAGGAAGTTCGCGAAAGGGCCTAAGACCCACAGCCGGAGCTCAACATCTGCTCACAGACGTACTCTTCCCAGCTGGGTAGTGTTACAGGCAGGCGGCTGCCAGCACTTCTTTAAAACCTCAGTGGGCGTCGATGAGGCCAGGGACCCCGCATCGTCCCCAATATGCGGGCACATCAAACTGGACTGACCTGAGACTCTAGCAGTCCAGCCTGAGGTTTTGAAATCTGTGAAAAAGCAGTGTTGAGACCCTGAAAAGCCTTTCAGTACTGGGCATAAAGGCCTGCCCCTCCAGGCTCACCTACAGTTTTCAGAGCCCTAAGTCCCAGTTTTTTGCTTAATTCATGGGGAACGCCATTCCCTGAGAACAGTTACCATGTCCAAAATTACAGAGCATGGACCCATGGAAGATGGGGCTTTTGTGACCTCTAGAGACCCTCCCTGTAATTTTTTCACCTGTCTCTCTACATGGCCCCTGTCCTTGATGACGTCAGCCCTTCTGGCCGGCCAGAGAGTCCCAAAAACTTGTCCACCTGAGCATTTCTGGCTCTCCACGTGGCTCCTTCCCTCCAATGACGTCAGCACTTCCTCCAGGTCACCGGTCCCCAAGCCCTTATCCACCTGAGCATTTCGGGCTCTTCATGTGGCCACTCTCCCTCAATGAGGTCAGCACTTCCGGCCAGCTCCAGGGCCCCAAGCACTTTAAAACCTGTGCACTTCAGGCTATCCACGTGGCCCTTTCCCTTCAATGACGTCAGCATTTCCTGCTGGTCTCCGGACACCAAGCACTGATCCACCTGAACACTTCTGGCTGTCCATCTTTCCAAACTCCACTGATGATATGACCAGTAAAAGCTGGTCACAGGGCCCCAACCTCTGTTTACGTGAGCGTTTTCAGCTGTTAACCCCCCTTGTTCGCATGACCAATGACCCACAAGTCTGTCTACTGAACTCCTAAGAAGCGGGGTGACTTCCCAATCTCTGGAAGTCCAATTAAGGGCCTAACACCCACAACACCAGCTCAACTTCTGCTCACAGACTTACTCTTCCCAGTTGGGTAGGGTTATAGGCAGGCGGCTGCCAGCGCTCCTTTAAAACCTCCCTGGGCATCGATGAGGCCAGGGACCCCGCATGGTCCCCAACATGCGGGCACCTCACACTGGACTGAACTGGGACTCTCACAGTCCTACATGAGGTTTTGAAATCGGGCAAAAAGCAGTGTTTAGACCCTGAAAAGCCTTTCAGTACTGGGTGTAACGGCCTGCACCTGCAGGCTAACTTACATTTTCTTGAGCCCTAAGTCCCTGTTTTTGCTTAATCATGGGGAACGCCCTTTCCTGAGAACAGGTACCGTGTCCAAAATTCCAGGTCATGGACCCATGAAAGTTGCGGCGTTTGTGACCTCTAGCGACCCTCCCTGCAATGCATTCACCTGGCTCTCTACAAGGCCCCTCCCCTTGAAGACGTCAGCACTTCTGGCTTGCGGGAGAGCCCCAAGCACTTGTCCACCTGAGTATTTCTGGCTCTCCAAGTGGCCCCTTTCCTCCAATGACTTCAGCATTTCCTGCTGGTCCCCGGTCCCCAAGCCCTTTTCCACCTGAGCATTTCGCGATCTTCATGTGGCCACTCCGACTCGATGACGTCAGCACTTCCTGCCAGCCCCAGGGCCCCAAGCATGTGAACACCTGAGCACTTCTGGCTATCCACGTGGCCCTTTCCCTTCAATGACTTCAACATTTCCTGCTGGTCTCCATACCCCAAGCACTGATCCACCTGAGCACTTCTGCCTGTCCAGCTTTCCAAACTCCACTGATGATATGACCACTAAAAGCTGATGACAGGGCCCCACCCTTTGTTCACTTGAGCGTTTTCGGCCATTAACCCCAATGGTTCGCCTGACCAATGACCCACAAGGCTGTCTACTGAGTTCCTAAGAAGCGGGGTGACGTCCCAATCTCTGGAAGTTCGCGAAAGGGCCTAACACCCACAGCCCGAGCTCAAGTACTGCTCATAGACGTACTCTTCCCAGCTGGGTAGTGTTACAGGCAGGCGTCTACCAGTGCTCCTTTAAAACCTCCCTGGGTGTTGATGAGGCCATGGACCCAGCATCGTCCCCAACATGCGGGCATATCACACTGGACTGAACTGGGACTCTCACAGTCCTGCCTGAGGTTTTGAAATCTGGGAAAAAGCAGTGTTGAGACCCTGAAAAGCCTTTCAGTACTGGGCGTAACGGCCTTCCCCTCCAGGCTCACCTACAGTTTTCGAGCCCTTAGTCCCAGTTTTTTGCTTAATTCATGGGGAACGCCATTCCCAGAGAACAAGCACCATCTCCAAAATTCCAGAACATGGATCCATGGAAGTTGGGCTGTTAATGACCTCTAGCTTCCCTCCCTAGAATGCATTCACCTGGCTCTCTACATGGCCCCTCCCCTTGATGACGTCCACCCTTCTCTCCAGCTGGAGAGCCCCAAGCACTTGTCCACCTGAGCATTTCTGGCTCTCCACGTGGCCCCTTCCCTCCAATGACGTCAGCACTTCCTGCTGGTCCCTGGTTTTTAAGCCCTTATCCACCTGAGCATTTCGGCCTCTTCATGTGTCCACTCCCCCTCGATGACGTCAGCACTTCCGGCCAGCCCCAGGGCCCCAAGCACTAGTCCACCTGAACATTTCTGGCTCTCCACGTGGCCCCTTCCCTCCAATGATGTCAGCACTAACCCTAAATCAAACCCTAACCCTAACCCTAAACATAACCCTAATACTAGCCCTTAAACCAGCCCTAACACTGGACTAAACCCTTACTCTAACCCTAACCCTAACCCTAATCCTAAACTTAGCCCTATCTCTAGCCCTAACCCTAACCCAAAACTTAGTCCTAACACTAACCATAATACTAGCCATAAACCTAGTCCAAACCCTGGCCTTAACCCTAACCATAACCCTAACCCTAAACCTAACTCTAGGACAATCTTAACCCTAAACCTATCCCTAAGCCTAACCCTAATATAACTCTAAGCTAATACTAGCCCAAAATTTCGTCCTAATCCTAGCCTTCAATCTAACCCTAACCCTAACACTAACCCTAAACCTAACCCTAACAAAATCCCTAGCCATAACCCTAACCCTAACCCTAATGCTAGCCCTAGCCCTACCCCTAACCCTAACCCTACCCCTAACACTAACCCTAACTTTAGCCCGAAGCCTAGCCCTAGCCCTAACCCTACCCTAACCCTAACCCTAGCCCTAAACCTACCCTCACCTTGACCCTTACCCTAGCACTAGTCCTAGCCCTAAACCTAAACCTGACCCTAACCCTAGGCCTAGCCCTAGCCCCAGCCCTAACCCTAACCCTAGCCCTAACCCTAACCCTAACCATAGCCCTAACCCTAGCCTTAACCCTAACCCTAAACTTAGCCATAGCCCTAGCCCTAACCGAAACTCTAAACCTAACCCTAATCCTAAACCTAGCCCTACCCTATCCCTAGCCCTAGCCCAAGCCCTGACCATAAACCTAACCCTATATCTAGGACAATCTGAACACTAAACTTATCCCTAAACCTAACCCAAATGTAACTCTAACCTAATACTAGCGCTAAACCTAGTCCTAAACTTAGCCCTAACCCGAACCCTAAACCTAGCCCTAGGCCTAGCCCTAACCCTAACGCTAACCCTAACTCTAACCCTAACCCTAGCCCTAGCCATAGCCCTGGCCCTAAGCCTAACCCTAACGCTAGCCCTAACCCTAACCCTAACCCTAACCCTAGCCCAAACCCTAACCCTAATACTAACCCTACCCCAAACCCTAACCCTAATCCTAACCCTAACCCTAACCCTAGCCCGAACCATAACCCTAACCCTAGCCCGAACCCTAACCCTAACCCTAGCCGTAACACTAGCCCTAACACAAACCCTAATCCTAACCCTAGCCCTAACACTAGCCCGAACCCTAACCCTATCCCTAGCCCTAACACTAGCCCTAACCCAAACCCTAACCCTAACCCTAATTCTAACCCTAACCCTAATCCTAACCCTAGCCCTAACACTAGCCCTAGCCCTAATCTTTACACTAACAATAAACTGTCAATATTAGCGGTAGGAAAATAACTTTTTAAGGTATCTGAACCCTATGAAAATGAAAGTTTAAATGTCTAACCCACCTTTTGTCAAAAACGCCAACTCATTTCATTAAAGTATAAAGATGACCAGTATCTAACTCAGTTCCCTAGTCTTTGAACGGGATTTAACAGTGACTACAGTTTCCTTCAAACTTTAATGCTCTTCTAACCTATATTCCTAGTATGTGAAGCACATTCTTCAATGTTTCCCTAGTCTCTTACTGTGAATTCTCAGCGTTTGATTCCCTTTTGTCCAGTCATTCAAGCTCATTCATTGTGAATTCCAAAGGTTTATACAGACTTATTCCATATATACCAGACCTTTAAACATAAATTATTATTACTTTGACCCTAGAATAGCTATCATTTTGATTCTTAAGGGATTTTGAATACTTTCATACTGTTATATCAGGTCTATGAAAACGAATTTTTAAGTTTTAAACCAACTTTAATCCTAAAACGCCAACTCATTTTGATGTAATAAAAAATGTAAACAGTATCGCACTCACTTCTTAGCTCTTCAACACGAATTCCCAGGGACGAAATTGTGTACTTTTCATATTAAAGGTCTTTGAACCATGTATTCCTAGTGCAACAAGCACATTCTTAAATATATCCCTAGACTATTATTGTTAAATCTCACTGTTTGATTCAATTTTGTCCAGTGATTCAAGGTCATTCATGGAGAATTACTAATGTTAATACACAGTAACCCTAACCTTAACCATAGCCCTAACATAAACCGAGCCTTTGCCCTAAACCTAACACTAGCCCTAAACCGAAACCTTAAGCTAACCCTAGGAATAACCATAACCCCAACTCTAACCCGAGCTCTAGCCCTATCCCTATGCCTCACCCTAAACCTAACCTTCATTGTGAAATCCAAGTGTTTATGCAGCGTTTTTCCATGTATACCAGCTCTATTAACATGAGTGATTACAATTTTATAGAATCTCCTACCTTTCACACATCTTGGAATGCAAATTCTCAGTATGAAAACAGTGCCCTACATGTATTAAGGTACCACAAACGTATTACTAGTGTATCAGACACATTCGTAGTCATTTCCCAGGTCTGTGAGAGTTGTAACATTTATTCCAGTTTTCTGAGCGCTATGAAAAGGAAAGTTTTAATATGTAACCAACTTTCTTTCAAAAATGCCAACTCATTTGGACTAAATTATAAAGGTAACCAGTATCCAACTCAGTTCTCTGCTCTTTGAAGTCAACTTCCCAGTTACTACACAGTTTCCGTCAGATATTAACGCTCTTTGAACCTTTATTCCCTGTATATGAAGCACATTCTTAAATATTTCCCTAGTCTCTTACTGTGAATTCTCAGTGTTTGATTTCCTTTTGTCCAGTCATTCAAGCTCATTCATTGTGAATTCCAAGGGTTTTTACAGACTTGTTCCATTATACCAGCCCTTTAAACGTAATTATTACTACTTTGAACATTAGAATAACTATCATTTTGATTCTTAAAGTTTTGAATACTTTTATGCTCTTACATCATGTCTAGAAAACGAACTTTTAAGTTTCTCTCCAAATTATTCAAAAATCGCCAACTCATTTTTAGGGAATAAAAAATGTAACAGTATCACACTCTCTTCTGAGCTCTTTGAACAGGATTTCCCAGTGACTAAATTGTGTGCTACAGATATTAAATCTCTTTGAACATGTATTCCTAGTGTATAAAGCACATTCCTAAATATTTCCCTTGTCTATCATTGTTAAATTTCAGTGTTTGATACACCCTGGTCCAGTGATTCAAGGTCATTCACTGTGAATTCCTAATGTTTATAAACCATAATCCTAATTTTAATCTGAATCCTTAGACGGTCCCTAGTTCTTGTCCTAAACCTAACTCTAACCCAAATCCTAGCCATAACCAGAACACTAACCCTAGCTCTAACTCTAACTGTAACTCAAGCTCTAGCCCTAACACTAACCCTAGCCGTAGCCCTAACTCTAACCCTTGCCATAGCCCTAACCCAAATTATAACCCTAACCTCAACCCTAACCCTCACCCT
The DNA here is from genome assembly GCF_963455305.1 of Plecotus auritus. Classification (NCBI taxonomy): domain Eukaryota; kingdom Metazoa; phylum Chordata; class Mammalia; order Chiroptera; family Vespertilionidae; genus Plecotus; species Plecotus auritus. The sequence goes on along the minus strand of NC_137773.1, from coordinate 115,975,818 downwards.
AGACTAACACTAGCCCTAGCCCTAGCCCTAAACCTAACCCTAACCCGAACCCTAACCCTAACCCTAACCCTAGCCCGAATCCTAACCCTATCCCTAACCCTAACCCTAACCCTAACCCTAACCCTAACCCTAACCCTAACCCTAACCAAATCCAAACCCAAGCCCTAACCCTAGCCCTAGCCCTAGCCCTAACCCTAATGCTAACCCTAACCCTAACCCTAACCCTAGCCCGAATCCTAACCCTAACCCTAACCCTAACCCTAGCCCTTGCCCGAACCCTAACCCTAATCCTTACCCTAACCCTAACCCTAACCCTAACCCTAACCCTAACCTTAATACTAACCTTAGCCTGAACCCTAACCCTAACCCTAACCCTAGCCCTAACAAAAGCTTTAACCTTAACCCTAACCCTAAACCTAACCCTAACCCTAACCCTAACCCTAACCCTAACCCTAACCTTAATACTAACACTAGCCCGAACCCTAACCCTAACCCTACCCTAACCCTATACCTAACCCTAACCTTAACCCTAACCCTAACCCTAACCCTAAACCTAACCATAAGCCTAACCCTAACCCTAACCCTAACCTTAATACTAACCCTACCCCGAACCCTAACCCTAACCCTAATCCTAAACCTACGCCTAACCCTAGCCTGAACCCTAACCCTAACCCTAGCCCTAACACTAGCCCTAACTCAAACCCTAACACTAACCCTAGCCCAAACCCTAACCCTAACCCTAACCCTAACCCTAACCCTAACCCTAACCTTAATACTAACACTAGCCCGAACCCTAACCCTAACCCTACCCTAACCCTATACCTAACCCTAACCTTAACCCTAACCCTAACCCTAACCCTAAACCTAACCATAAGCCTAACCCTAACCCTAACCCTAACCTTAATACTAACCCTACCCCGAACCCTAACCCTAACCCTAATCCTAAACCTACGCCTAACCCTAGCCTGAACCCTAACCCTAACCCTAGCCCTAACACTAGCCCTAACTCAAACCCTAACACTAACCCTAGCCCGAACCCTAACCCTAACCCTAACCCTAACCCTAACCCTAACCCTAACCCTACCCCGATCCCTAACCCTAATACTAACCCTAACTCTAACCCTAACCCTAACCCTAACCTAATCCAAACCCAAGCCCAAACCCTAGCCCTAGCCCTAGCCTTAACCCTAACGCTAACCCTAACTCTAACCCTAACCCTAGCCCTAGCCATAGCCCTGGCCCTAAGCCTAACCCTAACGCTAGCCCTAACCCTAACCCTAACCCTAACCCTACCCGAACCCTAACCCTAATACTAACCCTACCCCAAACCCTAACCCTAATCCTAACCCTAACCCTAACCCTAGCCCGAACCAAAACCCTAACCCTAGCTCGAACCCTAACCCTAACCCTAGCCCTAACACTAGCCCTAACACAAACCCTAACCTTAACCCTAGCCCGAACCCTAACCCTAATCCTAACCCTAACCCTAATCCTAACCCTAGCCCTAACACTAGCCCTAGCCCTAATCTTTACACTAACAATAAACTGTCAATATTAGCGGTAGGAAAATAACTTTTTAAGGTATCTGAACCCTATGAAAATGAAAGTTTAAATGTCTAACCCACCTTTTGTCAAAAACGCCAACTCATTTCATTAAAGTATAAAGATGACCAGTATCTAACTCAGTTCCCTAGTCTTTGAACGGGATTTAACAGTGACTACAGTTTCCTTCAAACTTTAATGCTCTTCTAACCTATATTCCTAGTATGTGAAGCACATTCTTCAATGTTTCCCTAGTCTCTTACTGTGAATTCTCAGCGTTTGATTCCCTTTTGTCCAGTCATTCAAGCTCATTCATTGTGAATTCCAAAGGTTTATACAGACTTATTCCATATATACCAGACCTTTAAACATAAATTATTATTACTTTGACCCTAGAATAGCTATCATTTTGATTCTTAAGGGATTTTGAATACTTTCATACTGTTATATCAGGTCTATGAGAACAAATTTTTAAGTTTTAAACCAACTTTAATCCTAAAACGCCAACTCATTTTGATGTAATAAAAAATATAAAAAGTATTGCACTCACTTCTTAGCTCTTCAACACGAATTCCCAGGGACGAAATTGTGTACTTTTCATATTAAAGGTCTTTGAACCATGTATTCCTAGTGCAACAAGCACATTCTTAAATATATCCCTAGACTATTATTGTTAAATCTCACTGTTTGATTCAATTTTGTCCACTGATTCAAGGTCATTCATGGAGAATTACTAATGTTAATACACGGTAATCCTAACCTTAACCATAGCCCTAACATAAACCGAGCCTTTGCCCTAAACCTAACACTAGCCCTAAACCGAAACCTTAAGCTAACCCTAGGAATAACCATAACCCCAACTCTAACCCGAGCTCTAGCCCTATCCCTATGCCTCACCCTAAACCTAACCTTCATTGTGAAATCCAAGTGTTTATGCAGCGTTTTTCCATGTATACCAGCTCTATTAACATGAGTGATTACAATTTTATAGACTCTCCTACCTTTCGCACATCTTGAAATGCAAATTCTCAGTATGGTAACAGTGCCCTAATGTATTAAGATACCACAAACGTATTACTAGTGTATCAGACACATTCGTAGTCATTTCCAGGGCTGTGAGAGTTGTAACATTTCTTCCAGTTATCTGAGCCCTATGAAAAGGAAAGTTTTAATATGTAACCAACTTTCTTTCAAAAATGCCAACTCATTTGGACTAAATTATAAAGGTAACCAGTATCCAACTCAGTTCTCTGCTCTTTGAAGTCAACTTCCCAGTTACTACACAGTTTCCGTCAGATATTAACGCTCTTTGAACCTTTATTCCCTGTATATGAAGCACATTCTTAAATATTTCCCTAGTCTCTTACTGTGAATTCTCAGTGTTTGATTCCCTTTTGTCCAGTCATTCAAGCTCATTCATTGTGAATTCCAAGGGTTTTTACAGACTTGTTCCATTATACCAGCCCTTTAAACGTAATTATTACTACTTTGAACATTAGAATAACTATCATTTTGATTCTTAAAGTTTTGAATACTTTTATGCTCTTACATCATGTCTAGAAAACGAACTTTTAAGTTTCTCTCCAAATTATTCAATAATCGCCAACTCATTTTTAGGGAATAAAAAATGTAACAGTATCACACTCTCTTCTGAGCTCTTTGAACAGGATTTCCCAGTGACTAAATTGTGTGCTACAGATATTAAATCTCTTTGAACATGTATTCCTAGTGTATAAAGCACATTCCTAAATATTTCCCTTGTCTATCATTGTTAAATTTCAGTGTTTGATACACCCTTGTCCAGTGATTCAAGGTCATTCATTGTGAATTCCTAATGTTTATAAACCATAATCCTAATTTTAATCTGAACCCTTAGATGGTCCCTAGTTCTTGTCTTAAACCTAACTCTTACCCAAATCCTAGCGATAACCAGAACCCTAACCCAAGCTCTAACTCTAACTGTAACTCAAGCTCTAGCCCTAACACTAACCCTAGCCGTAGCCCAAACTCTAACCCTTGCCATAGCCCTAACCCTAACTATAACCTTAACCTCAACCCTAACCCTCACCCTAGATTAACACTAGCCCTAACCCTAACCCTAACCCTAACCCTAGCCCGATCCCTAACCCTAATACTAACCCTAACCCTAACCCAAAACCTTACCCTAACCTAATCCAAACCCTAGCCCTAACCCTAGCACTAGCCCTAGCCCTAAACCTAATGCTAACCCTAACTCTAACCCTAACCCTAGCCCTAGCCATAGCCCTGGCCCTAAGCCTAACCCTAACGCTAGCCCTAACCCTAACCCTAACCCTAACCCTAGCCCGAACCCTAACCCTAATACTAACCCTACCCCAAACCCTCACCGTAATCCTAACCCTAACCCTAACCCTAGCCCGAACCATAACCCTAACCCTAGCCCGAACCCTAACCCTAACCCTAGCCCTAACACTAGCCCTAACCCAAACCCTAACCCTAACCCTAGCCCGAACCCTAACCCTAACCCTAATCCTAACCCTAGCCTTAACACTAGACCTAGCCCTAACCATAGCCCTAACACTAGTCCTAGCCCTAATATTTACACTAACAATAAACTGTCAATATTAGCGGTAGGAAAATAACTTTTTAAGGTATCTGAACCCTATGAAAATGAATGTTAAAATGTCTAACCCACCTTTTGTCAAAAACGCCAACTCATTTCATTAAAGTATAAAGGTGACCAGTATCTAACTCAGTTCCCTAGTCTTTGAACGGGATTTAACAGTGACTACAGTTTCCTTCAAACTTTAATGCTCTTCTAACCTATATTCCTAGTATGTGAAGCACATTCTTCAATGTTTCCCTGGTCTCTTACTGTGAATTCTCAGCGTTTGATTCCCTTTTGTCCAGTCATTCAATCTCATTCATTGTGAATTCCAAAGGTTTATACAGACTTATTCCATATATACCAGACCTTTAAACATAAATTATTATTACTTTGACCCTAGAATAGCTATCATTTTGATTCTTAAGGGATTTTGAATACTTTCATACTGTTATATCAGGTCTATGAGAACAAATTTTTAAGTATTAAACCAACTTTAATCCTAAAACGCCAACTCATTTTGATGTAATAAAAAATGTAAAAAGTATCACACTCACTTCTTAGCTCTTCAACACGAATTCCCAGGGACGAAATTGTGTACTTTTCATATTAAAGGTCTTTAAACCATGTATTCCTAGTGCAACAAGCACATTCTTAAATATATCCCTAGACTATTATTGTTAAATCTCACTGTTTGATTCAATTTTGTCCAGTGATTCAAGGTCATTCATGGAGAATTACTAATGTTAATACACGGTAACCCTAACCTTAACCATAGCCCTAACATAAACCGAGCCTTTGCCCTGAACCTAACCCTAGCCCTAAACCGAAACCTTAAGCTAACCCTAGGAATAACCATAACCCCAACTCTAACCCGAGCTCTAGCCGTATCCCTATGCCTCACCCTAAACATAACCTTCATTGTGAAATCCAAGTGTTTATGCAGCGTTTTTCCATGTATACCAGCTCTATTAACAGGAGTGATTACAATTTTATAGACTCTCCTTCCTTTCGCACATCTTGAAATGCAAATTCTCAGTATGGTAACAGTGCCCTAATGTATTAAGATACCACAAACGTATTACTAGTGTATCAGACACATTCGTAGTCATTTCCAGGGCTGTGAGAGTTGTAACATTTCTTCCAGTTATCTGAGCCCTATGAAAAGGAAAATTTTAATATTTAACCAACTTTCTTTCAAAAATGCCAACTCATTTGGACTAAATTATAAAGGTAACCAGTATCCAACTCAGTTCTCTGCTCTTTGAAGACAACTTCCCAGTTACTACACAGTTTCCGTCAGATATTAACGCTCTTTGAACCTTTATTCCCTGTATATGAAGCACATTCTTAAATATTTCCCTAGTCTCTTACTGAAAAATTCTCAGTGTTTGATTCCCTTTTGTCCAGTCATTCAAGCTCATTCATTGTGAATTCCAAGGGTTTTTACAGACTTGTTCCATTATACCAGCCCTTTAAACGTAATTATTACTACTTTGAACATTAGAATAACTATCATTTTGATTCTTAAAGTTTTGAATACTTTTATGCTCTTACATCATGTCTAGAAAACGAACTTTTAAGTTTCCTTCCAAATTATTCAAAAAACGCCAACTCATTTTTAGGGAATAAAAAATGTAACAGTATCACACTCTCTTCTGAGCTCTTTGAACAGGATTTCCCAGTGACTAAATTGTGTGTTACAGATATTAAATCTCTTTGAACATGTATTCCTAGTGTATAAAGCACATTCCTAAATATTTCCCTTGTCTATCATTGTTAAATTTCAGTGTTTGATACACCCTTGTCCAGTGATTCAAGGTCATTCACTGTGAATTCCTAATGTTTATAAACCATAATCCTAATTTTAATCTGAAGCCTTAGACGGTCCCTAGTTCTTGTCCTAAACCTAACTCTAACCCAAATCCTAGCCATAACCAGAACCCTAACCCTAGCTCTAACTCTAACTGTAACTCAAGCTGTAGCCCTAACACTAACCCTAGCCGTAGCCCTAACTCTAACCCTTGCCATAGCCCTAACCCTAATTATAACCCTAACCTCAACCCTAACCCTCACCCTAGACTAACACTAGCCCTAGCCCTAACCCTAACCTTAACCCTAGCCCAAACCCTAACCCTAACCCTAACCCTAACCCTAACCCTAGCCCGAATCCTAACCCTAACCCTAACCCTAACCCTAACCCTAGCCCTTGCCCGAACCCTAACCCTAACCCTAATCCTTACCCTAACCCTAACCCAGGCCGTACCCTAACCCTAACCCTAGCCCTAACACTAGCTTTAACCCTAACCCTAACCCTAACCCTAAACCTAACCCTAACCCTAACCCTAACCCTAACCCTAACCTTAATACTAACCCTGGCCCGAACCCTAACCCTAACCCTAACCCTAAACCTAACCCTAACCTTAACCCTAACACTAACCCTAAACCTAACCATAACCCTAACCCTAACCCTAACCCTAACATTAATACTAACCCTACCCCGAACCCTAACCCTAACCCTAATCCTAAACCTACGCCTAACCCTAGCCTGAACCCTAACCCTAACCCTAGCCCTAACACTAGCCCTAACTCAAACCCTAACACTAACCCTAGCCTGAACCCTAACCCTAACCCTAACCCTAGCCCGATCCCTAACCCTAATACTAACCCTAACCCTAACCCTAACCCTAACCCTAACCTAATCCAAACCCTAGCCCTAACACTAGTCCTAACCCTAGCCCTAGCCCTAATCTTTACACTAACAATAAACTGTCATTATTAGCTGTAGGATAATAACTTTTTAAGGTATCTGAACCCTATGAAAATGAAAGTTTAAATGTCTAACCCACCTTTTGTCAAAAACGCCAACTAATTTCATTAAAGTATAAAGGTGTCCAGTATCTAACTCAGTTCCCTTGTCTTTTAACGGGATTTCCCTTGACTACAGTTTCCTTCAAACTTTAATGCTCTTCTAACCTATATTCCTAGTATGTGAAGCACATTCTTCAATGTTTCCCTAGTCTCTTACTGTGAATTCTCAGCGTTTGATTTCCATTTGTCCAGTCATTCAAGCTCATTCATTGTGAATTCCAAGAGTTTATACAGCCTTGTTCCATATACACCAGTTCTTTAAACATAAATTATTATTACTTTGACCCTAGAATAGCTATCATTTTGATTCTTAAGGGATTTTGAATACTTTCATAGTGTTATATCAGGTCTATGAAAACGAATTTTTAAGTTTTAAACCAACTTTAATCCTAAAACGCCAACTCATTTTGATGTAATAATAAATGTAAACAGTATCGCACTCACTTCTTAGCTCTTCAACACGAATTCCCAGGGAAGAAATTGTGTACTTTTCATATTAAAGGTCTTTGAACCATGTATTCTGAGAGCAACAAGCACATTCTTAAATATTTCCCTAGACTATTATTGTTAAATCTCACTGTTTGATTCAATTTTGTCCAGTGATTCAAGGTCATTCATGGAGAATTACTAATGTTAATACACCATAACCCTAACCTTAACCATAGCCCTAACATAAACCGAGCCTTTGCCCTAAACCTAACACTAGCCCTAAACCGAAAACTTAACCTAACCCTAGGAATAACCATAACAGCAACTCTAACCCGAGCTCTAGCCCTATCCCTAAGCCTTACCCTAAACCTAACATTCATTGTGAAATCCAAGTGTTTATGCAGTGTTTTTCCCTATATACCAACTCTATTTACATGAGTGATTACAATTTTATAGACTCTCCTAACTTTCGCACATCTTGAAATGCAAATTCTCAGTATGGTAACAGTGCCCTAATGTATTAAGATACCACAAACGTATTACTAGTGTATCAGACACATTCGTAGTCATTTCCAGGGCTGTGAGAGTTGTAACATTTCTTCCAGTTATCTCAGCCCTATGAAAAGGAAAGTTTCAATATTTAACCAACTTTCTTTCAAAAATGCCAACTCATTTGGACTAAATTATAAATGTAACCAGCATCCAACTCAGTTCTCTGCTCTTTGAAGACAACTTCCCAGTTACTACACAGTTTCTGTCAGATATTAACGCTCTTTGAACCTTTATTCCCTGTATATGAAGCACATTCTTCAATATTTCCCTAGTCTCTTACTGTGAATTCTCAGTGTTTGATTCCCTTTTGTCCAGTCATTCAAGCTCATTCAGTGTGAATGTTAAGAGTTTTTACAGACTTGTTCCATGATACCAGCCCTTTAATCGTGATTATTACTACTTTGAATATTAGAGTAACTATCATTTTGATTCTTAAGTAATTTGAATACTTTTATGCTCTTATATCATGTCTAGGAAAACAAGTTTTTAAGTTTCTCACCAAATTACTCCAAAAAGGCCAACTCATTTTTATGGAATAAAAAATGTAACAGTATCACACTCATTTTCAGCTCTTTGAACAGGATTTCCCAGTGACTAAATTGTGTGCTACAGATATTAAATCTCTTTGAACATGTATTCCTAGTGTATAAAGCACATTCCTAAATATTTCCCTTGTCTATCATTGTTAAATTTCAGCGTTTGATACACCCTTGTCCAGTGATTCAAGGTCATTCATTGTGAATTCCTAATGTTTATAAACCATAATCCTAATTTTAATCTGAACCCTTAGATGGTCCCTAGTTCTTGTCTTAAACCTAACTCTTACCCAAATCCTAGCCATAACCAGAACCCTAACCCTAGCTCTAACTCTAACTGTAACTCAAGCTCTAGCCCTAACACTAACCCTAGTCGTAGCCCTAACTCTAACCCTTGCCATAGCCCTAACCCTAACTATAACCTTAACCGCAACCCTAACCCTCACCCTAGATTAACACTAGCCCTAACCCTAACCCTAACCCTAACCCTAGCCCGATCCCTAACCCTAATACTAACCCTAACCCTAACCCAAAACCTTACCCTAACCTAATCCAAACCCTAGCCCTAACCCTAGCCCTAGCCCTAGCCCTAACCCTAATGCTAACCCTAACTCTAACCCTAACCCTAGCCCTAGCCATAGCCCTGGCCCTAAGCCTAACCCTAACGCTAGCCCTAACCCGAACCCTAACCCTAATACTAACCCTACCCCAAACCCTCACCGTAATCCTAACCCTAACCCTAACCCTAGCCCGAACCATAACCCTAACCCTAGCCCGAACCCTAACCCTAACCCTAGCCCTAACACTAGCCCTAACCCAAACCCTAACCCTAACCCTAGCCCGAACCCTAACCCTAACCCTAATCCTAACCCTAACCCTAATCCTAACCCTAGCCTTAACACTAGACCTAGCCCTAACCATAGCCCTAACATTAGTCCTAGCCCTAATATTTACACTAACAATAAACTGTCAATATTAGCGGTAGGAAAATAACTTTTTAAGGTATCTGAACCCTATGAAAATGAAAGTTAAAATGTCTAACCCACCTTTTGTCAAAAACGCCAACTCATTTCATTAAAGTATAAAGGTGACCAGTATCTAACTCAGTTCCCTAGTCTTTGAACGGGATTTAACAGTGACTACAGTTTCCTTCAAACTTTAATGCTCTTCTAACCTATATTCCTAGTATGTGAAGCACATTCTTCAATGTTTCCCTAGTCTCTTACTGTGAATTCTCAGCGTTTGATTCCCTTTTGTCCAGTCATTCAAGCTCATTCATTGTGAATTCCAAAGGTTTATACAGACTTATTCCATATATACCAGACCTTTAAACATAAATTATTATTACTTTGACCCTAGAATAGCTATCATTTTGATTCTTAAGGGATTTTGAATACTTTCATACTGTTATATCAGGTCTATGAGAACAAATTTTTAAGTATTAAACCAACTTTAATCCTAAAACGCCAACTCATTTTGATGTAATAAAAAATGTAAAAAGTATCACACTCACTTCTTAGCTCTTCAACACGAATTCCCAGGGACGAAATTGTGTACTTTTCATATTAAAGGTCTTTAAACCATGTATTCCTAGTGCAACAAGCACATTCTTAAATATATCCCTAGACTATTATTGTTAAATCTGTTTGATTCAATTTTGTCCAGTGATTCAAGGTCATTCATGGAGAATTACTAATGTTAATACACCATAACCCTAACCTTAACCATAGCCCTAACATAAACCGAGCCTTTGCCCTGAACCTAACCCTAGCCCTAAACCGAAACCTTAAGCTAACCCTAGGAATAACCATAACCCCAACTCTAACCCGAGCTCTAGCCGTATCCCTATGCCTCACCCTAAACCTAACCTTCATTGTGAAATCCAAGTGTTTATGCAGCGTTTTTCCATGTATACCAGCTCTATTAACATGAGTGATTACAATTTTATAGACTCTCCTACCTTTCGCACATCTTGAAATGCAAATTCTCAGTATGGTAACAGTGCCCTAATGTATTAAGATACCACAAACGTATTACTAGTGTATCAGACACATTCGTAGTCATTTCCAGGGCTGTGAGAGTTGTAACATTTCTTCCAGTTATCTGAGCCCTATGAAAAGGAAAGTTTTAATATTTAACCAACTTTCTTTCAAAAATGCCAACTCATTTGGACTAAATTATAAAGGTAACCAGCATCCAACTCAGTTCTCTGCTCTTTGAAGACAACTTCCCAGTTACTACACAGTTTCCGTCAGATATTAACGCTCTTTGAACCTTTATTCCCTGTATATGAAGCACATTCTTAAATATTTCCCTAGTCTCTTACTGTAAATTCTCAGTGTTTGATTCCCTTTTGTCCAGTCATTCAAGCTCATTCATTGTGAATTCCAAGGGTTTTTACAGACTTGTTCCATTATACCAGCCCTTTAAACGTAATTATTACTACTTTGAACATTAGAATAACTATCATTTTGATTCTTAAAGTTTTGAATACTTTTATGCTCTTACACCATGTCTAGAAAACGAACTTTTAAGTTTCCTTCCAAATTATTCAAAAAACGCCAACTCATTTTTAGGGAATAAAAAATGTAACAGTATCACACTCTCTTCTGAGCTCTTTGAACAGGATTTCCCAGTGACTAAATTGTGTGTTACAGATATTAAATCTCTTTGAACATGTATTCCTAGTGTATAAAGCACATTCCTAAATATTTCCCTTGTCTATCATTGTTAAATTTCAGTGTTTGATACACCCTTGTCCAGTGATTCAAGGTCATTCACTGTGAATTCCTAATGTTTATAAACCATAATCCTAATTTTAATCTGAATCCTTAGACGGTCCCTAGTTCTTGTCCTAAACCTAACTCTAACCCAAATCCTAGCCATAACCAGAACCCTAACCCTAGCTCTAACTCTAACTGTAACTCAAGCTGTAGCCCTAACACTAACCCTAGCCGTAGCCCTAACTCTAACCCTTGCCATAGCCCTAACCCTAATTATAACCCTAACCTCAACCCTAACCCTCACCCTAGACTAACACTAGCCCTAGCCCTAACCCTAACCTTAACCCTAGCCCAAACCCTAACCCTAAACCTAACCCTAACCCTAACCCTAGCCCGAATCCTAACCCTAACCCTAACCCTAACCCTAACCCTAAACCTAACCCTAACCCTAACCCTAACCCTAACCCTAAACCTAACCCTAACCCTAACCCTAACCCTAACCCTAACCTTAATACTAACCCTAGCCCGAACCCTAACCCTAACCCTAACCCTAAACCTAACCCTAACCTTAACCCTAACACTAACCCTAAACCTAACCATAACCCTAACCCTAACCCTAACCCTAACATTAATACTAAACCTACCCCGAACCCTAATCCTAACCCTAATCCTAAACCTACGCCTAACCCTAGCCTTAACCCTAACCCTAACCCTAGCCCTAACACTAGCCCTAACTCAAACCCTAACACTAACCCTAGCCCGAACCCTAACCCTAACCCTAACCCTAGCCCGATCCCTAACCCTAATACTAACCCTAACCCTAACCCTAACCCTAACCCTAACCTAATCCAAACCCTAGCCCTAACACTAGCCCTAGTCCTAACCCTAGCCCTAGCCCTAATCTTTACACTAACAATAAACTGTCATTATTAGCTGTAGGATAATAACTTTTTAAGGTATCTGAACCCTATGAAAATGAAAGTTTAAATGTCTAACCCACCTTTTGTCAAAAACGCCAACTAATTTCACTAAAGTATAAAGGTGTCCAGTATCTAACTCAGTTCCCTTGTCTTTTAACGGGATTTCCCGGTGACTACAGTTTCCTTCAAACTTTAATGCTCTTCTAACCTATATTCCTAGTATGTGAAGCACATTCTTCAATGTTTCCCTAGTCTCTTACTGTGAATTCTCAGCGTTTGATTTCCTTTTGTCCAGTCATTCAAGCTCATTCATTGTGAATTCCAAGGGTTTATACAGCCTTGTTCCATATACACCAGTTCTTTAAACATAAATTATTATTACTTTGACCCTAGAATAGCTATCATTTTGATTCTTAAGGGATTTTGAATACTTTCATAGTGTTATATCAGGTCTATGAAAACGAATTTTTAAGTTTTAAACCAACTTTAATCCTAAAACGCCAACTCATTTTGATGTAATAATAAATGTAAACAGTATCGCACTCACTTCTTAGCTCTTCAACACGAATTCCCAGGGAAGAAATTGTGTACTTTTCATATTAAAGGTCTTTGAACCATGTATTCTGAGAGCAACAAGCACATTCTTAAATATTTCCCTAGACTATTATTGTTAAATCTCACTGTTTGATTCAATTTTGTCCAGTGATTCAAGGTCATTCATGGAGAATTACTAATGTTAATACACGGTAACCCTAACCTTAACCATAGCCCTAACATAAACCGAGCCTTTGCCCTGAACCTAACCCTAGCCCTAAACCGAAACCTTAAGCTAACCCTAGGAATAACCATAACCCCAACTCTAACCCGAGCTCTAGCCGTATCCCTATGCCTCACCCTAAACATAACCTTCATTGTGAAATCCAAGTGTTTATGCAGCGTTTTTCCATGTATACCAGCTCTATTAACATGAGTGATTACAATTTTATAGACTCTCCTACCTTTCGCACATCTTGAAATGCAAATTCTCAGTATGGTAACAGTGCCCTAATGTATTAAGATACCACAAACGTATTACTAGTGTATCAGACACATTCGTAGTCATTTCCAGGGCTGTGAGAGTTGTAACATTTCTTCCAGTTATCTGAGCCCTATGAAAAGGAAAGTTTTAATATGTAACCAACTTTCTTTCAAAAATGCCAACTCATTTGGACTAAATTATAAAGGTAACCAGTATCCAACTCAGTTCTCTGCTCTTTGAAGACAACTTCCCAGTTACTACACAGTTTCCGTCAGATATTAACGCTCTTTGAACCTTTATTCCCTGTATATGAAGCACATTCTTAAATATTTCCCTAGTCTCTTACTGTAAATTCTCAGTGTTTGATTCCCTTTTGTCCAGTCATTCAAGCTCATTCATTGTGAATTCCAAGGGTTTTTACAGACTTGTTCCATTATACCAGCCCTTTAAACGTAATTATTACTACTTTGAACATTAGAATAACTATCATTTTGATTCTTAAAGTTTTGAATACTTTTATGCTCTTACACCATGTCTAGAAAACGAACTTTTAAGTTTCCTTCCAAATTATTCAAAAAACGCCAACTCATTTTTAGGGAATAAAAAATGTAACAGTATCACACTCTCTTCTGAGCTCTTTGAACAGGATTTCCCAGTGACTAAATTGTGTGTTACAGATATTAAATCTCTTTGAACATGTATTCCTAGTGTATAAAGCACATTCCTAAATATTTCCCTTGTCTATCATTGTTAAATTTCAGTGTTTGATACACCCTTGTCCAGTGATTCAAGGTCATTCACTGTGAATTCCTAATGTTTATAAACCATAATCCTAATTTTAATCTGAATCCTTAGACGGTCCCTAGTTCTTGTCCTAAACCTAACTCTAACCCAAATCCTAGCCATAACCAGAACCCTAACCCTAGCTCTAACTCTAACTGTAACTCAAGCTGTAGCCCTAACACTAACCCTAGCCGTAGCCCTAACTCTAACCCTTGCCATAGCCCTAACCCTAATTATAACCATAACCTCAACCCTAACCCTCACCCTAGACTAACACTAGCCCTAGCCCTAACCCTAACCTTAACCCTAGCCCAAACCCTAACCCTAACCCTAACCCTAACCCTAACCCTAGCCCGAATCCTAACCCTAACCCTAACCCTAACCCTAACCCTAAACCTAACCCTAACCCTAACCCTAACCCTAACCTTAATACTAACCCTAGCCCGAATCCTAACCCTAACCCTAACCCTAAACCTAACCCTAACCTTAACCCTAACACTAACCCTAAACCTAACCATAACCCTAACCCTAACCCTAACCCTAACATTAATACTAACCCTACCCCGAACCCTAATCCTAACCCTAATCCTAAACCTACGCCTAACCCTAGCCTTAACCCTAACCCTAACCCTAGCCCTAACACTAGCCCTAACTCAAACCCTAACACTAACCCTAGCCCGAACCCTAACCCTAACCCTAACCCTAGCCCGATCCCTAACCCTAATACTAACCCTAACCCTAACCCTAACCCTAACCCTAACCTAATCCAAACCCTAGCCCTAACACTAGCCCTAGTCCTAACCCTAGCCCTAGCCCTAATCTTTACACTAACAATAAACTGTCATTATTAGCTGTAGGATAATAACTTTTTAAGGTATCTGAACCCTATGAAAATGAAAGTTTAAATGTCTAACCCACCTTTTGTCAAAAACGCCAACTAATTTCACTAAAGTATAAAGGTGTCCAGTATCTAACTCAGTTCCCTTGTCTTTTAACGGGATTTCCCGGTGACTACAGTTTCCTTCAAACTTTAATGCTCTTCTAACCTATATTCCTAGTATGTGAAGCACATTCTTCAATGTTTCCCTAGTCTCTTACTGTGAATTCTCAGCGTTTGATTTCCTTTTGTCCAGTCATTCAAGCTCATTCATTGTGAATTCCAAGGGTTTATACAGCCTTGTTCCATATACACCAGTTCTTTAAACATAAATTATTATTACTTTGACCCTAGAATAGCTATCATTTTGATTCTTAAGGGATTTTGAATACTTTCATAGTGTTATATCAGGTCTATGAAAACAAATTTTTAAGTTTTAAACCAACTTTAATCCTAAAACGCCAACTCATTTTGATGTAATAATAAATGTAAACAGTATCGCACTCACTTCTTAGCTCTTCAACACGAATTCCCAGGGAAGAAATTGTGTACTTTTCATATTAAAGGTCTTTGAACCATGTATTCTGAGAGCAACAAGCACATTCTTAAATATTTCCCTAGACTATTATTGTTAAATCTCACTGTTTGATTCAATTTTGTCCAGTGATTCAAGGTCATTCATGGAGAATTACTAATGTTAATACACCATAACCCTAACCTTAACCATAGCCCTAACATAAACCGAGCCTTTGCCCTAAACCTAACACTAGCCCTAAACCGAAATCTTAACCTAACCCTAGGAATAACCATAACAGCAACTCTAACCCGAGCTCTAGCCCTATCCCTAAGCCTTACCCTAAACCTAACATTCATTGTGAAATCCAAGTGTTTATGCAGTGTTTTTCCCTATATACCAACTCTAATTACATGAGTGATTACAATTTTATAGACTCTCCTACCTTTCGCACATCTTGAAATGCAAATTCTCAGTATGGTAACAGTGCCCTAATGTATTAAGATACCACAAATGTATTACTAGTGTATCAGACACATTCGTAGTCATTTCCAGGGCTGTGAGAGTTGTAACATTTCTTCCAGTTATCTCAGCCCTATGAAAAGGAAAGTTTTAATATTTAACCAACTTTCTTTCAAAAATGCCAACTCATTTGGACTAAATTATAAAGGTAACCAGTATCCAACTCAGTTCTCTGCTCTTTGAAGACAACTTCCCAGTTACTACACAGTTTCCGTCAGATATTAACGCTCTTTGAACCTTTATTCCCTGTATATGAAGCACATTCTTAAATATTTCCCTAGTCTCTTACTGTAAATTCTCAGTGTTTGATTCCCTTTTGTCCAGTCATTCAAGCTCATTCATTGTGAATTCCAAGGGTTTTTACAGACTTGTTCCATTATACCAGCCCTTTAAACGTAATTATTACTACTTTGAACATTAGAATAACTATCATTTTGATTCTTAAAGTTTTGAATACTTTTATGCTCTTACACCATGTCTAGAAAACGAACTTTTAAGTTTCCTTCCAAATTATTCAAAAAACGCCAACTCATTTTTAGGGAATAAAAAATGTAACAGTATCACACTCTCTTCTGAGCTCTTTGAACAGGATTTCCCAGTGACTAAATTGTGTGTTACAGATATTAAATCTCTTTGAACATGTATTCCTAGTGTATAAAGCACATTCCTAAATATTTCCCTTGTCTATCATTGTTAAATTTCAGTGTTTGATACACCCTTGTCCAGTGATTCAAGGTCATTCACTGTGAATTCCTAATGTTTATAAACCATAATCCTAATTTTAATCTGAATCCTTAGACGGTCCCTAGTTCTTGTCCTAAACCTAACTCTAACCCAAATCCTAGCCATAACCAGAACCCTAACCCTAGCTCTAACTCTAACTGTAACTCAAGCTGTAGCCCTAACACTAACCCTAGCCGTAGCCCTAACTCTAACCCTTGCCATAGCCCTAACCCTAATTATAACCCTAACCTCAACCCTAACCCTCACCCTAGACTAACACTAGCCCTAGCCCTAACCCTAACCTTAACCCTAGCCCAAACCCTAACCCTAACCCTAACCCTAACCCTAACCCTAGCCCGAATCCTAACCCTAACCCTAACCCTAACCCTAACCCTAAACCTAACCCTAACCCTAACCCTAACCCTAACCCTAACCTTAATACTAACCCTAGCCCGAATCCTAACCCTAACCCTAACCCTAAACCTAACCCTAACCTTAACCCTAACACTAACCCTAAACCTAACCATAACCCTAACCCTAACCCTAACCCTAACATTAATACTAACCCTACCCCGAACCCTAATCCTAACCCTAATCCTAAACCTACGCCTAACCCTAGCCTTAACCCTAACCCTAACCCTAGCCCTAACACTAGCCCTAACTCAAACCCTAACACTAACCCTAGCCCGAACCCTAACCCTAACCCTAACCCTAGCCCGATCCCTAACCCTAATACTAACCCTAACCCTAACCCTAACCCTAACCCTAACCTAATCCAAACCCTAGCCCTAACACTAGCCCTAGTCCTAACCCTAGCCCTAGCCCTAATCTTTACACTAACAATAAACTGTCATTATTAGCTGTAGGATAATAACTTTTTAAGGTATCTGAACCCTATGAAAATGAAAGTTTAAATGTCTAACCCACCTTTTGTCAAAAACGCCAACTAATTTCACTAAAGGATAAAGGTGTCCAGTATCTAACTCAGTTCCCTTGTCTTTTAACGGGATTTCCCGGTGACTACAGTTTCCTTCAAACTTTAATGCTCTTCTAACCTATATTCCTAGTATGTGAAGCACATTCTTCAATGTTTCCCTAGTCTCTTACTGTGAATTCTCAGCGTTTGATTTCCTTTTGTCCAGTCATTCAAGCTCATTCATTGTGAATTCCAAGGGTTTATACAGCCTTGTTCCATATACACCAGTTCTTTAAACATAAATTATTATTACTTTGACCCTAGAATAGCTATCATTTTGATTCTTAAGGGATTTTGAATACTTTCATAGTGTTATATCAGGTCTATGAAAACAAATTTTTAAGTTTTAAACCAACTTTAATCCTAAAACGCCAACTCATTTTGATGTAATAATAAATGTAAACAGTATCGCACTCACTTCTTAGCTCTTCAACACGAATTCCCAGGGAAGAAATTGTGTACTTTTCATATTAAAGGTCTTTGAACCATGTATTCTGAGAGCAACAAGCACATTCTTAAATATTTCCCTAGACTATTATTGTTAAATCTCACTGTTTGATTCAATTTTGTCCAGTGATTCAAGGTCATTCATGGAGAATTACTAATGTTAATACACCATAACCCTAACCTTAACCATAGCCCTAACATAAACCGAGCCTTTGCCCTAAACCTAACACTAGCCCTAAACCGAAATCTTAACCTAACCCTAGGAATAACCATAACAGCAACTCTAACCCGAGCTCTAGCCCTATCCCTAAGCCTTACCCTAAACCTAACATTCATTGTGAAATCCAAGTGTTTATGCAGTGTTTTTCCCTATATACCAACTCTAATTACATGAGTGATTACAATTTTATAGACTCTCCTACCTTTCGCACATCTTGAAATGCAAATTCTCAGTATGGTAACAGTGCCCTAATGTATTAAGATACCACAAACGTATTACTAGTGTATCAGACACATTCGTAGTCATTTCCAGGGCTGTGAGAGTTGTAACATTTCTTCCAGTTATCTCAGCCCTATGAAAAGGAAAGTTTCAATATTTAACCAACTTTCTTTCAAAAATGCCAACTCATTTGGACTAAATTATAAATGTAACCAGCATCCAACTCAGTTCTCTGCTCTTTGAAGACAACTTCCCAGTTACTACACAGTTTCTGTCAGATATTAACGCTCTTTGAACCTTTATTCCCTGTATATGAAGCACATTCTTCAATGTTTCCCTAGTCTCTTACTGTGAATTCTCAGTGTTTGATTCCCTTTTGTCCAGTCATTCAAGCTCATTCAGTGTGAATGTTAAGAGTTTTTACAGACTTGTTCCATTATACCAGCCCTTTAATCGTGATTATTACTACTTTGAACATTAGAGTAACTATCATTTTGATTCTTAAGTAATTTGAATACTTTTATGCTCTTATATCATGTCTAGGAAAACAAGTTTTTAAGTTTCTCACCAAATTACTCCAAAAAGGCCAACTCATTTTTATGGAATAAAAAATGTAACAGTATCACACTCATTTTCAGCTCTTTGAACACGATTTCCCAGTGACTAAATTGTGTGCTACAGATAGTAAATCTCTTTGAACATGTATTTCTAGTGTTCTAAACACAATCCTAAATATTTCCCTTTTCTATCATTGTTAAATTTCAGCGTTAGATTCACTTTTGTACAGTCATTCAAGGTCATTCATTGTGAATTTGTAATGGTAATACACCATAACCTTAACCCAAATCCTATCCCTAACCCTAGCTCTAGCAGTAACCCTAATCCTAACCCTAGCCATAGCATAAGCTTAACTTTCACCCTAATCCTAGATCTAACAGTAGCCCTAGCCCTAGCACTAGACATAACCCTAACCCTAGCCCGAACCCTAAAATGAACCTTAACCCTAACCCTAGCCCTAACACTAACCCTAGCCCGAACCCTAACCCTAACCCTAGCTCTAACAATAGCCCTAACCATAACCATAACCCTAACCCTAACCTTAGCCCGATCCCTAACCCTAACTCTAATCCTAACCCTAGCCCTAACACTAGCCCTAGCCCAAACTCTAACCCTAAACCCTAACCCTAGCCCGAACCAAACCCTAACCCTAACCCTAACCCTAACCCTCGCCCTAACACTAGCCCTAGCCCTAACCTTTACACTAACAATAAGCTGTCATTATTAACCGTAGGAAAATAACTTTTTAAGGTATCTGAGTCCTATGAAAATGAATGTTTGAATGTCTAACCCTGCTTTTGTCAAAAACGCCAACTCATTTCAATGAAGAATAAATTTAACCAGTATCTAACTCAGTTCCCTTGTCTTTGAATGGGATTTCCCAGTGACTACAGTTTCCTTCAAACTTATTGCTCTTCTAACCTATATTCCTAGTATGTGAAGCACATTCTTAAATATTTCCTTAGACTCTTACTGTGAATTAAAGTGTTTGATTTCCTTTTGTCTATTCATTCAAGCTCATTTATTGTAAATTCCAAGGGTTTATACAGCCTTGTTCCATATACACCAGTTCTTTAAACATAAATTATTACTACCTTGAAAACTAGAATAGCTATCATTTTGATTCTTAAGGGTTTTTGAATACTTTCATACTGTTATATCAGGTCTATGAAAATGAATTCTTAGGTTTTTAACCAACTTTAATCCTAAAACGCCAACTCTTTTGACGGAATAAAAAATGTATATAGTATGGCACTCATTTCTCAGCTCATCAACAGGATTTCCCGGTGACTAAATTGTGTGCTTCAGATACTAAAGGTCTTTGAACATGTATTCCTAGTGTATAAAGCACATTCCTAAATATTTCCCTGTCTATCACTGTTAAATTTCAGTGTTTGATTCACCCTTGTCCAGTGATTCAAGGTCATTCATTGTGAATTCCTAATGTTAATAAC
Source organism: Plecotus auritus (assembly GCF_963455305.1). Taxonomy (NCBI): domain Eukaryota; kingdom Metazoa; phylum Chordata; class Mammalia; order Chiroptera; family Vespertilionidae; genus Plecotus; species Plecotus auritus. Next base: position 115,955,350 of record NC_137773.1, on the reverse strand, counting down.
CATAACCCTAATTTTAATCCGAACCCTTAGACGGACCCTAGTTCTTTTCCTAAACCGAACTCTAACCCAAATCCTAGCCATAACCAGAATATAACCCTAGCTCTAACTCTAACTGTAACTCGAGCTCTAGCCCTAACACTAACCCTAGTTGTAGTCCTAACTCTAACCCTTGCCATACCCTAACCCTATCTATAGCCCTAACCTCTACCCTAACCCTCACCCTAGCCCTAACACTAGCCCTAGCCCTAACTATAACGCTAACTCTACCCCTAACACTAGCCCGAACCCTAACCCTAAACCTACCCTAACCCTAAGCCTGAACCTAATCCTAACCCTAGCCCTAACACTAGCCCTAGCCCTAACCTTTACACTAACAATAAACTGTCATTATTAGCTGTAGAAAAATAACTTAAGGTATCTGAGTCCTAAGAAAATGAATGTTTGAATGTCTAACCCACCTTTTGTCAAAAACGCCAACTCATTTCACTGAAGTATAAATTTAACCAGTATCTATCTCAGTTCCCTTGTCTTTGAACAGGATTTCCCAGAGACTACAGTTTCCTTCAAACTTTAATGCTCTTCTAATTTATATTGCTAGTATGTGAAGCACATTCTTCAATGTTTCCCTAGTCTCTTACTGTGAATTCTCAGTGTTTGATTCCCTTTTGTCCAGTCATTCAAGCTCATTCATTGTGAATTCCAAAGGTTTATACAGACTTATTCCATATATACCAGCCCTTTAAACATAAATTATTATTACTTTGACACTAGAATAGGTATCCTTTTGATTCTTAAGGGATTTTGAATACTTTCATACTGTTATATCAGGTCTATGAGAACGAATTTTTAAGTTTTAAACCAACTTTAATCCTGAAACGCCAACTCATTTTGATGTGATAAAAAATGTAAACAGTATCGCACTCACTTCTTAGCTCTTCAACACCATTTCCCAGGGACGAAATTGTGTACTTTTCATATTAAAGGTCTTTGAACCATGTATTCCGAGAGGAACAAGCACATTCTTAAATAGTTCCCTGGACTATTATTGTTAAATCTCACTGTTTGATTCAATTTTGTCCAGTGATTCAAGGTCATTCATTGAGAATTACTAATGTTAATACACCATAACCCTAACCTTAACCGTAGCCCTAACATAAACCAAGCCTTTGCCCTAAACCTAACCCTAGCCCTAAACCGAAACCTTAAGCTAACCCTAGGAATAACCATAACCCCAACTCTAACCCGAGCTCTAGTCCTATCCCTAAGCCTCACCCTAAACCTCACTTTCATTGTGAAATCCAATTGTTTATGGAGCATTTTTCCATATATACCAGCTCTATTAACATGAGTGATTACAATTTTATAGACTCTCCTACCTTTTGCACATCTTGGAATGCAAATTCTCAGTATGGTAACAGTGCCCTACATGTATTAAGGTACCACAAACGTATTACTAGTGTATCAGACACATTCGTAGTCATTTCCCAGGTCTGTGAGAGTTGTAACATTTCTTCCAGTTATCTGAGCCCTATGAAAAGGAAAGTTTTAATATTTAACCAACTTTCTTTCAAAAATGCCAACTCATCTGGACTAAATTATAAAGGTAACCAGTATCCAACTCAGTTCTCTGCTCTTTGAAGACAACTTCCCCGTGACTACACAGTTTCCGTCAGATATTAACGGTCTTTGAACCTTTATTTCCTGTATATGAAGCACATTCTTAAATATTTCCCTAGTCTCTTCCTGTGAATTCTCAGTGTTTGATTCCCTTTTGTCCAGTCATTCAAGCTCATTCATTGTGAATTCCAAGGGTTTTTACAGACTTGTTCCATTATACCAGCCCTTTAAACGTAATTATTATTACGTTGAACATTAGAATAAGTATCATTTTGATTCTTAAGGGTTTTGAATACTTTTATGCTCTTATATGATGTCTAGGAAAACGAATTTTTTTATATTAAGGTATTATATGTGTACATATCTTACCATTGCAGCCCCACAACACTCCCATACATGCCTAACCCCCAATGTTTTGCATCCGTTGGTTACTCTTATATACATGCATATAAGTCCTTCAGTTGATCTCTTATTTCCCCCACTTCTCCCTAACCTTACTGCTGTAATTTGACAGTCTGTTTGATGCTTTACTGCCTCTGTATCTATCTTTTTGTTCATCAGTTTATAATGTTTTTCATTATCCCCAAATGAGTGAGATCATGTGGTATTTTTCTTTCATTGACTGGCTTATTTCACTTAGCATAATGTTCTCTAATTCCATCCAGGTGCCTACAAATGTTAGTAATTCCTTCCTTTTTATGGCAGCATCGTATTCCATTGTGTAGATGTACCATAGTTTTCTGATCCAGTCATCTGCTGACGGGCACTTAGGCTGTTTCCAAATCTTAGCTATGGTAAATTGTGCTGCTATGAACATAGGGGTGCATATATCCTTTCTGATTGGTGTTTCTAGTTTCTTAGGATATATTCCCAGGAGTGGGATTACTGGGTCAAATGGGAGTTCCATTTTCAGTTTTTTGAGGAAACTCCATACTGTTCTCCACAGTGGCTGCACCAGTCTGCATTCCCACCAGCAGTGCAGGAGGGTTCCTTTTTCTCCGCATCCTCGCCAACACTTGTCTTTTGTTGATTTGTTGATGATAGCCATTCTGACAGGTGTGAGATGGTATCGCATTGTCGTTTTGATTTGCATCTCTCGGATAATTAGTGACTTTGAGCATGTTTTCATGTGTCTCTTGGCCCTCCTTCTGTCTTCTTTTGAAAAGATTCTATTTAGGTCTGTTGCCCATTTTTTTATTGGATCATTTATCTTCCTTTTATTAAGTTGTATAAGCTGCCTGTAGATATTGGAGATTAAACCTTTATCAGTGATAACATTTGCAAATATGTTCTCCCATACAGTGGGCTTTCTTGTTGTTTTGTTGATGGTTTCTTTTGCTGTGAAAAAGCTTTTTATTTTGATGTAGTCCCATTTGTTTATTTTCTCTTTGGCTTCCATTGCCCTAGGGGCAGTATCAGTGAAAAAGTTCTTTTGGCATATGTCTGAGATTTTGCTGCCTGTGGATTCCTCCAGTATTTTTATGGTTTCCCGTCTTATATTTAAGTCCTGTACCCATTTTGAGTTTATTTTTGTGTATGGTGTAAGTTGGTGATCTAGTTTCATTTTTTTGCATGTATCTGTCCAATTTTCCCAACACCATTTATTAAAGAGACTGTCTTGACTCCATTGTATGCTCATGCCTCCTTTGTCAAATATTAAATGCGCATATTGGTTTGGGTCGATATCTGGATTCTCTATTCTGTTCCATTGATCTATATGTCTGTTCTTGTGCCAGTACCAGGCTGTTTTGAGGATAGTGGCTTTGTAATACAGCTTGAAATCTGGTATTGAGATCCCTCCTACTTTATTCTTCTTTCTCAGGATTGCTGTGGCTATTCGGGGTCTTTTTTTATTCCAGATGAATTTTTGGAGAGTTCTTTCTAGGTCTGTGAAATACGCCGTTGGTATTTTAATGGGGAGTGCATTGAATCTATAGATTGCTTTGGGTAGTATGGACATTTTAATGATGTTGATTCTACCAATCCATGAACATGGTATGTTCTTCCATCTGTTTACATCTTCCTCTATCTCTTTTTTCAGTGTCCTGTAGTTTTCCGCATATAGGTCTTTTACCTCCTTGGTTAGGTTTATTCCTAAGTATCTTAATTTTTTTGGTGCGATGGAAAATGGGATTGCTTTTTTAGTCTCTCTTTCTGTAAGTTCACTGTTGGTGTATAGAAATGCCATAGATTTCTTGGTGTTAATTTTGTATCCTGCTACATTGCCGAATTCATTTATTAAGTCTGTTAGTTTTTTGATGGAGTCTTTCCGGTTTTTTATGTACAATATCATGTCATCTGCAAATAAGGACAGCTTTACTTCTTCTTTTCCAATTTGGATGCCTTTTATTTCTTCTTCTTGTCTAATTGCAGTGGCTAATACTTCCAGTACTATGTCAAACAGGAGTGGTGAGAGTGGGCATCCCTGTCTTGTTCCTGTTCTTAGGGGAAATGGTTTTAGTTTTTGCCCATTGAGTATGATGTTAGCTGTGGGTTTATCATATATAGCTTTTATTATGTTGAGGTATGATCCTTCTATTCCCACCTTGTTGAGAGTTTTTATCAAGAAAGGGTGTTGGATTTTGTCAAATGCTTTTTCTGCATCAATTGATATGACTATGTGATTTTTATCTCTCAATTTGTTTATGTGATGTATCACATTTATTGATTTGCGGATATTGAACCATCCTTGCATTCCTGGGATAAACCCTACTTGGTCATGGTGTATGATCTTTCTGATGTACTGCTGGATCCTATTTGCTAGAATTTTGTTGAGGATTTTGGCATCTACATTCATGAGGGATATTGGCCTGTAATTCTCCTTCATTGTGTTGTCTTTATCTGTTTTTGGTATTAGGGTGATGCTGGCTTCATAGAAGGAGCTTGGAAGTGTTCCTTCCTCTTGAATTTTTTGGAATAGTCTGAGGAGGATAGGTTTTAGTTCTTCCTTGAATGTTTGGTAGAACTCTCCTGTGAAGCCCCGGGCTTTTGTTTGCCGGAAGCTCTTTGATGACTGCTTCAATTTCTTCCATAGTTACTGGCATGTTGAGCTGTTTAGATTTTTCCTGATTGAGTTTTGGAAGGTTATATTTTTCTAGGAATATGTCCATTTCCTCCAGGTTGTCCAGTTTGTTGGAATAGAGTTGTTCGTAGTATTTTTTAACAATCCTTTGTATTTCGGCGGGATCTGTTGTTATTTCACCTCTTTCATTTCTGATTTTGTTTATTTGGGTCCTCTCTCTTTGCTTCTTGGTGAGCCTGGCTAGAGGTTCATCAATCTTGTTTATCCTTTCAAAGAACCAACTCTTGGTTTTGTTGATCTTTTGTATTGTTTCTTTGGTCTCTATGTCGTTTATCTGTGCTCTGATCTTTATTATTTCCTTCCTTCTGCTTACACTGGGCTTTTCTTGTTGCTCTTTTTCTAACTCTTTGAGTTGTTGAGTTAGGTAATTTATTACCCCTGTTTCTTGTTTTTTGCAGTAGGCTTGTAGAGCTATGAACTTCCCTCTCAAGACTGCTTTCGCTGTGTCCCATAGATTTTGGATTGTAGTGTTTTCATTGTCATTTGTTGTCATGATGTTTTTTATTTCTTCTTTGATCTCTCTGGTAACCCAGTCATGGTTTAATAGCATGCTGTTTAGTCTCCATGTGTTTGATTTCTTTGGGTTGTTTTTATTGTAGTTGATTTCCAGTTTTATGCCACTGTGGTCTGAGAAGATGCTTGATTTGATTTCTATCTTCTTGAATTTGAAGAGACTTTGCCTATGTCCCAACATATGGTCTATCTTTGAAAATGACCCATGTGCACTTGAGAAGAATGTATATTCTGTGGCTTTGGGGTGAAATGTTCTGAAGATGTCAATTAATTCCATCTGGTCTAGTGAGTCATTTAGGATTGATGTTTCTTTGCTGATGTTTTGTTTAGAGGATTTGTCCAATGGTGATAATGGGGTATTAAATTCTCCTACTATGATTGTATTGCTGTCAATCTCTCCCTTGATATCCTCCAGGAGTTTTTTTATGTATTTGGGTGCTCCTGTATTGGGTGCATATATGTTTACCAGAGTTATTTCTTCTTGTTGGATTGCTCCCTTTAGTATTATGAAATGGCCTTCCTTATCTCTTGTTATGTCCTTCAGTTTGAGATCTAATTTGTCAGAAATAAGTATTGCTACCCCAGCTTTTTTTTCAGTTCCATTTGCCTGGAAAACCTTTTTCCATCCCTTCACCCTCAGTCTGTGTGCGTCTTTTTTTCTGAGGTGGGTTTCTTGTAGACAGCAGATATATGGGTCGTGTTTTCTTATCCATTCCGTTACCCTATGTCTTTTGATTGGGGCATTTAATCCATTTACATTTAAACTTATTATTGATAGGTACTTATTTGTCGCCATTCCTATTCTTTACCCCTGTGTTACTTCTTCGCTTCCTGTTTCTTTCTTTTCTTTTCTTTTTTTTTTTTTTACAGCAGACCCTTTAGCATTTCTTGCATTGCTGGTTTGGTGGTAATAAATTCCCTTAGTCCTTTTTTGTCTGTGAAGCTCCTCATTTCACCTTCAATTTTGATTGACAGCCTTGCTGGGTACAGTATTCTTGGATTCAGACCCTTCCTTTGCATGACTTTGTATATTTCATTCCATTCCCTTCTGGCCTGATGAGTTTCTGTTGAGAAATCAGTTGCTAGTCTGATGGGGGTTCCTTTGTATGTAACTTTCTGTCTCTCTCTTGATGCTTTTAAGATTCTTACTTTGTCGTTGGTGTTTGCCAATTTAATTATAATGTGCCTTGGTGTCGGTCTTTTGGGGTTCATTTTGCTTGGGACTCTGTGAGCTTCTTGGATTTGTGTGGGTTTTTTCTTCCCTATATCAGGGAAATTTTCTGTCATTATTTCTTCAAAGAGGTTTTCTATTCCTTGCTCAGCTTCCTTTCCTTCTGGAACCCCTATTATGCAGATGTTGTTTTGTTTCATGTTATCCCAAAGTTCCCTTAGACTCTCCTCCTGCCTTTTAATTTTTTTTTCTAGAAGTTGCTCTACTTGGGTATTTTTTTCCATCTTGTCTTCTAGCTCACTGATGCGGTCCTCTGCTTCTTCTAGTCTACTCTTGATGCTTTCTATTGAGTTCTTTACAGCAGCGATGTCATTTTTCATTTCTTCTTGGTTCTTCTTCATTTCCTCTTGGTTCTTGCTCATATTGTCGAATTTGTCTTCCATTCTCTTCAGCCACCTTATGACCATTTCTCTGAATTCTTTTTCTGGAAGGTTGCTTGCCTCCATTTTGTTTACTTCCTTTTCTGGTGATGCCTGCTTTTCTTTCATATGCGGGCTGCTTCTTTGTCTCCCCATGGTCTCTCTTCTCTGGGTGTCTGGTTATGTAGTTCTCTCTCTCCTGGGTTGATTTAAAGGCACAAACTACAGCACTACCAGGTACAACTCACAAGGCACTGAACAGGAATGTATTCACGATATTAATAACCTCCAATATAGGTGACCACCAGAGAAAGGCAAATTAGGTGATAGGAGAGAAAGAAGAAGAGGAAAAAAGAAAGAAAGAAAGAAAGAAAGAAAGAAAGAAAGAAAGAAAGAAAGAAGTGTGAAAATGAAATTGGGAAAAGGGAAAGTAAAGAAAAAAAAAGTAAGAGAGACAAGAAAGTGACTAAGAGAGAAGGGGGAACAGACTATATATATTGGGGATAAAACTCCAATAGAACAATCACTAATCCCAGCAAATGCCAGCAACAAGTGCCTGGGGATTAGTACAAACTACAACACCAACTAATATGGAGTGAGGCAAGGGAAAGCTGAAGCACAAAATAAACAAAAAAATAAACAAGAGAAGAATAAGCAGAACAATCTCACAAAAAAGCATAAAAATTCGATATAATCTACATTCAAGCAAACAACAACAAAAGGACAGAGAGAAGGACAAGTTTATGGATAGCTCAGACAGCGAAGGGAGAGGTGTATGTGGACTTGGAGCAGGGGATTGGAGATTAGATATGTAAGTAGGGTGAAATTGTAACAAGGGGTAAACAGAAAGAATAGGGAAAATCTAAAGCAGTAAAATGGTAAGATAAACAGGACACTGAAAAGGGGGATGTTAGGAAGAGAGTGATGGCCTAAAGGTAGAGTTGAGATAGAGTAAAATGATACTAAAGGAAAGATAAAAATAGAATGTAGAACCCTAATCCCAAAATAAAATGAAGAGAAAATAAAATGACACTTTAAAAAAAAAAAAAGATAAAATAGCAGTAGTAATAATACGGATTGAAAATAAAAATGTAATAATTAAAAAGGTAAAATCAAGTGATGAAAAAAGAAAAAAAAGTTTCTTGATTAAAAGATGCAAAAAATGAAAATAAAAAAAATAAAAAAAATAAAAGGTAAAAATAAGATGTGAAGTAGTGAAGGTCATTCACTTCCTCTGTTTTTCTGTTTGGCACGCCTGTTTCTCAGTCCAGACAGTATTGCAGTTCCCTGCGATCCACTGCTCTTCAGTGTTGTAAGCCAGTCCTGAATTTTAAGCAGGCGGTGTGTCTTAATTTCTCGTATTCCTTTATTTTTTATTACACAAGAGTCAATTTGTGATTCAGCCCCTGGGTGGCAGTGTTTCTGGATTGACTTCCGGGTCTATCTATGGCCTCTCTAGGCAGTGTTAGAGCCTTCTTTCCCTGTGGCACTCACTACCGGTTTGTGGGAGTGGGCTGCCTCAGAGCTGACTCTCCGATGGTCACTCCCTGCTCCGATCCCCAGGTTCCAGAAAAACAACTTTCCCCTGCAGTCTCCCAGGGTGTCCCCAACTGGGTGATCCTATGTATTGGGCTTAGTAATCAGAAGCAAGAATTTCAAGAGGAAAAAGCCCAGTTGTGCGAACTCCAGGACTGCGCGTAAGCCCAGGCACCCAGGGAAAGCAGGGGCTGCGCGTAAGTCTGGACTGCCTGAAATTCTTAGGGTGTCCCTGCACGTCAGATCAAAATGGGTTGCTTTTTAGAGTGCCCTTCTCTTAGCAGCTCTGAGGACCCCTTTCCACAATCACAGATCACGCCAGCCCCTACAGCCACGGAATTTTCTAGGCACAGACTTCCCTGGTCCCCCAGCTCCCGCAAAACGCGTGTTCCTCTCTCCCGCTGGGACCAGAGACCTCACCTTATCCCAGGCGAAATCTGACCTTTCCATGGTGGAGTGTAGAGCTCCTCTGAACACGTGTGTTTGCGTCAATTGGGGAGCGTTGTTCTGGGGCTCGCAGTCTTTCCTTGGGTGCCACAGTTGTGGATTCTCAGGCTTCCGATAAGCTCCACTTTCCAGATCAAGATGGCGCAGACTCCGCGTCCAAGCCCGCAGCTCCGGGAGGGGACCCAGCCGCAGTTGGTGCTACCAGGTCAGGGGAACCCCGTTTAGCAATCCCCCACCTCCTTCTGGAATTCAGCTGTCTCCCAACCAGCCAACAAACACTCCTTGTGCGACCCTCAGCTGTTCTTTCTTTCTGATCCGGGACAAGGCTCGGAACACGTCTGTCTATTCTGCCGCCATTATTCCCTCCTCTAGGAAAACGAATTTTTAAGTTTCTCACCAAATTATTCCAAAAAGGCCAACTGATTTTTAGGGAATAAAAAATGTAACAGTATCACACTCATTTTCAGCTCTTTCAACACGATTTCCCAGTGACTAAATTGTGTGCTACAGATATTAAATCTCTTTGAACATGTATTCCTAGTGTATAAAGCACATTCCTAAATATTCCCCTTGTCTATCATTGTTAAATTGCAGTGTTTGATAAACGCTTGTCCAGTGATTCAAGGTCATTCATTGTGAATTCCTAATGTTATTAAACGATAACCCTAATTTTTAATACAAAACCTTAGACGGACCCTACTTCTTGTCCTAAACCTAACTCTAACCAATATCCTATCCATAACCAGAACCCTAACCCTAGCACTAACTCTAACTGTAACTAAAGCTCTAGCCCTAACACTAACCCTAGCCGTAGTTCTAACTCTAACCCTTGCCATAGCCCTAACCATTACAATAACCCTGACCTCAACCCTAACCCTCACCCTAACCAAACACTAGCCCTAGTCCTAACCCTAACCCTAACCCTGAACCTAACCCTAGCCCGAACCCTAACCCTAACCCTAACCCTAGCCCGAAACCTAACCCTAACCCTAAACCTAGCCCGAACCCTAACTCTAACCCTAATCCTAACCCTACCCCTCGCCCTAACACTAGCCCTAGCCCTAACCTTTACACTAACAATAAGCTGTCATTATTACCCGTAGGAAAATAACGTTTTAAGGTATCTGAGTCCTATGAAAATGAATGTTTGAATGTCTAACCCACCTTTTGTCAAAAACGCCAACTCATTTCACTGAAGTATAAATTTAACCAGTATCTAACTCAGTTCCCTTGTCTTTGGACGGGATTTCCCAGGGACTACAGTTTCCTTCAAACTTTAATGCTCTTCTAACCTATATTCCTAGTATGTGAAGCACATTCTTAAATATTTCCTTAGACTCTTACTGTGAATTAAAGTGTTTGATTTCCTTTTGTCTATTCATTCAAGCTCATTTATTGTAAATTCCAAGGGTTTATACAGCCTTGTTCCATATACACCAGTTCTTTAAACATAAATTATTACTACCTTGAAAACTAGAATAGCTATCATTTTGATTCTTAAGGGTTTTTGAATACTTTCATAGTGTTATATCAGGTCTATGAAAATGAATTCTTAGGTTTTTAACCAACTTTAATCCTAAAACGGCAACACTTTTGAAGGAATAAAAAATGTAGACAGTAACGCACTCACTTCTCAGCTCATCGACAGGATTTCCCGGTGACTAAATTGTGTGCTTCAGATACTAAAGGTCTTTGAACATGTATTCCTAGTGTATAAAGCACATTCCTAAATATTTCCCTTGTCTATCATTGTTAAATTTCAGTGTTTGATACACCCTTGTCCAGTGATTCAAGATCATTCATTGTGAATTCCTAATGTTAATAACCATAACCCTAATTTTAATCTGAACCCTTAGACGAACCCTAGTTCTTGTCCTAAACCGAACTCTAACCCAAATCCTAGCCATAACCAGAATATAACCCTAGCTCTAACTCTAACTGTAACTCGAGCTCTAGCCCTAACACTAACCCTAGCCGTAGTCCTAACTCTAACCCTTGCCATACCATAACCCTATCTATAACCCTAACCTCAACCCTAACCCTCACCCTAGCCCTAACACTAGCCCTAGCCCTAACTCTAACGCTAACTCTAACCCTAACACTAGCCCGAACCCTAACCCTAAACCTAACCCTAACCCTAAGCCTGAACCTAATCCTAACCCTAGACCTAACACTAGCCCTAGCCCTAACCCTAGCCCTAACACTAGCCCTAGCCCTAACCTTTACACTAACAATAAATTGTCATTATTAGCTGTAGGAAAATAACTTTTTAAGGTATCTGAGTCCTATGAAAATGAATGTTTGAATGTCTAACCCACCTTTTGTCAAAAACGCCAACTCATTTCACTGAAGTATAAGTTTAACCAGTATCTATCTCAGTTCCCTTGTCTTTTAGCAGGATTTCCCAGTGACTACAGTTTCCTTCAAACTTTAATGCTCTTCTAACCTATATTCCTAGTATGGGAAGTACATTCTTAAATATTTCCCTAGTCTCTTACTGTGAATTCTCAGCGTTTGATTCCCTTTTGTCCAGTCATTCAAGCTCATTCATTGTGAATTCCAAAGGTTTATACAGACTTGTTCCATATATACCAGCCCTCTAAACATAAATTATTATTACTTTGACACTAGAATAGCTATCATTTTGATTCTTAAGGGATTTTGAATACTTTCATACTGTTATATCACGTCTATGAGAACAAATTTTTAAGTTCTAAATCAACTTTAATCCTGAAACTCCAACTCATTTTGATGTGATAAAAAATGTAAACAGTATCGCACTCACTTCTTAGCTCTTCAACACCATTTCCCAGGGATGAAATTGTGTACTTTTCATATTAAAGGTCTTTGAACCATGTATTCCGAGAGCAACAAGCACATTCTTAAATATTTCCCTGGACTATTATTGTTAAATGTCACTGTTTGATTCAATTTTGTCCAGTGATTCAAGGTCATTCATTGAGAATTACTAATGTTAATACACCATAACCCTAACCTTCACTGTAGCCCTAACATAAACCAAGACTTTGCCCTAAACCTAACCCTAGCCCTAAACCGAAACCTTAAGCTAACCCTAAGAATAACCATAACCCCAACTCTAACCCGAGCTCTACTCCTATCCCTAAGCCTCACCCTAAACCTCACTTTCATTGTGAAATCCAATTGTTTATGGACCGTTTTCCCCTATATACCAGCTCTATTAACATGAGTGATTACAATTTTATATACTCTCCTACCTTTCGCACATCTTGGAATGCAAATTCTCAGTATGGTAACAGTGCCCTACATGTATTAAGGTACCACAAACGTATTACTAGTGTATCAGACACATTCGTAGTCATTTCCCAGGTCTGTGAGAGTGGAAACATTTCTTCCAGTTATCTGAGCCCTATGAAAAGGAAAGTTTTAATATTTAACCAACTTTCTTTCAAAAATGCCAACTCATCTGGACAAAATTATAAATGTAACCAGTATCCAACTCAGTTCTCTGCTCTTTGAAGACAACTTCCAGTGACTACACAGTTTCCGTCAGATATTAACGGTCTTTGAACCTTTATTCCCTGTATATGAAGCACATTCTTAAATATTTCCCTAGTCTCTTACTGTGAATTCTCAGTGTTTGATTCCCTTTTGTCCAGTCATTCAAGCTCATTCATTGTGAATTACAAGGGTTTTTACAGACTTGTTCCATTATACCAGCCCTTTAAACGTAATTATTATTATTTTGAACATTAGAATAAGTATCATTTTGATTCTTAAGGGTTTTGAATACTTTTATGCTCTTATATCATGTCTAGAAAAATGAATTTTTAAGTTTCTCACCAAATTATTCCAAAAAGGCCAACTGATTTTTAGGGAATAAAAAATGTAACAGTATCACACTCATTTTCAGCTCTTTCAACACGATTTCCCAGTGACTAAATTGTGTGCTACAGATATTAAATCTCTTTGAACATGTATTCCTAGTGTATAAAGCACATTCCTAAATATTCCCCTTGTCTATCATTGTTAAATTTCAGTGTTTGATAAACGCTTGTCCATGATTCAAGGTCATTCATTGTGAATTCCTAATGTTAATAAACGATAACCCTAATTTATAATCCAAACCCTTAGACGGACCCTACTTCTTGTCCTAAACCTAACTCTAACCCATATACTATCCATAACCAGAACCCTAACCCTAGCTCTAACTCTAACTGTAACTAAAGCTCTAGCCCTAACACTAACCCTAGCCGTAGTTCTAACTCTAACCCTTGCCATAGCCCTAACCCTTACTATAACCCTGACCTCAACCCTAACCCTCACCCTAACCTAACACTAGCCCTAGTCCTAACCCTAACCCTAACCCTAACCCTAACCCTAGCCCGAACCCTAACCCTAACCCTAACCCTAACCCTAGCCTGAACCCTAACCCTAACCCTAAACCTAACCCTAACCCTAACCCCAACCCTAAACTTAACACTAACCGTAGCCCGAACCCTAACTCTAACCCTAATCCTAACCCTACCCCTAACCCTAGCCCGAACGCTAACCCTATCCCTAGCCCTAACACTAGCCCTAACCCAAACCCTAACCCTAACCCTAGCCTGAACCCTAACCCTAACCCTAACCCTAACCCTTGCCCTAACACTAGCCCTAGCCCTAACCTTTACACTAACAATAAGCTGTCATTATTACCCGTAGGAAAATAAAGTTTTAAGGTATCTGAGTCCTATGAAAATGAATGTTTGAATGTCTAACCCACCTTTTGTCAAAAACGCCAACTCATTTCACTGAAGTATAAATTTAACCAGTATCTAACTCAGTTCCCTTGTCTTTGGACGGCATTTCCCAGTGACTACAGTTTCCTTCAAACTTTAATGCTCTTCTAACCTATATTCCTAGTAAGTGAAGCACATTCTTAAATATTTCCCTAGACTCTTACTGTGAATTAAAGTGTTTGATTTCCTTTTGTCTATTCATTCAAGCTCATTTATTGTAAATTCCAAGGATTTATACAGCCTTGTTCCATATACACCAGTTCTTTAAACATAAATTATTACTACCTTGAAAACTAGAATAGCTATCATTTTGATTCTTAATGGTTTTAGAATACTTTCATACTGTTATATCAGGTCTATGAGAACGAATTTTTAAGTTCTAAACCAACTTTAATCCTAAACGCCAGCTCATTTTGATGTGATAAAAAATGTAAACAGTATCGCACTCACTTCTTAGCTCTTCAACACCATTTCCCAGGGACGAAATTGTGTACTTTTCATATTAAAGGTCTTTGAACTATGTATTCCTAGAGCATCAAGCACATTCTTAAATATTTCCCTTGACTATTATTGTTAAATCTCACTGTTTGATTCAATTTTGTACAGCGATTCAAGGTCATTCATTGAGAATTACTAATGTTAATACACCATAACCCTAACCTTAACCGTAGCCCTAACATAAACCGAGCCTTTGCCCTAAACCTAACCCTCGCCCTAAACCGAAACCTTAACCTAACCCTAGGAATAACCATAACCCCAACTATAACCCTAGCTCTCGCCCTATTTCTAAGCCTCACCCTAAACCTAACCTTCATTGTGAAATCCAATGTGTATGCAGCGTTTTTCCATATATACCAGCTCTATTAACATGAGTGATTACAATTTTATAGACTCTTCTACCTTTCACACATCTTGGAATGCCAATTCTCAGTATGGTAACAGTACCCTACATGTATTAAGGTACCACAAACGTATTACTAATGTATCAGACACATTGGTAGTCATTTCCCAGGTCTGTGAGAGTTGTAACATTTATTCCAGGTATCTGAGCCCTATGAAAAGGAAAGTTTTAATATTTAACCAACTTTCTTTCAAAAATGCCAACTCATCTGAACTAAATTATAAATGTAACCAGCATCCAACTCAGTTCTCTGCTGTTTGAAGACAACTTCCCATGACTACACAGTTTCCGTCAGATATTAACGCTCTTTGAACCTTTATGCCCTGTATATGAAGCACATTCTTAAATATTTCCCTAGTCTCTTACTGTGAATTCTCAGTGTTTGATTCCCTTTTGTCCAGTCATTCAAGCTCAGTCATTGTGAATTCCAAGGGTTTTTACAGACTTGTTCCATTATACCTGCCCTTTAAACGTAATTATTACTACTTTGAACATTAGAATAACTATCATTTTGATACTTAAGGGTTTTGAATACTTTTATGTTCTTATATCATGTCTAGGAAAACAAATTTTTAAGTTTCTCACCAAATTACTCCAAAAACGCCAACTCATTTTTAGGGAATAAAAAATGTAACAGTATCACACTCATTTTCAGCTCTTTGAACACGATTTCCCAGTGACTAAATTGTTTGCTACAGATAGTAAATCTCTTTGAACAGGTATTTCTAGTGTTCTAAACACAATCCTAAATAGTTCCCTTTTCTATCATTGTTAAATTTCAGCGTTTGATTCACTTTTGTACAGTGATTCAAGGTCATTCATTGTGAATTTGTAATGGTAATACACCATAACTTTAACCCAAATCCTATCCCTAACCCTAGCTCTAGCAGTAACCCTAATCCTAACCCTAGCCATAGCATAAGCTTAACTTTCACCCTAATCAATAAAATATATTTTTTAAAAAAAAGCCATGGGGGTCCATCTTCCTTTTGGTTTCGCATCGTCCCCAACGTGTAGCATCTCACCCTGGAATGGCATTCTACCCAGACAAGCGGACTACGGGCTTTTAAATTCTTCCCAGAGCTGTGTTAAGCCGGAGGCAACCGATACCATTATGCGCCAACTCCAGTACCCTCCAGTCTCACTATTAGCTGGGGCCACCTGAGGGACAGCTTTCGGCCGCACTCACGGTAGACGCCCATTCTTGAGGACTTGTACCATCTACTGCCATCCAGGGTCCTGGGACCACAGGGAAGAGGGGCTTTGGTGACCTCTATTGACCCTCTTTCCCATTACGTGGCCTCACCTGCCTATTCACTGGAGCACATCCAGCTGTTGCCCACACCTGAAGCTGTCGTTCACTGACATTTCCGTGTGTGTTGATCTGGGCAAGTCCACTCAGGCGATTACATCACCGATTCTGGATTTCCACCTGCCAGGGCCTCTGATGATGTAACCAGGTCCAGCTGGAGCGCGGGCTCCAGCGTCCTTGGCTCAAGAGACAGACTTCCCGCGGGCACCTGGCCCCTCACCCAGGTGTGCTAAGCAGATACTGCTTCCCAACCAAGGACACCTGCCCTGGATCACATGTCAACATCCGGGTATGCCCAAGGCACTGGCTCACGTGACCAACTTCAGGCTGACACCTGGACCTTCCCCTTGATGACATGAAGAGACCTGGCTGCCCACCCACCACCCCACCCCACCGCCCAGAAAGTACAGTACACCTCTGGGTACTTCCCAGACCCTGGCTCCCCCAAACAACATCCAATGGGCAACCTGGGCCCCCCTGCATTTTCTTGAGACAACGCTCCTAGATCGACAGAGCACTGAGACACACTGACCGGGCTTCTTGGCAGCTAAGGCGAAGGGTGGACTTCCCAAATGGCAGGACGTTGGCTTAAATAGGTAAAACCCACAGCCCCAGATCACCTTCTGCCCCTCTCTCATCAACAGGAGGGCAAGAATAGGGCCCCCAACCCTCTCTCAAAAAAGCAATGGGGGTACATCTTCCACTTGGGTCTGCATTGTCCCTAAAATGTGGCATCCCACCCTGGAATGGCCTTCTACCCAGACAACACGGACTCATGGCTTAGAAATTCAGCCCAGAGCTGTGTTAATCCCGAGGAAACCGATACCCTTATGCGCCAACTCCAGTACACTCCAGCCTCACTATTGGCTGGGGCAACCTGAGGGACAGCTTTTGGCCTCACTCACACCAAACGCCCTTCATTGAGGGCTTGTACATTCTGATGCCATCCAAGTTCCTGGGAACAAAGGGAAGTGGGGCTTTGGTGACCTCTATTGACCCCCCCTCCCCATTACCTGGCCTCACCTGCCTATCCACTGGAGCACATCCAGCTGTTGCCCGCACATGAAGCTGTCGCTCACCTGACATTTCCGGGTGTGTTGACGTGGGCAAGTCCAATCCGGCGATTACATCATTGCTTCTGGCTTTCCACCTGACCGGTCCCTGATGATGTAACCAGGTCCAGCTGGAGTGCAGACTCCTGCGCCCTTGGCTGATGAGAAGGACTTCCCTCGGGCACCTGGCTCCTTACCCTGGTATCCTAAGCAGGTCCTGCTTCCCAACTGAGCACACCACCCCTGGTTTTCGTGACAAGAATCGGGTATGCCCAAGGCCCTGGCTCACGTGACCAACTTCAGGCTGAAACCTGGACCTTCCCCTTGATGATGTGAAGAGGCCTGACTTGGCACCCAACACCCCACCCCACTGCCCATTATTTACAGTACACCTCCGAGTATTTTCCAGACCCTGTAACCTCCGAACAACATCCATTTGGCCACCTGGGCCCTCCTGCTTTTTATTGAGACACCGCTTCTTGTTCTCCAGGCACTGAGCTACACTGCCTGGGCTTCTTGGCAGCTCAGGCGGAGGGTGGACTTCCCAAATAGCAGGATGTTGGCTTAAATGAGTAAAACCCACAGCCCCAGATCACCATCTTCTCACACTCTGCCCCTCTCCCATCAACAGGAGGGCAAGCATAGGACTGCCACCCTTTCTCAAAAAAGCCATGGGAGTCCATCTTCCTCTGGAGTCCGCATCGTACCCAACCTGCGGCATCTCACCCTGGAATGGCCTTCTACCCAAACAAAACGGACTGCGGGCTTTGAAATTCAGCCCAGAGCTGTGTTAAGCCCGAGGCAACCGATACCCTTATGCCCCAACTGCAGTACCCTCCAGTCCCACTATTGGCGGTGGCTACCTGAGGGACAGCATTTGACCTCACTCTAGGCAAACGCCCTTTTTTGAGGACTTGTACCTTCTGGTGCAATCCAGGATCCTGGGACTACAGGGAAGTTGGGCTTTGGTGACCTCTATTGACCCTCCTGCCCATTCGTGGCCTCACTTGCCTATCCACTGGAGCACATCCTGCTGTTGCCCGCACCTGAAGCTGTCACGAACCTGACATTTCCTTGTGTGTTGACCTGGGCAAGTCCAATCCGGCGAATTCATAACCGATTCCAGCTTTCCACCTAGCCGGGCACCTGATGATATAACCAGGTCCAGCTGGAGTGCGGACTCCACCGCCATTGGCTCAAGAGACGGACTTCCCGCGGGCATCTGCACCCTTACCCTGGTGTTCGAAGCAGGTCCTGCTTCCCAAGTGAGCACACCTCCCCAGGATCACGTGACAACATCCGGATATGCCAAAGGCCCTGGCTCACGTGATCAACTTTGGGCAGGAACCTGCCCCTTCCCCCAGATGATGTGAAGAGGCCTGGCTGCCCACCCATCACCACACCACACCGCCCAAAATTTAAAGTACATCTCCGGGAGTTTCCCACACCCTGGAACCCCCAAACAGCATCCATTTGGCCACCTGGGCCCTCTTGCTTTTTCTTGAGACACAGTTCCTTGTTCGCCAGAGCACTTAGCCACACTGCCCAGGCTTCTTGGCAGCTCAGGCGGAGGCTGGACTTCCCAAATCGCAGGATGTTGGCTTAAATGAGTAAAACCCACAGCCCCAGATCACCATCTTCTCACACTCTGCCCCTCTCCCATCAACAGGAGGGCAAGCATAGGACTGCCAGCCCTCTCTCAAAAAAGCCATGGGGGTCCATCTTCCTCTGGAGTCCGCATTGTCCCCAACCTGCGGCATCTCACCCAGGAATGGCCTTCTACCCAAACAAAATGGACTGCGGGCTTTGAAATTCAGCCCAGAGCTGTGTTAAGCCCGGGGCAACCGATACCCTTATGCGCCAACTCCAGTCCCTCCAGTCTCACTATTGGCTGGGGCCACCTGAGGGAAAGCTTTTGGCCTCACTCACACCAAACGCCCTTCATTGAGGGCTGTACCTTCTGGTGCCATCCAGGTTCCTGGGAACACAGGGAAGTGGAGCTTTCGTGACCTCTATTGACCCCCCTCCCCATTAGGTGGCTTCACTTGCCTATCCACTGGAGCACATCCAGCTGTTGCCCGCTCGTGAAGCTGTAATTAACCTGACATTTCCATGTGTGTTGACCTGGGCAAGTCCAATCTGGCGATTACATAACTGCTACTGGCTTTCCACCTGGCCGGGCCCCTGATGGTGTAACCGGTTCCAGCTGGAATGCGCACTCCAGCGCCATTGGTTCAAGAGACGGACTTCCCGCGGGCCCCTGACCCCTTACTCTGGTGTCCCAAGCAGGTCCTGCTTCCCAAGTGAGCACACCACCCCAGGATCACGTGACAACATCCGGGTATGCCCAAGGCCCTGGCTCACGTGATCAACTTCAGGCAGGCACCTGGCCCTTTCCCCTGATGATGTGAACAGGCCTGGCTGCCCACCCACCACCACACCACACCTCCCAGAATTTACAGTACACCTCCGGGAATTTCCCACACCCTGGAACCCCCGAACAACATCCATTTGGCCACCTGGGCCCTCCTGCTTTTTCTTGAGACACCGCTCCTTGTTCACCGGAGCACTGAGCCACACTCCCCGGGCTTCTTGGCAGCTCAGGCGGAGGGTGGACTTCCCAAATCACAGGACATTGGCTTAAATGAGTAAAACCGACAACCCACATCATCTTCTCACACTCTGCCCCTTTCCCATCAACAGGAGGGCAAGCATAGGGCCGCCAGCCCTATCTCAAAAACGCCATGGGGGTCCATCTTCCTCTCGAGTCCCCATCATCCCCAACATGTGGCATCTCACCCTGAAATGGCCTTCTACCCAGACCAAACGGACTGGTGTCTTTGAAATTCAGCCCAGAGCTGTGTTAAGCTGGAGGTAACCTATACCCTTAAACCCCAACTCCAGTACCCTCCCATCTCAATATTGGTTGGGGCCAAATGAAGGACAGCTTTCTGCCTCACTCACGGCAAACCCCCTTTATTGAGGATTTGAACCTTCCTGTGCCATCCAGGGTCCTGGGACCACAGGGAAGTGGGGTTTTGGTGACCTCTATTGCCACTCCTCCCCATTACGTGCCCACACCTGCCTATCCACTGCAGCACATCCATCTGTTGCCCGCACATGAAGCTGTCCCTAACCTGACATTTCCGTGTGTGTTGACCTGGGCAAGTCCACTCAGGCGATTACATCACCGCTTCCGGCTTTCCACCTATCCGGGCACCTGATGATGTAACCAGGTCCAGCTGGAGTGCGGACTCCAGCCCCCTTGGCTCAAGAGACGGACTTCCGGCGGGCACCTGGCCCCTCACCTTGGTGTCCTAAGCAGGTCCTTCTTCCCAACCCAGCACACCTCCCCTGGATCACGTGGTAAAATCCACGTATGCCCAAGGCCCTGGCTCACATGACCAACTTCAGGCTGGCACCTGTCCCAACCCCCTTCTGATGTGAATATGCCTGGCTGCCCACCCGCCACCCGCTTCACCGCCCCTAATTTACAGTACACCTACAGCTACTTTCCTGTCCCTGGCACCCCCGAACAACATCCATTTGGCCACCTGAGCCCTCCTGCTTTTTCTTGAGACACCTCTCCTTGTTCGCCGGAGCACTGAGCCACACTGGCCGGGCTACTTGGCAGCTCAGCCGGAGGGTGGACTTCCCAAATCGCAGGACGTTGGCTTAAATGAGTAATACCCACAGCCCTAGATCACCATCGTCTCACACTCTGCCCCTCTCCCATCAACAGGAGGTCAAGCATAGGGCCACCAGCCCTCTCTCAAAAAAGCCATGGGGGTCAATCTTCCTCTGGAGTCCGCATTGTCCCAACCATGTGGCATCTGACACTGGAATGGCCTTCTACCCAGACAAAACGGACTGGGGGCTTTGAAATTCAGCCCAGAGCTCAGTTAATCCGGAGGCAACTGATACCCTTATGTGCCAACTCCAGCACCCTCCAGTCTCACTATTGGCTGGGGCCCCTTGAGGAACAGCTTTCGGCCTCACTCAGAGCAAACGCCCTTTATTGAGGACTTGTACCTCCTGGTGCCATCCAGGGTCCTGGGACCACAGGGAAGTGGGGCTTTGGTGACCTTTATTGACACTCCTCCCCATTACGTGGCCTCACCTGCTTATCCACTGGAGCACCTCCAGCTGTTCCCGCACCTGAAGCTGTGGATTACCTGACATTTCCGTGTGTGTTGACCTGGGCAAGTCCAGTCTGGCGATTACATCACCGCTTCCGGCTTTCCACCTGGCCGGGCCCCTGATGATGTAACCAGGTCCAGCTGGAGTTCGGACTCCAGGGCCCTTGGCTCAAGAGACTGACTTCCCACGGGGACCTGGCCCCTCACCCTGGTGTCCTAAGCAGGTCCTGCTTCCCAAACGAGCACACCTCCCCTGGATCACATGGCAACATCTGGGTATGCCCAAGGCCCTGGCTCACGTGACCAACTTCAGGCTGGCACCAGGCCCTTCCCCCTGATGACGTGAAGAGCGTGGCTGCCCACCCGCCACCCCACACTACCGCTCAGAGTTTACAGTACACCCCCGGGTATTTTCCAGACCCTGGAACCCCCAAACAACATCCATTTGGCCACCTGGGCCCTCCTTCTTTTTCTTTAGACACTGCTACTTGTTCGCCGGAGCACTGAGCCACACTGCCCGGGATTCTTGGCAGCTCAGGCGCAAGGTGGACTTCCCAAATCGCAGGACGTTGGCTTAAATGAGTAAAACCCACAGCCCCAGATCACCATCTTCTCACACTCTGCCACTCTCCCATCAACAGGAGGGCAAGCATAGGACTGCCAGCCCTCTCTCAAAAAAGCCATAAGGGTCCATCTTCCTCTGGAGTCCGCATTGTCCCCAACCTGCGGCATCTCACCCAGGAATGGCCTTCTACCCAAACAAAACGGACTGCGGGCTTTGAAATTCAGCCCAGAGCTGTGTTAAGCCCGGGGCAACCGATACCCTTATGCGCCAACTCCAGTCCCTCCAGTCTCACTATTGGCTGGGGCCACCTGAGGGAAAGCTTTTGGCCTCACTCACACCAAACGCCCTTTATTGAGGACTTGTACCTTCTCGTGCCATCCAGGGTCCTGGGACCACAGGGAAGTGGGGCTTTGGTGACCTCTATTGACCCTCCTCCCCATTACGTGGCCTTACCTGCCTATCTACTGGAGCACCTCCAGCTGTTGCCCTCACCTGAAGCTGTCGCTCACCTGACATTTCCGTGTGTGTTGACCTGGACAAGTCCACTCCGGCGATTACATCACCGCTTCCGGCTTTCCACCTGGCCGGGCCCCTGATGATGTAACCGGTCCAGCTGGAGTGCGGACTCCAGCGCCCTTTGCTCAAGAGCATGACTTCTCACGGGCACCTGTCCCCTCACCCTGGTGTTCTCAGCAGGTCCTGCTTCCCAACCGAGCACACCCCCCCTGGATCACGTAAAAACATCCAGGTATGCCCAAGGCCCTGGCTCACGTGACCATCTTCAGGCTGGCACCTGGCCCTTCCCCCTGATGACCTAAAGATGCCAGACTGCCACCCCGCCACCCCACTTCACTGTCCCTAATTTACAGTAAACCTACGGGTACTTCCCAGTTTCTGGCACCCCGAACAACATCCATTTGGCCACCTGGGCCCTCCTGCTTTTTCTTGAGACACCCCTCCTTGTTTGCCGGAGCACTGAGCCACACTGCCCGGGCTTCTTGGCAGCTCAGGCGGAGGCTGGACTTCCCAAATCGCAGGATGTTGGCTTAAATCAGTAAAACCCACAGCCCAGATCACCTTCTTCTCACACTCTGCCCCTCTCCCATCAATGGGAGGGCAAGCATAGGGCCACCAGCCCTCTCTCAAAAAAGCCATGGGGGTCCATCATCCTCTGGAGTCCGCATCGTCCCGACCATGTGGCATCTGACCCTGGACTGGCCTTCTACCCAGACAAAACGGACTGGGGGCTTTGAAATTCAGCCCAGAGCTCTGTTAAGGCGGAGGCAATCGATACCCTTATGCGCCAACTCCAGCACCCTCCAATCTCACTATTGGCTGGGGCCCCCTGAGGAACAGCTTTCGGCCTCACTCTAGGCAAACGCCCTTTATTGAGGGATTGTACCTTCTGGTGCCATCCAGTGTCCTGGGACCACAGGGAAGTGGGGCTTTGGTGACCTCTGTTGACCCTCCTCCCCATTACGTGGCCTCACCTGCCTATCCACTGGAGCACCTCCAGCTGTTGCCCGCACCTGAAGTTGTTGCTCACCTGACATTTCCGTGTTTGTTGACCTGGGCAAGTCCAATCCGGCGATTACATAACCGCTTTCGGTTTTCCACCTGGCTGGGCCCCTGATGATGTAACCAGGTCCAGCTGAGTGCGGACTCCAGCGCCCTTGGCTCAAGAGATGGACTTCCCGCGGGGACCTGGCCCCTCACCCTGGTGTCCTAAGCAGGTCCTGCTTCCCAAACGAGCACACCTCCCCTGGATCAAGTGGCAACATCCGCGTATGCCCAAGGCCCTGGCTCACGTGACCAACTTCAGTCTCGCACCTGACCCTTCTCCCTGATGACGTAAAGAGGCCTGGCTCCCCACTCGACCGCGCCTTACCCCCACTGCCCAGGCATCACAGGATTCTTTCAGGTATTTCTTAGGTCCTGGCACCCCTGACCAACATCCAGTTGGCAACCTGGGCCCTCCTCCTTTTTGTGGATACACCGCTCCTTGTTCGCCGGATCACTGAGCAACACTGCCCGAGCTTCTTGGCAACTCAGGCTGAGGGTGGACTTCCTTAATCACTGGAAGTTGGGTTAAATGACTAAAACCCACAGCCCCAGATCACGGTCTCCTCACAGGCTGCCCCGATCCCTTCGACAGGGGGGCAAGCAGGGGGCTGCCAGCCCTCTCTCAAGAAAGCCATGGGGGTCCATCTTTCCTGGGAGTTCGCATTGTCCCCAACATATGGCATCTCACCCTGCAATGGCCTTCTACCTAGACAAAACGGACTGCGGGCTCTAAAATTCAACCCAGAGCTGTGTTAAGCCCCAGCCAACCGTTTCCCTTCTTGCAGCCACCTCCAGTCCCCTCCAGTCTCACCAGTGGCTGGGGCAACCTGAGGGCCAGCTTTCGCCCTCACTCAAGGCAAACTCCCTTCTTTGAGGAATTATACCTTCTGGTGCTATCCAGGGTCTGGGGACCAGAGTGAAGTGGGGCTTTGGTGACCCCTAGTGACCATCCTCCACATTAGGTGGCCTCACCTGCCTATCCACTGGAACACATCCAGCTGTTGCCCGGGCCTGAAGCGTTTGCTCACCTGACATTTCTGTGTGTGTTGACCTGGGCAAGTCCACCCCGGCGGTTACATAACCGATTCTGTCTGTCCACCTGGCTGGCCCCCTGATGCCGTAATCAGGTCCAGCTGGCGTGTGGACTCCAGCGCCCTTGGCTAAGTGACAGACTTCCCATGGGCACCTGGCCCCTTGCCCTGATGACGTCAGCAGGTCTCACTTCCCAAACGACCCCTCCTTCCCTGGCTCCCATGACAACATACAGGTGTGCTCAACACCCTGTCTCATGTGACCAACTTCAGGCTAGTACCTGGACCCTCAACCTGATGACGTAAAGAGGCCTGGCTTCCCACCCAACCCCCCGCAACCCAACGCCCAGGTGTCATAGGACACTTCCGGGTATTTCCCAGGCCCTGGAACCCCTGACCAACATCCAGTTGGCCACCTATGCCCTCCTCCTTGTTTCTGAGACCCAGCTCCTTGTACGCCAGAGCACTGAGCCACACTGCCTGGCTTCTAAGCGCCTAAGGCGGAGAATGGACTTCCCAAATCGCTGGAAATTCGGTTAAATTCCTAAAACCCTCAGCACCAGATCAACATCTTCTCACAGGCTTCCTCCAATCCAGTCGACAGGGCGGAAAGCAGGGGGCCGTCAGCCCTCCTTCAAGAAAGCCATGGAGGTCCATCTGCCTCAAGACTCCGCATCGTCCCCAACATGGGACATGTCACCCTGGAATGGCATTACCCAGACACAATGGACTGTGGGTTTTGAAATCCCAGGCAGAGCTGTGTTAAGCCCCAGCCAACCATTTTCCTTCTTGCAGCCAACTCCAGTCCTGTCCAGTCTCACTAATGGCTGGGGCAACCTGAGGGCCTGCTTTCGGCCTCACTCACAGCAAACACCATTCATTGAGGACTTTAACCTTCTTGGTACCATCCAGGATCCGGGAACCACAGTGAAGTGAGCCTTTGGCGAATCCTTGTTACCCTCCTTAACATTAGGTGGCCCCACCTGCCTATCCACTAATATTTCCCTAGTCTATCATTATGAATTCTCAGTGTTTGATTCACTTTTGTCCAGTAATTCAAGGTCATACATTGTGAATTCCTAATGTTTATACACCATAACCCTAACCTTAACCTAACCCTAACCCTAACCCTAGCCCTAAACCTAACCCTAACCCTAACACTAGCCCTAACCCAAACGCTAACCCTAAACATAGCCTTAACCCTAACCGTAACTTTAACCCGAGCTCTAGCCCTAGCCATAACCCTAACCTTAAACCTAACCTTAACCCTAGCCATAGCTCTAAACCTAACCCTAGCCCTAACCATAACCCTAACCCTAACCCTAGCCCTAACACTAGCCCTAACAGTAACCATAACCTTAGCTCTTGCCCTAACTCTAACCCTGACCCTGACCCTAGCCCTAGCCCTAGCCCTAACCCTAACCCTAACCCTAGCCCTAACGCTGACCCTAGTTCTAGCCCTAAACCTAACTCTAACCCTAACCCTAGCCCTAACTCTAAACCTAATCCTAGACCTAAACCTAACCCTAGCCCTAACCTTAGCCCTAACCCTAACCCTAACACTAACACTAACACTAATCCTAGCCCTAACATTAGCCCTAACCCTAACCCTAACCCTTACCCTAACCCTAACCGTTACCCTAACCCTAACCCTAGCCCAGACACTAGCCATAGCCAAAACCCTGCGGAACCCATAACCATAGCCCTAACTCTAGCCCTAGCCCTAGCCCTAACCCTAACCCTAGCCCTAACCCTAACCCTAACCCTAACCTTAACCCTAACCCTAAACTGTCATATCAGCTTTATGAAAATAACTTTGTAAGGTATCTGAGCCCTATGAAAATGAATGTTTAAATGTTTAACCAACCTTCTTTCAAAAACGCCAACTCATTTAGACAAAATTAAAATGTAACCAGGTGCAACTCAATTCTCAGCCCTTTGAACAAGATTTCCCAGTAACTACTCCATTTCCTTCACATATTTAAGATTTTTGAACATGTTTTCGTAGTATATGAAGCACATTCCTAAATATTTCTCTAGTCTATCACTGTGAATTCTCAGTGTTTGATTCCCTTTTGTCCAGTGATCCTAGCTCATTCATTGTGAATTCCTAATATTTATACACCATAACCCTTACCTAAAGCCTAACCCTAAACCTAACTGTAACCCTAGCCCTAGCCTAAACATAACCCTAGCCCTAACCCTAATCCTAACTCTAACCCGAGTTCTAGCCCTATCCCTAACCCTAACCCTAAACCTAACCTTAACCCTAGCCCTAGACCTAACCCTAACCCTATACCTAACACTAGCCCTAACTCTAACCCGAGCTCTAGCCCTATCCCTAACCCTAATCCTAAACCTAAACTTAACCTTAGCCCTAGCCCTAACCCTAACCCTGGCCCTAACACTAGCCCTTGCCCTAAACCTAAACCTAACCCTAACCCTATCCCTAACACTAATGGAACCCATAACAGTAGCCCTAAATCTAGCCCTAGCACTAGACCAAACCCTAACCCTAACTTTAACCCGAGCTCTAGCCCTATCCTTAACCCTAACCCTAAAGCTAACCCTAACTCTAACCCTAGCCCTAGCGCTAACACTAACCCTAACCCTAACTCTAGCCCAAACCCTAGCCCTAGCCCAAACCCTAACCCTATCCCTAACCCTAACCTTAACCCTGTCCTTAACACTAACACTAATCTGTCACTATCAGCTGTATGAAAATAACTTTTGAAGTTATCTGAGCCCTATGAAAATGAATGTTTAAATGTTTAATCAACCTTCTTTCAGAAACACCAACTCATTGAACTGAATTATAAATGTAACCAGTATCCAACTCAGTTCTCTACTCTTTGAACATGATTCCCTAGTGATTAAACAGTTTCCATCAGATATTGTGGCTCTAAGAACAGGTATGTCTAGTGTTTCAAGTACATTCCTAAATATTTCCCTAGTCTATCATTGTGAATTCTCAGTGTTGGATTGACTTTTGCCCAGTAATTCAGGCTCATTCTTTGAGAGTTCCAAGTGTTTATACAGTGTTTTTCCATATATACCAGCTCTATTAACATGAGTGATTACAATTTTATAAAGTATCCTACCTTTCACACATCTAGAAATACAAATTCTCAGTATTTTAACAGTGCCCTACATGTATTAAGGTTCACAAATGTATTCCAAGTGTTTCAGACACATTCCTAGACATTTCCCTGGTCTGTCATTTTTAGCTATGAGACTTTTAACATTTTTTACAGGTATCTGAGCCCTATGAAAATGAATGTTTGAATGTTTAACCAACCTCCTATCAAAAACGCCAACTCATTTAGACTAAATTATGATTGTAACCAGTATCCAACTCAGTTCTATAGTCTTTGAACATGATTTCACAGTTTCCTTCAGATATTAAAGCTCTATGAACATGTATGCCTAGTATATGAAGCACATTCTTAAATGTTTACCTAGTCTCACTGTGTATTCTTCAGTGTTTGATTCCCTTTTGTCAAGTGATTTCAATATCACTCATTTTGAATTCCAAGGGTTTATACAGCATTGTTCTATATGTATCAGCTCTTTAAATGTAAATTATTACTACTTTGACACTAGAATAACTATCATTTTGATTCCGAAGGGTTTTGAATACTTTCATACTGTTATATCAGGTCTATGAAAACGAATTTTTAAGTTTCTAACCAACTTTAATGCTAAAACGCCAACTCATTTTGATGTAATAAAAAATGTAAACAGTATCGCACTCACTTCTCAGCTCTTTGACACGATTTCCCAGTGACTAAATAGTGTGCTTTTGATATTCAAGGTCTTTGAACATGTATTCCTAGGTTAAGAAGCACATTCCTAAATATTTCTCTTGTCTATCATTGTTAAACCGCAGCGTTTGATTCACTTTTGTCCAGTGATTCAATGTCATTCATTGTGAATTCCTAATGTTAATAAACCATAACCCTAATCTTAATCCTAACACTAACCCTGACCTTATCCCTTGCCCTAAACCTAACACTAACGCAAATCCTAGCCATAACCTGAACCCTAACCCTAGCCCTAACCCTAACCCTAACTCTAACCCTAGCCCTAACACTAGCCTTAGCCCTAACTCTAACCCTAACCCTAACCCTAACCCTAACCCTAAAGGTAACCATAATCCTAGCCCTAACACTATGCTTAGCCATCACCGTAACCCTAATCCAAACCCTAAACCTAACCCTAAACCTAAACTTAACCCCATCCCAAGCTCTAACCCTAACCTTAACCCTAGCTGTAGCCCTAACCTTAACTCTCAACCTAATGCAAGCCCTAACCCTAACCCTAACCCTAACCCTAACCCTAACCCTAACACTAAGCCTAACCCTAGCCCAAAGCCTAGCCCTAACCCTAACACTAACCCTAACCCTAGCCCTAACACTAATCCTAAACCTTTCACCAAAACTAATCATAACCCTTACCCTAGCTCTTTCCCTAAACCTAACCTTAATGCTAGCCCTCGCCCTAACCCTAACCCTAACCTTAATGGCAGCTCTAGCCGTAACCCTAACCTTAACCCTAGCCAAGCCTAACCTTAACTTTCACCCTAACCCTAGATCTAACAGTATCCCTAGTCCTAGCCCTAGCCCTAGCCCTAACCCTAACCCTAACCCTAACCCTAACCTTAACACTAACACTAAACTGTCACTATCAGCTGTATGAAAATAACTTTTTAAGGTATCTGAGCCCTATGAAAATGAATGTTTGAGTGTTTAACCAACCTTTTGTCAAAAACGCCAACTCATTTAGATTGAAGTATAAATGTAACCAGTATCTAACTCAGTTCCCTAGTCTTTGAATGTGATTTTTCAGTGACTACAGTTTCCTTCAGACATTAATGCTCTTTTAACCTATATTCCTAGTATGTGAAGCACATTCTGAAATATTTCCCTAGTCTCTTACTGTGAATTCTCAGTGTTTGATTCCATTTTGTCCAGTCATTCAAGCTCATTCATTGTGAATTCCAAGGGTTTATACAGCCTTGTTCCATATATACCAGCTCTTTAAATGTAATTTATTACTTTGACACTAGAATAACTATCATTTTGATTCTTAAGGGTTTTGAATGCTTTCATGCTGTTATATAAGGTCTATGAAAATGAATTTTTAAGTTTTTAACCAAATTTAATCAAAAATGCCAACTCATTTTGACGGAATAAAAAATGTAGACAGTATTGCACTCTCTTCTAAGCTCTTCAACATGATTTCCCAGTGACTAAATTTTGTGCTTTTGATATTAAAGGTCTTTGAACATGTATTCCTAGTGTAAGAAAAACATTCCTAAATATTCCCCTTGTCTTTTATTGTTATATCTCACTGTTTGATTCAATTTTGTCCAGTGATTCAAGGTCATTCATTGAGAATTCTTAATGTTAATACACCATAACCCTAACCTTAACTGTAGCCCTAACCTAAACCTAGCCTTTGCCCTAAACCTAACCCTAGCCCTAAACCAAAACCTAAACCTAACCATAGGAATTACCATAACCCTAACTCTAACCAGAGCTCTAGCCCTATCCCTAAGCCTAACCCTAAATCTAACTTTCATTGTGAAATCCAAGTGTTTATGCAGTGTTTTTCCATATATACTAACTCTATTAACATGAGTGATTTCAATTTTATAGACTATCCTACCTTTCACAAATCTTGGAATGCAAATTCACAGTAGGGTAACAGTGCCCTACATGTATTAAGGTTCCACAAAGGTATTACAAGTGTTTCAGACACATTCTTAGGCATTTCCCAGGTCTGTGTGAGTTTAACATTTCTTACAGGAATCTGAGCCCTATGAAAAGGAAGGTTTGAATGTATCACCAACTTTCTTTCAAAAACGCCAACTCATTTCACTGAAGTATAAATGTAACTGGTATCTAACTCAGTTCTCTAGTCTTTGAACACAATTTCTCAGTGACTACACAGTTTTCTTCAGACATTAATGCTCTTTGAACATATATTCCTAGTATGGGAATCACATTCTTAAATATGTCCCTAGTCGATCACTGTGAATTCTCAATGTTTGATTCACTTTTATCCAGTCATTCAAACCCATTCATTGTGAATTCCAAGGGTTTATACAGCCTTGTTCCATATATACCAGCCCTTTAAACATAAATTATTACTACTTTGACACTAGAATAGCTATCATTTTGATTCTTAAGGGATTTTGAATACTTTCATACTGTTATATCAGGTCTATGAGAACAAATTTTTAAGTTTTAAACCAACTTTAATCCTAAAATGCCAACTCATTTTGATGTAATAAAAAATGTAAACAGTATTATGCTCACTTCTCAGCTCTTCAACACGATTTCCCAGGGACGAAATTGTGTACTTTTCATATTGAAGGTCTTTGAACATGTATTCCTAGTGCAACAAGCACATTCTTAAATATTTCCCTTGCCTATTATTGTTAAATCTCACTGTTTGATTCAATTTTGTCCAGTGATTCAAGGTCATTCATTGAGAATTCCTAATGTTAATACACCATAACCCTAACCTTAACCGTAGCCCTAACATAAACCGAACCTTTGCCCTAAACCTACGCTAGCTCTAAACTGAAACCTAAACCTAACCCTAGGAATAACCATAACCCTAACACTAACCCGAGCTCTAACCCTATCCCTAAACATAACCTTCTTTGTGAAATCCTAGTGTTTATGCAGCGTTTTTCCATATATACCAGCTCTATTAACATGAGTGATTTCAATTTTATAGACTATCCTACCTTTCACACATCTTAGAATGCAAAATCACAGTAGGATAACAGTGCCTTACATGTATTAAGGTTCCACAAATGTATTACAAGTGTTTCAGACACATTCTTAGACATTTCCCAGGTCTGTGAGAGTTGTAACATTTCTTACAGGTATCTGAGCCCTATGAAAAGGAAGGTTTGAATGTATCACCAACTTTCTTTCAAAAACGCCAAATCTTGCCTAAACTGGTTTGGCTCAGTGGATAGAGCATTGGCCTGCGGACACAAGGGTCCCAGGTTCGATTCCAGTCAAGGGCATGTACCTTGGTTGCCAGCACATACCCGGGAGGGAGTGTGCAGGAGGCAGGTGATAGATGTTTCTCTCTCGTGGATGTTTCTAACTTTTGTCCCTCTTCTTCCTCAATGAAAAAATCAATAAAATACATTTTTTTAAAAAAAGAAAGAAAAGGAAGGTATGAATGTTTAACCAACCTTCTTTCAAAAACGCCAAATCATTTAGACTAAATGATAAATGTAACCAGTATCCAACTCAGTTCTCCAGTCTTTGAGCACGATTTCCCAGGGACTACTCAGTATCCTTCAGACATTAATGCTCTTTTAACCTATATTCCTAGTATGTGAAGCAAATTCTTACATATGTCCCTAGTCTATCACTGTGAATTCTCAATGTTTGATTCACTTTTGTCCAATCAAGCTCAATCATTGTGAATTCCAAGGGTTTATACAGCCTTGTTCCATATATATCAGCCCGTTAAATGTGAATTATTACAACTTTGAACATTAAAATAACTATCATTTTGATTCTTAAGGGTTTTGAATACTTTCATACTGTTATATCAGGTTTAGGAAACCGAATTTTTAAGTTTCTAACCAACATTAATGCAAAAACGCCAACGCGTTTTGACGCAATAAAAAATGTAAGAGTATCACATTCCCTTCTCAGCTCTTTGAACACGATTTACCAGGGACTAAGTTGTGTGCTGTAGATATTAAAGCTCTTTGAACATGTATTCCTAGTGTATAAAGCACAATCCTAAATATTTCCCTTGTCTATCATTGTTAAATTTCAGGGTTTGATTCACATTTGTACAGTGATTCAAGGTCATTCATTGTGAAGTCGTAATGTTAATACACCATAACCTTAACACAAACCCTATCCCTAGCCCTACCTCT
Organism: Plecotus auritus; assembly: GCF_963455305.1. NCBI lineage: Eukaryota > Metazoa > Chordata > Mammalia > Chiroptera > Vespertilionidae > Plecotus > Plecotus auritus. The sequence goes on along the minus strand of NC_137773.1, from coordinate 115,923,318 downwards.
TGCCGTAAACCTAACCCTAACAATAACCCTAGCCCTAACCTAAAACCTAAACCTCACCCTAGCCATAACACTAGCCCTAGCCCTAACCTTTACACTAACAATAAACTGTCATTATTAGCTGTATGAAAATAACTTTTTAAGGAATCTGAGCCCTATGAAAATGAATGTTTGAATGTTTAACCAACTTTTTGTCAAAAACGCCAACTCATTTCACTGAAGTATAAATGTAACTGGTATCTAACTCAGTTCTCTAGTCTTTGAACACAATTTCCCAGTGACTACACAGTTTTCTTCAGACATTAATGCTCTTTGAACATATATTCCTAGTATGGGAAGCACATTCTTAAATATGTCCCTAGTCGATCACTGTGAATTCTCAATGTTTGATTCACTTTTGTCCTGTCACTCAAACTCAATCATTGTGAATTCCAAGGGTTTATACAGCCTTGTTCCATATATACCAGCCCTTTAAACATAAATTATTACTACTTTGGCACTAGAATAGCTATCATTTTGATTCTTAAGGGATTTTGAAAACTTTCATACTGTTATATCAGGTCTATGAGAACAAATTTTTAAGTTTTAAACCAACTTTAATCCTAAAACGCCAACTCATTTTGATGTAATAAAAAATGTAATCAGTATGACACTCACTTCTCAGCTCTTCAACACGATTTCCCAGGGACGAAATTGTGTACTTTTCATATTGAAGGTCTTTGAACATGTATTCCTAGTGCAACAAGCACATTCTTAAATATTTCCCTTGCCTATTATTGTTAAATCTCACTGTTTGATTCAATTTTGTCCAGTGATTCAAGGTCATTCATTGAGAATTCCTAATGTTAATACACCATAACCCTAACCTTAACCGTAGCCCTAACATAAACCGAACCTTTGCCCTAAACCTACGCTAGCTCTAAACTGAATCTTAAACCTAACCCTAGGAATAACCATAACCCTAACACTAACCCTAGCTCTAGCCCTATCCCTAAACATAACCTTCTTTGTGAAATCCTAGTGTTTATGCAGCGTTTTTCCATATATATAAGCTCTATTAACATGAGTGATTTCAATTTTATAGACTATCCTACCTTTCACACATCTTGGATGCAAATTCACAGTAGGGTAACAGTGCCCTTCATGTATTAAGGTTCCACAAAGGTATTACAAGTGTATCAGACACATTCGTAGGCATTTCCCAGGTCTGTGAGAGTTGTAACATTTCTTACAGGTATCTGAGCCCTATGAAAAGGAAAGTTTTAATGTTTAACGAATTTTCTTTCAAAAATGCAAACTCATCTGGACTAAATTATAAATGTAACCAGATCCAACTCTGTTCTCTGCTCTTTGAAGACAAATTCTCAGTGACTACACAGTTTCTGTCAGATACTAACGCTCTTTGAACTTTTATTCCTTGTATATGAAGCACATTCTTAAATATTTCCCTAGTCTCTTACTGTGAATTCTCAGTGTTTGAGTCCCTTTTGTCCAGTCATTCAAGCTCATTCATTGTGAATTCCAAGGGTTTATACAGACTTGTTCCATATATTCCAGCCCTTTAAATGTAAATTATTACTACTTTGAAACTAGAATGACTATCATTTTGATTTTTAAGTGTTTTCAGTACTTTCATACTGTTATATTAGGTCTATGAGAACGAATTTTTAAGTTTTATACCAACTTTAATCCTAAAACGCCAAATATTTTGATGTAATGAAAAATGTAAACAGTATCGCACTCACTTCTCAGCTCTTCAACACGATTTCCCAGGGACGAAATTGTGTACTTTTCATATTAAAGGTCTTTGAACATGTATTCCGAGAGCAACAAGCACATTCTTAAATATTTCCCCTTGACTATTATTATTAAATCTCAATGTTTGATTCAATTTTGTCCATTGATTCAAGTTCATTCATTGATAATTCCTAATGTTAATATACCATAACCCTAACCTTCACCATAGCCCTAACATAAACTGAGCTTTTTCCCTAAACCTAACCCTAGGTCTAAACCGAAACCGAAACCAAACCCTGGGAATAACCATAACCCTATCTCTAACCCGAACTCTAGCCCTATCCTTAAGCCTAACCCTAAACCTAACCTTCATTGTGAAATCCAACTGTTTATGCAGCGTTTTTCCATATATACCAGCTCTATTAACATGAGTGATTTCAATTTTATAGACTCTCCTACCTTTCACACACCTTGGAATGCAAATTCTCAGTATGGTAACAGTGCCCTACATGTATTCAGGTACCACAAACGTATTAGTAGTGTATCAGACACATAAGTAGTCATTTCCCAGGTCTGTCAGAGTTGTAACATTTCTTACAGGTATCTGAGCCCTATGAAAAGGAAAGTTTTAATGTTTAACCAACTTTCGTTCAAAAATGCCAACTCATCTGGACTAAATTATAAATGTAACCAGTATCCAACGCAGTTCTCTGCTCTTTGAAGACATCTTCCCAGTGAATACACAATTTACGACAGATATTAAGGCTCTTTGAACCTTTATTCCCTGTATAAGAAGCACATTCTTAAATATTTCCCTAGTCTCTTACTGTGAATACTCATTGTTTGATTCCCTTTTGTCCAGTCATTCAAGCTCATTCATTGTGAATTCCAAGGGTTTACACAGACTTTTTCCATTATATCAGGCCTTTAAACATAAATTATTACTACTTTGAACATTAGAATAACTATCATTTTGATTCTTAAGTGTTTTGAATACTTTCATACTGTTATATCAGGTCTAGTAAGAGGAATTTTTAAGTTTCTAACCAACATTAACCCAAAAACGCCAACTTATTTTGACGCAATAAAAAATGTAACAGTATCACACTCCCTTCTCAGCTCTTTGAACACGATTTACCAGGGACAAAATTCTATGCTATAGATAATAAAGCTCTTTGAAAATGTATTCCTAGTGTATAAAGCACAATCCTAGATATTTCCCTTGTCTATCATTGTTAAATTTCAGGGTTTGATTCACATTTGTACAGTGATTCAAGTTCAATCATTGTGAAGTCATAATGTTAATACACCATAACCTTAACACAAACCCTATCCCTAAACTAACCTCTGGAGAGGCAGTAGTGCTCAGGTGGATCAGTGCTTGGGGTCCAGAGACCAGCAGGAAATGCTGACGTCATTGAAGGGAAAGGGCCACGTGGATAGCCAGAAATGCCCAGTTTTCAAGTGCTTGGGTCTCTAGGGCTGGCCGGAAGTGCTGACGTCATAGAGGGGGTGTGGCCACAAGAAGACCTGAAAAGCTCAGGTGCATAAGGGCTTGGGGACCGGGGACCAGCAGGAATTGCTGACGTCATTGGAGGGAAGGGGCCACGTGGAGAGCCAGAAATGCTCAGGTGGACAAGTGCTTGGGACTCTCCAGCCGGCCAGAAATGCTGATGTCAACCAGGGGAGGGGTCATGTAGAGAGCCAGATGAATGCATTATAGGTAGGGTGGGTAGAGGTCACAAACGCCCCCACTTCCATGGGTCCATGCTCTGGAATTTTGGACACGGTACCTGTTCTCAGGGAAGGGCGTTCCCCATGAATTAAGCAAAAAAATGGGACTTAGGGCTCAGGAACTGTAAGTGAGACTGGAGGGACAGATTTTACGCCCAGTACTGAAAGGCTTTTCAGAGTCTCAACACTGCTTTTTCCCAGATTAAAAAACCTCAGGCAGGAGTGTCAAAGTGTCAGGTCAGTCCAGTGTGAGGTGCCCGCATGTTGAGGACCATGCGGGGTTCCTGGCCTCAAAGTCGCCCAGGGAAGTTTTAAAGGAGTGCTGGCAGCTGGCTGCCTGTAACCCTGCCCAGCTGGGAAGAGTAAGTCTGTGAGCAGAAGTTGAGCTGGGGCTGTGGGGGTTAGGCCCTTAAGTGAACTTCCAGAGATGGGGAAGTCACCCCGCTTCTTAGGAGCTCAGTAGACAGCCTTGTGGGTCATTGGTCAGGCGAACAAGGGGGTTAATGGCCGAAAACGCTCACGTGAACAAAATTGGGGCCCTGTGACCAGCTTTTAGTGGTCATATCATCAGTGGAGTTTGGAAAGCTGGACAGCCAAAAGTGCTCAGGTGGATAAGGGCTTGGGGTCCGGAGACCAGCAGGAAATGCTGACGTCATTGAAGGGAAAGGGCCACGAGGATAGCCAGAAGTGCTCAGGTGTTAAAGTACTTGGGACGCTGGAGCTGGCCGGAAGTGCTGACGTCATCGAGGGGGAGTGGCCACATGAATAGACCCAAATGCTCAGGTGGATAAGGGCTTGGGGACAGGGGACCAGCAGGAAGTGCTGATGTCATTGGAGGGAAGGAGCCACGTGGAGAGCCAGAAATGCTCAGAAGGACAAGTGCTTTGGGCTCTCTGGCAGGCCAGAAGTGCTGACGTCATCAAGGGGAGGGGCCATGTAGAGAGCCAGGTGAATGCATTCAAGGGAGGGTCGCTAGAGGTCACAAACTCCCCAACTTCCATGGGTCCATGCTCTGGAATATTGGACATGGTACCTGTTCTCAGGAAAGGGCATTCCCCATGAATTAAGCAAAAAACTGGGACTTAGTGCTTGGGGAAGTGTAAGTCAGCCTGGAGGGGCAGGCTTTACGCCCAGTACTGAAAGGCTTTTCAGGGTCTCAACACTGCTTTTTCCCATATTTCAAAATGTCAGGGAGGACTGTCAGAGTCCCAGGTCAGTCCAGTGTGAGGTCGCCACATGCTGGGGACCATGCGGGGTCCCTGGCCTCATCGACGCCCAGGGAGGTTTTAAATAAACGCTGGCAGCCACATGCCTGTAACCCTACCCCACTGGGAAGAGTAAGTCTATAAGGAGAAGTTGAGCTGGGGCTATGGGTTTTAGGCTCGTAAGCGAACTTTCAGAGATTCGGAAGTCACCCTGCTTCTTAGTAGCTCAAAAGACAGCCTTGTGGGTCATTGGTCAGGCGAACAAGGGTGGTTAACTACCGAAAACGCTCAAGTGAACAAATGTTTGGGCCTGTGACCAACTATTAGTGGTCATATCATCAGTGGAGTTTGGAAAGCTGGACAGGCAGAAGTGCTCAGGTTGATCAGTGCTTGGGGTCCAGAGACCAGCAGGAAATGCTGACGTCATTGAAGGGAAAGGGCCATGAGGATAGCCAGAAATGCTCAGATGTTCAAGTATTGGAGTCCAGGTGCTGGACGGAAGTGCTGACGTCATCGAGGGGGGTGGCCACATGAAGAACCCGAAATGCTCAGGTCGATAAGGGCTTGTGGACAGGGGACCTGCAGGAAGTGCTGACGTCATTGGATGGAAGGGGCCACGTGGAGAGCCAGAAATGCTCAGATGTTCAAGTGCTTGGTGCCCTGGGGCTGCCCAGAAGTTTGGACGTCATCAAGGGGAGCAGCCATGTAGAGAGCCAGGTGAATGCATTCAAGGGAGTGTCGCTAGAGGTCACAGACGCCCCAACTTCCATGGGTCCATGCTCTGGAATTTTGGACATGGTAACTGTTCTCAGGAAAGGGCGTTCCCCATGAGTAAGCAAAAAACTGGGAGTTAGGGCTCGGGAAACTATAAGTCAGCCTGGAGGGGCAGGCTTTACACCCAGTATTGAAAGGCTTTTCAGGGTCTGAACACTGCTTCTTCCCAGATTGAAAAATGTCAGGGAGGACTGTCAGAGTCCCAGTTCAGTCGAGTAGGAGGTGCTCGCATGTTGGGGACCATGTGGGCTCCCTGGCCTCTCCGAAGCCCTGGGAGGTTTTAAAGGAGCACTGAATGCCGCCTTCCTGTAACCCTACCCAGCTGGGAAGAGTAAGTCTACGAGCAAAAGTAGAGCTGGAGCTGTGGGTATTAGGCCCTTAAGCGAACTTCCAGTGAGTGGGACGTCACACCGCTTCTTAGGAGCTCAGTAGACAGCCTTGTGGGTCATTGGTCAGGCGAACAAGGGGGTTAACGGCTGAAAACGCTCACATGAACAAAGGTTGGGGACCTGTGACCAGCGTTTAGTGGTCATATCATCAGTGGAGATTGGAAAGCTGGACAGCTAGAAGTGCTCATTGGATCAGTGCTTGGGGTCCGGAGACCAGCAGGAAATGCTGACGTCATTGAAGGTTAAGGGCCATGTGGATAGCCAGAAGTGCTCAGGTATTCAAGTGCTTAGGGCCCTGAGGCTGGACGGAAGTGCTGACATCATCGAGGGGGTGTGGCCACATGAAAAGCCAGAAATGCTCAGGTGGATAAGGGCTTGGGGACCGGGGACCAGTAGGAAGTGCTGACGTCATTGGAGGGAAGGGGTCATGTGGTGAGCCAGAAATGCTCAGGTGCACAAGTGCTAGAGGCTCTCTGGCTGGCCAGGTGTGCTGCCGTCATCAAGGGGAGGGGCCATGTAGAGAGCCAGGTGAATGCATTCCTGGGAGCGTTGCAAGAGGTCACAAACGCCCTAACTTCCATGGGTTCATGCTCTGGAACTTTGGACATGGTACCTGTTCTCAGGGAAGAGCGTTCCCCATGAGTAAGCAAAAAACTGTGACTTAGGGCTCGGGAAACTGTAAGTGAGCCTGGAGGGGCAGCCCTTTTCGACCAGTACTGAAAGGCTTTTCAGGGTCTCAACACTGCTTTTACCCAGATTTCAAAACCTCAGGCAGGACTGTCAGAGTCCCAGGTCAGTCCAGTGTGAGGTGGCCACATGCTGGGGACCATGCTGGGTCCCTGGCCTCATCGACGCCCAGGGAGGTTTTAAAAAAGCGCTGGCAGCCACCTGCCTGTAAGCCTACCCCGCTGGGAAGTGGAAGTCTGTGAGCAGAAGTTGAGTTGGGGTTGTGGGTGTTAGGCCCTTAAGCGACTTCCAGAGATTGGGAAGTCACCCCGCTTCTTAGGACCTCAATAGACAGCCTTGTGGGTCATTGGTCAGGCTAACAAGGGGGATAATGGCCGAAAACGCTCACGTGAACAAAGGTTTGGTCCCTGTGACCAGCTTTTAGTGGTCATATCATCAGTGGAGTTTGGAAACTGGACAGCCAGAAGTGCTCAGGTGGATAAGTAATTGGGGTCCGGAGACCAGCAGGAAATGCTGACGTCATTTAAGGGAAAGGGCCTCGCGGATAGCCAGAAGTGTTCAGGTGGATAAGGGCTTGGGGACCAGGGGCCAGAAGGAAGTACTGACGTCCTTGGAGGGAAGGGGCCACGTGGAGAGCCAGAAATGCTCAGGTGGACAAGTGCTTGGGGCTCTCAGGCTGGCCAGAAGTGCTGACGTCATCAAGGCGTGTGGCCATGTACAGAGCCAGGTGAATGCATTCCAGGGAGGGTTGCTAGAGGTCACAAACGCCCAAGCATACATGGGTCCATGTTCTGGTATTTTGGACATGGTACCTGTTCTCAGGGAAGGGCGTTCCCCATGAATTAAGCAAAAAACTGGGACTTACTGCTCTGGGAACTGTAAGTCAGCCAGGAGGGGCAGGCTTTACACCCAGTACTGAAAGGCTTTTCAGGGTCTCAACACTGCTTTTTCCCAGATTTCAAAAGCTCAGGCAGGACTGTCAGAGTCCCTGGTCAGTTCAGTGTGAGGTGGCCACATGTTGGGGACCATGCGGGGTCCCTGGCCTCATCGACGCCCAGGGAGGTTTTAAAAAAGCGCTGGCAGCCCCCTGCCTGTAACCGTAACCCGCTGGGAAGAGTAAGTCTGTGAGCAGAAGTTGAGCTTGGGCTGTGGGTGTTAGGCCCTTAAGCGAACTTCCAGAGATTGGGAAGTCACCCTGCTCCTTAGTAGCTCAATGGACAGCCTTGTGGGTCATTGGTCAGGTGAAAAAGGGCGGTTAACTGCCGAAAACACTCACGTGAACACAGGTTTGGGCCCTGTGACCAGCATTAGTGGTCATATCATCAGTGTAGTTTGTAAAGCTGGACAGGCATAAGTGCTCAGGTGGATCAGTGCTTGGTGTCCGGAGACCAGCAGGAAATGCTGACCTCATTGAAGAGAAAGAGCCACGTGGATACCTACAAATGCTCAGATGTTCAAGTGCTTGGGGCCCTTGGGCTGGGCGGAAGTGCTGACGTCATAGAGGGGCTGTGGCCACATGAAGAGCCAGAAATGCTCAGGTAGACAAGTGCTTGGGACTCTCCAGTCGGCCAGAAGTGCTGACGTCATCAAGGGGAGGGGCCATGTAGAGAGCCAGGTGAATGCATTCCTGGGAGCTTTGCAAGAGGTCACAAACGCCCCAACTTCCATGGGTTCATGCTCTGGAACTTTGGACATGGTACCTGTTCTCAGGGAAGAGTGTTCCCCATGAGTAAGCAAAAAACTGTGACTTAAGGCTCGGGAAACTGTAAGTGAGCCTGGAGGGGCAGCCCTTTTCGACCAGTACTGAAAGGCTTTTCAGGGTCTCAACACTGCTTTTACCCAGATTTCAAAACCTCAGGCAGGACTGTCAGAGTCCCAGGTCAGTCCAGTGTGAGGTGGCCACATGCTGGGGACCATGCTGGGTCCCTGGCCTCATCGACGCCCAGGGAGGTTTTAAAAAAGCGCTGGCAGCCACCTGCCTGTAAGCCTACCCCGCTGGGAAGTGAAAGTCTGTGAGCAGAAGTTGAGTTGGGGTTGTGGGTGTTAGGCGCTTAAGCGACTTCCAGAGATTGGGAAGTCACCCTGCTTCTTAGCACCTCAATAGACAGCCTTGTGGGTCATTGGTCAGGCTAACAAGGGGGTTAATGGCCGAAAACGCTGACGTGAACAAGGTTTGGGACCTGTGACCAGCTTTTAGTGGTCATATCATCAGTGGAGTTTGGAAACTGGACAGCCAGAAGTGCTCAGGTGGATAAGGAATTGGGGTCCGGAGACCAGCAGGAAATGCTGACGTCATTGAAGGGAAAGGGCCAGGTGGATAGCCTAATATGCTAAGATGTTCAAGTGCTTGGGGCCCTGGGGCTGGCCGGAAGTGTTAACGACATCGAGGGGGTTGGTCACATGAAGAGACCGGAATGCTCAGGTCGATAAGGGCTTGTGGACCGGGGACCTGCAGGAAGTGCTGACGTCATAGGTGGGAAGGGGCCACGTTGTGAGCCAGAAAAGCTCAGGTGGACAAGTGCTTGGGGCTCTCCAGCAGGCCAGAATTGCTGACCTCATCAAGGGGAGGGGCCATGTAGAGAGCCAGGTGAATGCATTCAAGAGAGGGTCGCTAGAGGTCACAGACGCCCCAACTTCCATGGGTCCATGTTCTGGAATTTTGGACATGGTACCTGTTCTCAGGGAAGGGCGTTTTTCATGAGTAAGCAAAAAACTGGGACTTAGGGCTCAGGAAACTGTAAGTGAACCTGGAGGGGCAGGCCTTTATGCCCAGTACTGAAAGGCTTTTCAGGGTCTCAACACTGCTTTTTCCCAGAATTCAAAATCTCAGGCAGGACTGTCAGAGTCCCAGGTCACTCCAATGTGAGGTTGCCTCATGTTGGGGACCATGCGGTGTCCCTGGCCTTATCGACGCCCATGGAGGTTTTAAAAAAGCGCTGGCAGCCCCCTGCCAGTAAGCCTACCCCGCTGAGAAGAAGAAGTCTGTGAGCAGAAGTTGAGCTGGGGTTTTGTGTGTTAGGCCCTTAAGCGAACTTCCAGAAATTGGGAAGTCACCACGCTTCTTAGGACCTCAATAGACAGCCTTGTGTGTCATTGGTCAGGCGAACAAGGGGGTTAATGGCCGAAAATGCTCACGTGAACACAGGTTTGGGCCCTGTGACCAGCTTTTAGTGGTCATATCATCAGTTTAGTTTGGAAAGCTGTACAGGCAGAAGTGCTCAGGTTGATCAGTGCTTGGGGTCCAGAGACCAGCAAGAAATGCTGACGTCATTGAAGGGAAAGGGCCACCTGGATAGACAGAAATGCTCAGCTGTTTAAGTACTTGGGTCCCTAGGGCTGGCCGGAAATGCTGACGTCATCGAGGGATGTGGCCACATGAAGAGCCCGAAATGCTCAGGTGGATAAGGGCTTGGGGACCTGGGGCCAGCAGGAAGTACTGACGTCATTGGTGGGAAGGGGCCACGTTGTGAGCCAGAAATGCTCAGGTGGACAAGTGCTTGTGGCTCTCCGGACGGCCAGAAGTGCTGACGTCATCAAAGCGTGGGACCATGTACAGAGCCAGGTGAATGCATTCCAGGGAGGGTTGCTAGAGGTCCATAACGCCCAAGCATCCATGGGTCCATGCTCTGAAATTTTGGACATGGTACCTGTTCTCAGGAAAGGGCATTCCCCATGAATTAAGCAAAAAACTGGGACGTAGTGCTTGGGGAAATGTAAGTCAGCCTGGAGGGGCAGGCTTTACGCCCAGTACTGAAAGTCTTTTCAGGGTCTCAACACTGCTTTTTCCCAGATTTCAAAACGTCAGGGAGGACTGTCAGAGTCCCAGGTCACTCCAATATGTGGTGGCCTCATGTTGGGGAAGATGCGGTGTCCCTGGCCTTATCGACGCCCATGGAGGTTTTAAAAAAGCGCTGGCAGCCCCCTATCAGTAAGCCTACACCACTGAGAAGAAGAAGTCAGTGAGCAGAAGTTGAGCTGGGGTTGTGGGCGTTAGGCCCTTAAGCGAACTTCCAGAGATTGGGAAGTCACCCTGCTCCTTAGTAGCTCAATGGACAGCCTTGTGGGTCATTGGTCAGGTGAAAAAGGGCGGTTAACTGCCGAAAACACTCACGTGAACACAGGTTTGGGCCCTGTGACCAGCATTAGTGGTCATATCATCAGTGTAGTTTGTAAAGCTGGACAGGCATAAGTGCTCAGGTGGATCAGTGCTTGGTGTCCGGAGACCAGCAGGAAATGCTGACCTCATTGAAGAGAAAGAGCCACGTGGATACCTACAAATGCTCAGATGTTCAAGTGCTTGGGGCCCTTGGGCTGGGCGGAAGTGCTGACGTCATAGAGGGGCTGTGGCCACATGAAGAGCCAGAAATGCTCAGGTAGACAAGTGCTTGGGACTCTCCAGTCGGCCAGAAGTGCTGACGTCATCAAGGGGAGGGGCCATGTAGAGAGCCAGGTGAATGCATTCCTGGGAGCTTTGCAAGAGGTCACAAACGCCCCAACTTCCATGGGTTCATGCTCTGGAACTTTGGACATGGTACCTGTTCTCAGGGAAGAGTGTTCCCCATGAGTAAGCAAAAAACTGTGACTTAAGGCTCGGGAAACTGTAAGTGAGCCTGGAGGGGCAGCCCTTTTCGACCAGTACTGAAAGGCTTTTCAGGGTCTCAACACTGCTTTTACCCAGATTTCAAAACCTCAGGCAGGACTGTCAGAGTCCCAGGTCAGTCCAGTGTGAGGTGGCCACATGCTGGGGACCATGCTGGGTCCCTGGCCTCATCGACGCCCAGGGAGGTTTTAAAAAAGCGCTGGCAGCCACCTGCCTGTAAGCCTACCCCGCTGGGAAGTGAAAGTCTGTGAGCAGAAGTTGAGTTGGGGTTGTGGGTGTTAGGCGCTTAAGCGACTTCCAGAGATTGGGAAGTCACCCTGCTTCTTAGCACCTCAATAGACAGCCTTGTGGGTCATTGGTCAGGCTAACAAGGGGGTTAATGGCCGAAAACGCTGACGTGAACAAGGTTTGGGACCTGTGACCAGCTTTTAGTGGTCATATCATCAGTGGAGTTTGGAAACTGGACAGCCAGAAGTGCTCAGGTGGATAAGGAATTGGGGTCCGGAGACCAGCAGGAAATGCTGACGTCATTGAAGGGAAAGGGCCAGGTGGATAGCCTAATATGCTAAGATGTTCAAGTGCTTGGGGCCCTGGGGCTGGCCGGAAGTGTTAACGACATCGAGGGGGTTGGTCACATGAAGAGACCGGAATGCTCAGGTCGATAAGGGCTTGTGGACCGGGGACCTGCAGGAAGTGCTGACGTCATAGGTGGGAAGGGGCCACGTTGTGAGCCAGAAAAGCTCAGGTGGACAAGTGCTTGGGGCTCTCCAGCAGGCCAGAATTGCTGACCTCATCAAGGGGAGGGGCCATGTAGAGAGCCAGGTGAATGCATTCAAGAGAGGGTCGCTAGAGGTCACAGACGCCCCAACTTCCATGGGTCCATGTTCTGGAATTTTGGACATGGTACCTGTTCTCAGGGAAGGGCGTTTTTCATGAGTAAGCAAAAAACTGGGACTTAGGGCTCAGGAAACTGTAAGTGAACCTGGAGGGGCAGGCCTTTATGCCCAGTACTGAAAGGCTTTTCAGGGTCTCAACACTGCTTTTTCCCAGAATTCAAAATCTCAGGCAGGACTGTCAGAGTCCCAGGTCACTCCAATGTGAGGTTGCCTCATGTTGGGGACCATGCGGTGTCCCTGGCCTTATCGACGCCCATGGAGGTTTTAAAAAAGCGCTGGCAGCCCCCTGCCAGTAAGCCTACCCCGCTGAGAAGAAGAAGTCTGTGAGCAGAAGTTGAGCTGGGGTTTTGTGTGTTAGGCCCTTAAGCGAACTTCCAGAAATTGGGAAGTCACCACGCTTCTTAGGACCTCAATAGACAGCCTTGTGTGTCATTGGTCAGGCGAACAAGGGGGTTAATGGCCGAAAATGCTCACGTGAACACAGGTTTGGGCCCTGTGACCAGCTTTTAGTGGTCATATCATCAGTTTAGTTTGGAAAGCTGTACAGGCAGAAGTGCTCAGGTTGATCAGTGCTTGGGGTCCAGAGACCAGCAAGAAATGCTGACGTCATTGAAGGGAAAGGGCCACCTGGATAGACAGAAATGCTCAGCTGTTTAAGTACTTGGGTCCCTAGGGCTGGCCGGAAATGCTGACGTCATCGAGGGATGTGGCCACATGAAGAGCCCGAAATGCTCAGGTGGATAAGGGCTTGGGGACCTGGGGCCAGCAGGAAGTACTGACGTCATTGGTGGGAAGGGGCCACGTTGTGAGCCAGAAATGCTCAGGTGGACAAGTGCTTGTGGCTCTCCGGACGGCCAGAAGTGCTGACGTCATCAAAGCGTGGGACCATGTACAGAGCCAGGTGAATGCATTCCAGGGAGGGTTGCTAGAGGTCCATAACGCCCAAGCATCCATGGGTCCATGCTCTGAAATTTTGGACATGGTACCTGTTCTCAGGGAAGGGCGTTCCCCATGAATTAAGCAAAAAACTGGGACGTAGTGCTTGGGGAAATGTAAGTCAGCCTGGAGGGGCAGGCTTTACGCCCAGTACTGAAAGTCTTTTCAGGGTCTCAACACTGCTTTTTCCCAGATTTCAAAACGTCAGGGAGGACTGTCAGAGTCCCAGGTCACTCCAATATGTGGTGGCCTCATGTTGGGGAAGATGCGGTGTCCCTGGCCTTATCGACGCCCATGGAGGTTTTAAAAAAGCGCTGGCAGCCCCCTATCAGTAAGCCTACACCACTGAGAAGAAGAAGTCAGTGAGCAGAAGTTGAGCTGGGGTTGTGGGCGTTAGGCCCTTAAGCGAACTTCCAGAGATTGGGAAGTCACCCCGCTTCTTAGGACCTCAATAGACAGCCTTGTGTGTCATTGGTCAGGCGAACAAGGGGGTTAATGGCCGAAAATGCTCACATGAACAAAGGTTGGGGCCCTGTGACCAGCTTTTAGTGGTCATATCATCAGTGCAGTTTGGAAACTGGACAGCCAGAAGTGCTCAGGTGGATAAGGGCTTGAGGTCCGGAGACCAGCAGGAAATGCTGACGTCATTGAAGGGAAAGGGCCTCATGGATAGCCAGAAGTGCTCAGGTGTTCAACTGCTTGGGGCCCTGGGGCTGGCCGGAAGTGCTGACATCATCGAAGGGGGTGGCCACATGAATAGCCCTAAATGCTCAGGTGGATAAGGGCTTGGAGACCAGGGAGCAGCAGGAAGTGCTGACGTCATTGGTGGGAAGGGGCCACGTGGAGAGCCAGAAATACTCAGGTGGACAAGTGCTTGGGGCTCTCCTGCTGGCCAGAAGTGCTGATGTCATCAAGGGGAGGGGCCATGTAGAGAGCCAGGTGAATGCATTCAACGGAGGTCGCTAGAGGTCACAGACGCCCCAACTTCCATTTGTCCATGCTCTGGAATTTTGGACATGGTACCTGTTCTCAGGGAAGGGCGTTCCCCATGAATTAAGCAAAAAACTGGGACTTAGGGCTCAGGAAACTGAGCCTGGAGGGCAGGCCTTTACGCCCAGTACTGAAAGTCTTTTTGGGTCTCAACACTGCTTTTTCCCAGATTTCAAAACCTCAGGCAGGACTGTCAGAGTCCCAGGTCAGTCCAGTGTGAGGTGGCCACATGTTGGGGACCATGCGGGGTCCCTGGCCTCTTCGACGCCCAGGGAGATTTTAAAGGAGCGCTGGCAGCCGCCTCCCTGTAACCTTAACCCGCTGGGAAGAGGAAGTCTGTGAGCAGAAGTTGAGCTGGGGCTGTGGGTGTTAGGCCCTTAAGCGAACTTCCAGAGATTGGGAAGTCACCCTGCTTCTTAGTAGCTCAATAGACAGCCTTGTAGGTAATTGGTCAGGCGAACAAGGGCGGTTAACTGCCGAAAACACTCACGTGAACACAGGTTTGGGCCCTGTGACCAGCTTTTAGTGGTCATATCATCAGTTTAGTTTGGAAAGATGTACAGGCAGAAGTGCTCAGGTTGATCAGTGCTTGGGGTCCAGAGACCAGCAAGAAATGCTGACGTCATTGAAGGGAAAGGGCCACCTGGATAGACAGAAATGCTCAGCTGTTTAAGTACTTGGGTCCCTAGGGCTGGCCGGAAATGCTGACGTCATCGAGGGGTGTGGCCACATGAAGAGCCCGAAATGCTCAGGTGGATAAGGGCTTGGGGACCTGGGGCCAGCAGGAAGTACTGACGTCATTGGTGGGAAGGGGCCACGTTGTGAGCCAGAAATGCTCAGGTGGACAAGTGCTTGTGGCTCCCCGGACGGCCAGAAGTGCTGACGTCATCAAAGCGTGGGACCATGTACAGAGCCAGGTGAATGCATTCCAGGGAGGGTTGCTAGAGGTCCATAACGCCCAAGCATCCATGGGTCCATGCTCTGAAATTTTGGACATGGTACCTGTTCTCAGGAAAGGGCATTCCCCATGAATTAAGCAAAAAACTGGGACGTAGTGCTTGGGGAAATGTAAGTCAGCCTGGAGGGGCAGGCTTTACGCCCAGTACTGAAAGGCTTTTCAGGGTCTCAACACTGCTTTTTCCCAGATTTCAAAACGTCAGGGAGGACTGTCAGAGTCCCAGGTCATTCCAATATGTGGTGGCCTCATGTTGGGGAAGATGCGGTGTCCCTGGCCTTATCGACACCCATAGAGGTTTTAAAAAACCGCTGGCAGCCCCCTGTCAGTAAGCCTACCCCGCTGAGAAGAAGAAGTCAGTGAGCAGAAGTTGAGCTGGGGTTGTGGGCGTTAGGCCCTTAAGCGAACTTCCAGAGATTGGGAAGTCATCCCGCTTCTTAGGACCTCAATAGACAGCCTTGTGGGTAATTGGTCAGGCGAACAAGGGCAGTTAACTGCCGAAAACGCTCACGTGAACACAGGTTTGGGCCCTGTGACCAGCTTTTAGTGGTCATATCATCAGTGTAGTTTGTAAAGCTGGACAGGCAGAAGTGCTTAGGTGGATCAGTGCTTGGGGTCCGGAGACCAGCAGGAAATGCTGACCTCATTGAAGAGAAAGAGCCATGTGGATACCTAGAAATGCTCAGATGTTCAAGTGCTTGGGGCCCTGGGGCTGGCCGGAAGTGCTGACGTCATAGAGGGGCTGTGGCCACATGAAGAGCCAGAAATGCTCAGGTGGATAAGGGCTTGGGGACCGGGGACCAGCAGGAAGTGCTGACGTTATTGGAGGGAAGGGGCCACGTGGAGAGCCAGAAATGCTCAGGTAGACAAGTGCTTGGGACTCTCCAATAGGCCAGAAGTGCTGACGTCATCAAGGGGAGGGGCCATGTAGAGAGCTAGGTGAATGTATTCAAGGGAGGGTCGCTAGAGGTCACAGACGCCCCAACTTCCATGGGTCCATGCTCTGGAATTTTGGACATGGTACCTGTTCTCAGGGAAGGGCGTTCCCCATGAATTAAGCAAAAAACTGGGACTTAGGGCTCAGGAAACTGAGCCTGGAGGGGCAGGCCTTTACGCCCAGTACTGAAAGGCTTTTTAGGGTCTCAACACTGCTTTTTCCCAGATATCAAAACCTCAGGCAGGACTGTCAGAGTCCCAGGTCAGTCCAGTGTGAGGTGGCCGCATGTTGGGGACCATGCGGGGTCCCTGGCCTCATCGACGCCCAGAGAGGTTTTAAAAAAGCGCTGGCAGCCGCCTGTCTGTAACTGTAACCCGCTGGGAAGAGTAAGTCTGTGAGCAGAAGTTGAGCTGGTTCTGTGGGTGTTAGGCCCTTAAGCGAACTTCCAGAGATTGGGAAGTCACCCTGCTTCTTAGTACCTCAATAGACAGCCTTGTGGGTAATTGGTCAGGCGAACAAGTGCGGTTAACTGCCGAAAACGCTCACGTGAACACAGGTTTGGGCCCTGTGACCAGCTTTTAGTGGTCATATCATCAGTGTAGTTTGTAAAGCTGGACAGGCAGAAGTGCTCAGGCGGATCAGTGCTTGGGGTCCGGAGACCAGCAGGAAATGCTGACCTCATTGAAGACAAAGAGCCATGTGGATACCTAGAAATGCTCAGATGTTCAAGTGTGGCCTTGGGTCTGGCCGGAAGTGCTGACGTCATACAGGGGCTGTGGCCACATGAAGAGCCAGAAACTGAAAGGCTTTTTAGGGTCTTAAAAAAAAGCAGTGTTGAGACCCTGAAAAGCCTTTCAGTACTGGGCGTAAAGGTCTGCCCCTCCTGTCTCACTTACACTTTTCCGAGCCCTAAGTCCCAGTTTTTTGCTTAATCATGGGGAACGCTCTTACCTGAGAACAGGTACCATGTCCAAAATTCCAGAGCATGAACCAAGGAAGTTGGGGCGTCTGTGACCTCTAGTGACCCTCCCTTGAATGCATTCACCTGGCTCTCCACATGGCCCCTCCCCTTGATGACGTCAGCACTTCTGGCCGGCTGGAGAGCCCCAAGCACTTGTCCACCTGAGCATTTCTGGCTCTCCACGTGGCCCCTTCCCTCCAATGACGTCAGCACTTCCTGCAGGTCCCCGATCCACAAGCCCTTATCGACCTGAGCATTTGGGGCTCTTCATGTGGCTCCCCCCTCTATGACGTCAGCACTTCTGGCCAGCCCCAGGACCCAAATCACTTGAACATCTGAGCACTTCTGTCTGTCTAGCTTTCCAAACTCCACTGATGATATGACCACTAAAAGCTGGTCACAGGGCCCAAACTGTTATTCACGTGAGCATTTTCGGCAGTTAACCGCCCTTGTTCGCCTGACCAATGACCCACACGGCTGTCTATTGAGCTACTAATAAGCAGGGTGATTCCCCAACCTCTGAAAGTTCGCTTAGGGGCCTAAAACCCACAGCCCCAGCTCAACTTCTGCTCACAGACTTACTCTTCCCAGCGGGGTAGGTATACAGGCAGGTGGCTGCCAGCGCTTTTTTCAAACCTCCCTGGACGTCGATGAGGCCAGGGACCCCGCATGCTCCCCAACATGTGGCCACCTCACACTAAACTGACCTGGGACTCTAACAGACCTGCTTGTGGTTTTGAAATCTGGGAAAAAGCAGTTGAGACCCTAAAAAGCCTTTCAGTACTGGGCGTAGAGGCCTGCCCCTCTAGGCTCAGTTACATTTTCCTGAGCCCTAAGTCCCAGTTTTTTGCTTACTCATGGGGAACGCTCTTTCCTGAGAACAGGTACCATGTCCAAAATTCCAGAGAATGGACCATGGAAGTTGGGGCGTCTGTGACCTCTAGCGACCCTCCCTTGAATACCTTCACCTGGCTCTCTACATGGCCCCTCCCCTTGATGACGTCAGCACTACTGGCAGGCTGGAGAGCCCAAAGCACTTGTCCAAATGAGCATTTCTGGCTCCCCACGTGGCGTCTTCCATCCAATGACGTCAGTACTTACTGTTGGACCTTGGTCCTTAAGCCCTTATCCACCTGAGCATTTCTGGCTCTTCATGTGGCCACAGCCCTTCTATGACGTCAGCACTTCCGGCCAGCCCCAGGGCCCCAAGCACTTGAAAATCTGAGCATTTCGAGCTATCCACGTGGCCCTTTCCCTTCAATGACGTCAGCATTTCCTGCTGGTGTCCGGACCCCAAGAACTGATCCACCTGAGCACTTCTCTCTGTCCAGCTTTCCAAACTGCACTGATGATATGACCACTAAAAGCTGTTCACAGGGCCCACACCTTTCTTCACATGAGCGTTTTCAGCAGTTAACCGCCCTTGTTCGCCTGACCAATGACCCACAAGGCTGTCTATTGAGCTACTAAGAAGCAGGGTGACTTCCCAATCTCTGGAAGTTCGCTTAAGGGCCTAAAACCCAGAGCCCCAGCTCAACTTCTGCTCACAGACTTACTCTTCCCAGCGTGGTAGGGTTACAGGAAGGGGGCTGTCAGTGCTCCTTTAAAACCTCTCAGGGCGTCGATGAGGCCAGGGACCCCTCATGATTTCCAACATGTGGGCACCTCACACTGGACAGACCTGGGACTCTGACAGTGCTGCCCGAGGTTTTGAAATCTGGAACAAAGCAGTGTTGAGACCGTAAAAAGCCATTCAGTACTGGGCGTAAAGGCCTGCCCATTCAGGCTCACTTAAGGTTTCCCGAGCCCTAAGTCCCAGTTTTTTGCTTAATCATGGGGAACGCCCTTCCCTGAGAACAGGTACCATGTCCAAAATTCCAGAGCATGGACCCAGGGAAGCTTGGGAGTTTGTGACCTCTAGCGACCCTCCCTGGAATGCATTCACATGGCTCTGTACATGGCCTCATGCCTTGATGACATCAGCCCTTCTGGCCCGCCGGGGTACCCCAAGCACTTGTCCACCTGAGCATTTCTGGCTCTCCACGTGGCCCCTTCCAGGCAATGACGTCAGTACTTCCTGTTGGTCTTTGCTCCCCAATCCCTTATCCACTTGAGCATTTCTGGCTCTTCATTTGGCCACAGCCCCTCGATGATGTCAGCACTTCCGGCCAGCCTCAGGGCCCAAGCACTTGAACACCTGAGCATTTCTGGCTATCCAAGTGGCCCTTTCAATTCAATTACGTCAGCATTTCCTGCTGGGCTCTGGACCCCAAGCCCTTATCCACCTGAGCACTTCTGACTGTCCAGTATCCAAACTCCACTGATGATATGACCACTAAAAGCTGGTCACAGGGACCAAATCTTTGTTCACGTGAGCGTTTTCGGCCGTTAACCCCCTTGTTCGCCTGACCAATGACCCACAAGACTGTCTATTGAGGTCCTAAGAAACAGGGTGACTTCCCCATCTCTGGAAGTTCGCTTAAGGTCCTAACACCCACAGTCACAGCTCAACTTCTGCTCACAGACTTATTCTTCCCAGCTGGGTAGGGTTACAGGAAGGCAGCAGTCAGTGCTCCTTTAAAACCTCGCAGCGCGTCGGTGTGGCCAGGGACCCCGCATGGTCCCCAACATGCGGTCACCTCACTCTGGACTGACCTGGGATTCTGACAGTCCTCCCTGACGTTTTGAAATCTAGGAAAAAGTAGTGTTGAGACCCTGAAAAGCCTTTCAGTACTGGGCCTAAAACCCGCCCCTCCAGGCTCACTTACAGTTCCCGGAGCACTAAGTCCCAGTTTTTTGCTTAATTCATGTGGGACGATCTTCCCTGAGAACAGGTACCATGTCTAAAATTCCAGAGCTTGGACCCATGGAAGCTGTGGCTTTTATGACCTCTAGCGACCCTCTCTGGAATGCATTCACCTGGCTCTCTACAATAACCCTCCCCTTGATTACGTCAGCACTTCTGGCGGGCCTGAGAGCCCCAAGCACTTGTCCACCTGAGCATTTCTAGCTCTCCATGTGGCCCCTTACCTCCAATGACGTCAGTACTTCCTGTTGGTCCTTGGTCCCCAAGCCCTTATCCACTTGAGCATTTCTGGCTCTTCATTTGGCCACAGCCCCTCGATGATGTCAGCACTTCCGACCAGCCCCAGGACCCCAAGTACTTGAACACCTGAGCACTTCTGGCTATCCACGTGCTCCTTTCCCGTCAATGACGTCAGAATTTCCTGCTGGTCTCCGGACCCCAAGCACTGATCCACCTGAGCACTTCTGGCTGTCCAGCATTCCAAACTCCACTGATGATATGACCACTAAAAGCTGGTCACAGGGCCCCAACCTTTGTTCACGTGAGCGTTTTCGGCCCTTATCCCCCCTTGTTCGCCTGACCAATGACTCACAAGGCTGTGTACTGAGCTCCTGAGAAGCGTGACTTCCCAATGTCTGAAGTTCTCTTAAAGTCCTAACACCCACAGCTCCAGCTCAACTTCTGCTCACAGACTTACTCTTCCCAGCTGGGTAGGGTTACAGGAAGGCAGCAGTCAGTGCTCCTTTAAAACCTCGCAGCGCGTCGGTGTGGCCAGGGACCCCGCATGGTCCCCAACATGCGGTCACCTCACTCTGGACTGACCTGGGATTCTGACAGTCCTCCCTGACGTTTTGAAATCTAGGAAAAAGTAGTGTTGAGACCCTGAAAAGCCTTTCAGTACTGGGCCTAAAACCCGCCCCTCCAGGCTCACTTACAGTTCCCGGAGCACTAAGTCCCAGTTTTTTACTTAATTCATGTGGGACGATCTTCCCTGAGAACAGGTACCATGTCTAAAATTCCAGAGCTTGGACCCATGGAAGCTGTGGCTTTTATGACCTCTAGCGACCCTCTCTGGAATGCATTCACCTGGCTCTCTACAATAACCCTCCCCTTGATTACGTCAGCACTTCTGGCGGGCCTGAGAGCCCCAAGCACTTGTCCACCTGAGCATTTCTAGCTCTCCATGTGGCCCCTTACCTCCAATGACGTCAGTACTTCCTGTTGGTCCTTAGTCCCCAAGCCCTTATCCACTTGAGCATTTCTGGCTCTTCATTTGGCCACAGCCCCTCGATGATGTCAGCACTTCCGACCAGCCCCAGGACCCCAAGTACTTGAACACCTGAGCACTTCTGGCTATCCACGTGCTCCTTTCCCGTCAATGACGTCAGAATTTCCTGCTGGTCTCCGGACCCCAAGCACTGATCCACCTGAGCACTTCTGGCTGTCCAGCATTCCAAACTCCACTGATGATATGACCACTAAAAGCTGGTCACAGGGCCCCAACCTTTGTTCACGTGAGCGTTTTCGGCCCTTATCCCCCCTTGTTCGCCTGACCAATGACTCACAAGGCTGTGTACTGAGCTCCTGAGAAGCGTGACTTCCCAATGTCTGAAGTTCTCTTAAAGTCCTAACACCCACAGCTCCAGCTCAACTTCTGCTCACAGACTTACTCTTCCCAGCTGGGTAGGGTTACAGGGAGGCGGCTGCCAGCGCTCCTTTAAAATCTCCCTGGGCGTCGAAGAGGCCAGGGACCCCGCATGATCCCCAACATGTGGGCACCTCACACTGGACTGACCTGGGACTCTGACAGTACTACCTGAGGTTTTGAAATCGGGGATAAAGCAGGGTTGAGACCCTGAAAAGCCTTTCACTACTTGGCATAAAGGCCTGCCCCTCCAGGCTCACTTACAGTTTCCCGAGCCCTAAGTCCCAGTTTTTAGCTTAATAATGGGGAACGCCCTTCCCTGAGAACAGGTACCATGTCCAAAATTCCAGAGCACGGACCCATGGAAGTTGGGGCGTTTGTGACCTCTTGCGACCGTCCCTGGAATGCATTCACCTGGCTCTCTACGTGGCCCCTCCCCTTGATGACATCAGCACTTCTGGCCAGCCTGAGAGCCCCAAGAACTTGTCCACCTGAGTATTTCTGGCTCTCCACGTGTCCCCATCCCTCCCATGACGTCAGCACTTCCTGCTGCTCCCTGGTCCCTAAGCCCTTATGAACCTGAGCATTTAAGGCTATTTTCATGGCCACTCCCCCTCGATGACGTCAGCACTTCCTGCCAGGCCCAGGGCCCCAAGAATGTGAACACATGAGCACTTCTGGCTATCCACGTGCTCCTTTCCCGTCAATGACGTCAGCATTTCCTGCTGGTCTCCGGACCCCAAGCACTGATCCGCCTGAGCACTTCTGGCTGTCCAGCATTCCAAACTCCACTGATGATATGACCACTAAAAGCTGGTCACAGGGCCCCAACCTTTGTTCATGTGAGCATTTTCTGCCATTAACCCCCATTGTTCGCCTGACCAATGACCCACGAGGCTGTCTACTGAGCTCCTGAGAAGCGGGGTGACTTCCCAATCTCTGGAAGTTCCCTTAAAGGCCTAACAGCCACAGCTCCAGCTCAACTTCTGCTCACAGTCTTACTCTTCCCAGCTGGGTAGGCTTACAGGCAGGCGGTTGCCATCGCTCCTTTAAAACCTCCCTGGGCGTCGATGAGACCAGGGACCCCCATGGTCCTGAACATGGGGACACCTCACACTGGACTGACCTGGGACTCTGACAGTCCTACCTGAGGTTTTGAAATCAGGGAGAAAGCAGTGTTGACACCCTGAAAAGCCTTTCACTACTGGGCGTAAAGGCCTGCCCCTCCAGGCTCACTTACAGTTTCCTGAAACCTACGTCCCAGTTTTTTGCTTAATCATGGGGAACGCCCTTCCCAGAGAACAGGTACCATGTCCAAAATTCCAGAGCACGGACCCATGGAAGTTGGGGCGTTTGTGACCTCTAGCGACCCTCCCTGGGATGCATTCACCTGGCTCTCTACGTCCCCCTCCCTTGATGACATCAGCACTTACGGCCAGCAGGAGAGCCCCAAGCACTTGTCCACCTGAGTATTTCTGGCTCTCCATGTGGCCCCTTCCCTCCCATGACGTCAGCACTTTCTGCTGCTCCCCTGTCCCCAAGCCTTTATCCACCTGAGCATTTTGGGCTCTTCTTGTGGCCACTCCCCCTCGATGACGTCAGCACTTCCGGCCATCCCCAGGACCCCAAGAACTTGAACACCTGAGCACCTCTGGCTATCCACGTGCTCCTTTCCCGTCAATGACGTCAGCATTTCCTGCTGGTCTCCGGACCCCAAGCACTTATCCACCTGAGTACTTCTGGCTGTCCAGCATTCTAAACTCCACTGATGATATGACCACTAAAAGCTGGTCACAGGGCCCCAACCTTTGTTCATGTGAGCGTTTTCGGCCACTAACCCCCTTTGTTCGCCTGATGAATGACCCAAGAGGCTGTCTACTGAGCTGCTGAGAAGCGGGTAACTTCCCAATCTCTGGAAGTTCCTTTAAAGGCCTAACACCCACAGCTCCAGCTCAACTTCTGCTCACAGACTTACTCTTCCCAGCTGGGTAGGGTTACAGGGAGGCGGCTGCCAGCGCTCCTTTAAAATCTCCCTGGGCGTCGAAGAGGCCAGTGACTCCGCATTGTCCCCAACATGTGGGCACCTCACACTGGACTGACCGGGGACTCTGACAGTCCTTCATGAGGTTTTGAAATCTGGGAAAAACAGTGTTGAGACCCTGAAAAGCCTTTCAGTACTGGACGAAAAGTCCTGCCCCTGTAGTCTCACTTACAGTTTCCAGAACCCTAAGTCCCAGTTTTTTGCTTAATGATGGGGAAAGCACTTCCCTGAGAACAGGTACCATTTCCAAAATTCCAGAGCATGAACTCATGGAAGTTGGGGCGTTTGTGACCTCTTGCAACGCTCCCTAAAATCCATTCACCTGGCTCTCTACATGGCCCTCCCCTTGATGACGTCAGCACATCTGGCCGGCCAGAGAGCCCCTAGCACATGTCCACCTGAGCATTTCTGGCTCATCACGTGGCACTTTTCCTCCAATGACGTCAGCCCTTCCTGCTAGTCCCTGGTCCCCTAGCCCTTATCCACCTGAGCATTTCTGGCTCTGCATGTGGCCACACCCCCTCGAGGATGTGAGCACTTCCAGCCAGCCTCAGGGCCCCAAGCACTTGAACACCTGAGCATTTCTGGCTATCCACGTGGCCCTTTCACTTCAATGACGTCAGCATTTCCTGCTGGTTTTCGGACTCCAAGCACTAATCCACATGAGCACTTCTGGCTGTCCAGCTTTCCAAACTCCACTGATGATCTGACCACTAAATGCTGTTCACAGGGCCCCAAACTTTGTTCATGTTAGCATTTTCTGCCGATAACCCCCTTGTTTGCCTGACCAATGACCCACAAGGCTGTCTACTGAGCGCCTAAGAAGCGGGGTGACTTCCCAATCTCTGGAAGTTAAGGACCTAACACCACAGCGCCAGCTAAACTTCTGCTCACAGACTTACTCTTCCCAGCTGGGTAGGGTTACAGGAAGGCAGCAGTCAGCGCTCCTTTAAAACCTCCCAGGGCGTCATTGAGGCCAGGGAGCCCGCATGTTCCCCAACAAGCGGGCATCTCATACTGGACTGACCTGGGACTCTGACAGTCCTCCCTGAATTTTGAAATCTGGGAAAAAGCAATGTTGAGACCCTGAAAACTCTTTCAGTACTGGGCGTAAAGCCTGCCCCTCCAGGCTGACTTCCATTTCCCCGAGCACTAATTCCCACTTTTTTGCTTAATTAATGGGGAATGCCCTTCCCTGAGATCAGGTACCATGTCTAAAATTCCAGAGCAGGGACCCATTAAAGCTGGGGCGTTTGTGACCTCTAGCGACCCTCCCTGGAATGCATTCACCTGGCTCTCTCCTTGGCACCTCCCCTTGATGACATCAGCACTTCTGACTGGCTGGAGATCACCTAGCACTTGTCCACCTGAGGATTTCTTGCTCTCCACGTGGCCCCTTCTCTCCAATTGCGTCAGCACTTCCTTTTGGTCCTTGGTCCCAAAGCCCTTATCCACCTGAGCATTTCTGGTTCTTCATGTGGCCACAGACCCTCAATTACGTCAGGACTTCCTGCTAGCTCCAGTGTGCCAAGCACTTGAACACCTGCATATTTTTCGCTATTCACGTGGCCCTTTCCCTTCAATGAGGTCAGCATTTCTTGCTGGTCTCCAGACCCAAAGCCCTTATCCACCTGAGCACTTCTGGCTGTCCACGTTTCCAAACTCCACTGATGATATGACCACTGAACGCTGGTCACAGGGCCTCAACCTTTGTTCACGTAAGCGTTTTCAGCCATTAACCCCCTTGTTCGCCTGACCAATGACCCACAAGGCTGTCTACTGAGCTGCTAAGAAGCGGGGTAACTCCCCAATCTTTGGAAGTTCGCTTAAGGGCCTGATACACACAGGCCCAGCTCAGCTTCTGCTCACGAACTTACGCTTCCCAGCTGGGTAGGGTTACAGGAAGGGGGCAGTCACCGCTTTTTTAAAACCTCCCTGGGCATCGATGAGTCCAGGGACCTCCCATGGTCCCCAACATGAGGTCACCTCACACTGGACTGACCTGGGACTCTGACAGTCCTGCCTGAGGTTTTGAAATCTGGGAAAAAGCAGTGTTGAGACCCTGAAAAGCCTTTCAGTACTGGTCGAAAAGGCCTGCCACTCTAGGCTCACTTACAGTTTCCCGAGTCCTAAGTCCCAGTTTTTTGCTTAATTATGGGGAACGCTCTTCCCTGAGAACAGGTACCATGTCCAAAATTCCAGAGCACGAACCCATGGAAGTTGGGGCGTTTGTGACCTCTAGGAACCCTACCTGGAATGATTCACCTGGCTCTGTACTTGGCCCCACGCCTTGATGTCGTCAGCACTTCTGGCCGGCCAGAGAACCCCAAGCACTTGTCCACCTGAGCATTTCTGTCTGACCACGTGGCCCCTTCCCTCCAATGACGTCAGCACTTCCTGCTGCTCCCCTGTCCCCAAGCCCTTATGAACCTGAGCATTTAGGTCTCTTCTTGTGGCCACTCCCCATCGATGATGTCAGCACTTCCGGCCAGCCCCAGGGCCCCAAGAACTTGAACACCTGAGCACTTCTGGCTATCCACGTGCTCCTTTCCTGTCAATGACGTCAGCATTTCCTGCTGGTCTCCGGACCCCAAGCACTGATCCACCTGAGCACTTCTGGCTGTCCAGCATTCCAATCTCCACTGATGATATGACCACTAAAAGCTGGTCACAGGGCCCCAACCTTTGTTCACGTGAGCGTTTTCGGCCGTTAAACCCCCTTGTTCGCCTGACCAATGACTCACAAGGCTGTGTATTGAGCTCCTAAGAAGCAGGGTGACTTCCCAATCTCTGGAAGTTCTCTTAAAGGCCTAACACCCACAGCTCCAGCAAAACTTCTGCTCACAGATTTACTCTTCCCAGCTGGGTAGGATTACAGGGAGGCGGCTGCCAGCGCTCCTTTAAAATCTCCCTGGGCGTCGAAGAGGCCAGGGACCCCGCCTGGTCCCCAACATGTGGGCACCTCACACTGGACTGACCTGGGACTCTGACAGTACTACCTGAGGTTTTGAAATCGGGGATAAAGCAGTGTTGAGACCCTGAAAAGCCTGTCACTACTTGTTGTAAAGGCCTGCCCCTCCAGGCTCACTTACAGTTTCCCGAGCCCTAAGTCCAAGTTTTTTTCTTAATAATGGGGAACGTCCTTCCCTGAGAACAGGTACCATGTCCAAAATTCCAGAGCAGGGACCCATGGAAGTTGGGGCGTTTGTGACCTCTTGAGACCCTCCCTGGAATGCATTCACCTGGAATGCATTCCCGTCAATGACGTCAGCATTTCCTGCTGGTCTCCGGACCCCAAGCACTGATCCACCTGAGCACTTCTGGCTATCCAGCATTCCAAACTCCACTGATGATATGCCCTTTCCTGAGAACAGGTACCATATCCAAAATTCCAGAGCATGGACCCATGGAAGTTGGGGCGTCTGTGACCTCTAGCGACCCATGATAGTTTGGGCTTTTGTGACCTCTAGAGACCCTCCCTTGAATGCATTCACTTGGCTGTCTACATGG
This sequence comes from Plecotus auritus, assembly GCF_963455305.1. NCBI lineage: Eukaryota > Metazoa > Chordata > Mammalia > Chiroptera > Vespertilionidae > Plecotus > Plecotus auritus. The sequence goes on along the minus strand of NC_137773.1, from coordinate 115,896,518 downwards.
CCCCTCCCCTTGATGACATCAGCACTTCTGGCCTGCTGGAGAGCTCCAAGCACTTGTCCACCTGAGCATTTCTTGCTCTCCACGTGTCCCCTTCCCTCCCATGACGTCAGCACTTGCTGCTGGTCCCTGGTCCCCAAGCCCTTATCCACCTGAGCATTTCGGGATCTTAATGTGGCCACCCCCCTCGATGACATCAGAACTTCCGGCCAGCCCCAGGGCCCCAAGCACTTAAACACCTGAGCATTTCTAGCTATTCACGTGGCCCTTTCCCTTCAATGACGTCAGCATTTCCTGCTGGTCTCCGGACCCCAAGCACTGATCCACCTGAGTACTACTGCCTGTCCAGCTTTCGAAACTACACTGATAATATTACCACAAAAGGCTGGTCACAGGGCCCAAACCTTTGTTCATGTGAGCGTTTTTGGCAGTTAACCGCCCTTGTTCGCCTGACCAATGACCCATAAGGCTGTCTTTTGAGCTACTAAGAAGCAGGGTGACTTCCCAATCTCTGAAAGTTCGCTTAGGGGCCTAAAACCCTCAGACAATGCTATACTTCTGCTCACAATATTACTCTTGCCATTGGGGTAGGGTTACAGGCAGGTGGCTGCCAGAGCTTTTTCAAAACCTCCCTGGGCGTCGATGAGTCCAGGGACCCCGCATCGTCTCCAACATGTGGCAACCTCACACTGAACTGACCTTGGACTATGACAGTCCTGCCTGAGGTTTTGAAATCTGGGAAAAAGCAGTGTTGAGACCCTGAATAGCTTTCAGTACTGGGCATAAAGTCCTGCTTCTCCAGGCTCACTTAGAGTTTCCCGAACCCTAAGTCCCAGTTTTTTGCTTAATCATGGGGTACGCCCTTTCCTGAGAACAGGTACCATATCCAAAATTCCAGAGCATTGACCCATGGATGCTTGGGCGTTATGGACATCTAGCAACCCTCCCTGGAATGTATTCACCTGGCTCTGTACATGGCCCCACGCCTTGATGACATCAGCACTTCTGGCCGGCCGGAGAGCCATAAGCACTTGTCCACCTGAGCATTTCTTACTCTCCACATGGCCCTTTCCTTCCAAGGACGTCAGCATTTCCTGAAGGTCACCGGTCCACAAGCCCTTATCGACCTGAGCATTTCGGGCTCTTCGTGTGGCCACCACCCTCGATGACGTCAGCACTTCCGGCCAGCCCCAGGACCCCAAGCACTTGAACATCTGAGCATTTCTGGCTATCCACATGGCCCTTTCCCTTCCATGACGTCAGCATTTCCTGATGGTCTCCGGACCCCAAGCACTGATCCACCTGAGTACTTCCTCCTGTCCAGCTTTCCAAACTACACTGATGATATGACCACTAAAAGCTGGTCACAGGGCCCAAACCTTTGTTCACGTGAGCGTTTTCGGCAGTTAACCGCCCTTGTTCGCCTGACCAATGACCCACAAGGCTGCCTTTAGAGCTACTAAGAAGCAGGGTGACTTCCCAATCTCTGAAAGTTCGCTTAGGGGCCTAAAACCCACAGCCCCAGCTCAACTTCTGCTCACAGACTTACTCTTCCCAGCGGGGTAGGGTTACAGGCAGGTGGCTGCCAGCACTTTTTTAAAACTTCCATGGGCGTCGATGAGGCCAGGGACCACGCATGGTATCCAACATGTGGCCACCTCACACTGGACTGACCTTGGACTCTGACAGTCCTGCCTGATGTTTTGAAATCTGGGAAAAAGCAGTGTTGAGACCCTGAAAAGCCTTTCAGTACTGGGCGTAATGCCTGCCCCTCAAGGCTCACTTACATTTCCCTGAGCCCTAAGTCCCAGTTTTTTGCTTAATTCATGGGGAACGCCCTTCCCTGGGAACAGGTACCATGTCCAAAATTCCAGAGTATAAACCCATGATAGTTTGGGCTTTTGTGACCTCTAGAGACCCTCCCTGGAATGCATTCACCTGGCTCTCTACATGGCCCCTCCCCTTGATGACGTCAGCACTTCTGGACGGCTGGAAAATCCCAAGCACTTGTCCACCTGAGCATTTCTGGCTCTCCACGTGGCCCCTTCCCTCCAATGACGTCAGAACTTCCTGCTTGTCCCCGATCCCCAAGCCCTTATCCACCTGAACATTTCTGGCTCTTCATGTGGCCACTACCCCTCGATGATGTCAGCACTTCCGGCCAGCCCCAGGACCCCAAGCACTTGAATATCTGGGCATTTCTGTCTATCCAGGTGGCCCTTTCCCTTCAATGACGTCAGCATTTCCTGCTGGTCTCTGGACCCCAAGCTCTGATCAACCTGAGCACTTCTGCCTGTCAAGCTTTCCAAACTACACTGATGATATGAGCACTAAAAGCTGGTCACAGGGCCCAAACCTTTGTTCATGTGAGCGTTTTAGGCAGTAAACCGCCATTTTTCGCCTGACCAATGACGCACAAGGCTGTGTATTGAGCTACTAATAAGCTGGGTGACTTCCCAATCTCTGGAAGTTCGCTTAAGGGCCTAAAACCCACAGTCCCAGTTCAACTTCTGCTCACAGACTTAATCTACCCAGCGGGGTAGGGTTACAGGCAGGTGGTGTCATGTAGACACCCCCCTCGATGACGTCAGCACTTCCAGCCGCCCCAGGGCCGCAAGCACTTGAACATTTGAGCATCTGGCTATCCACGTGGCCCTTTCCCTTCAATGACGTCAGCATTTCCTGCTGGTCTCCGGACCCCAGGCCCTTATCCACCTGAGCAGTTCTGGCTGTCCAGCTTATCAAAATCCACTGATGATATGACCACTAAAAGCGGGTCACAGGGCCCCAACCTTTGTTCACGTGAGAGTTTTCGGCCATTAACCCCCTTGTTCGCCTGACCAATGACCCACAAGGCTGTCTACTGAGCTCCTGAGAAACGGGATGACTTCTGATCTCTGGAAGTTCGCTTAAGGGCCTAACACCCACAGCCCCAGCTCAACTTCTGCTCACACACTTACTCTTTCCAGCTGGGTAGGGTTACAGGCAGGCGGCTGCCAGTGCTGTTTTAAAACCTCCCTGGGCTTCGATGAAGCCAGGGACCCCAACATGCGGCCACCAACATGCGGCCACCTCACACTGGACTGACCTGGGACTCTGACAGTCCTGCCTGAGGATTTGAAATCTGGAAAAAAGCAGTGTTGAGACCCTGAAAAGCCTTTCAGTACTGGGCTTAAAGGTCTGCCCCTCCAGTCTCACTTACAGTTTCCCGAGCCCTAAGTACCAGTTTTTTGCTTACTCATGGGGAATGCCGTTTCCTGAGAACAGGTATCATGTCCAAAATTCCAGAGCATGGACCCATGAAAGTTGGGGCGTCTGTGACTTCTAGCGACCCTCCCTTGAATGCATTCACTTGGCTCTCTACATGGCCCCTCCCCTTGATGACGTCAGCACTTCTGGCCGGCCTGAGAGCCCCAAGCACTTGTCCACCTGAGCCTTTCTGGCTCTCCACGTGGCCCCTTCCCTCCAATGACGTCAGCACTTCCTGCAGGTCCCCGATCCACAAGCCCTTATCGACCTGAGCATTTCGGGCTCTTCATGTGGCCACACCCCTCTATGACGTCAGCACTTCTGGGCAGCCCCAGGACCCCAAGCACTTGAACGTCTGAGCACTTCTGCCTGTCCAGCTTCCCAAACTCCACTGGGCGTTCCCCATGAGTAAGCAAAAAACTAGGACTTAGGGTTCGAGAAACACTGCGTTTTCGGCCGTTAACCCCCCTTGTTTGCCTGACCAATGACTCACAAGGCTGTGTACTGAGCTCCTAAGAAGCCTTTCACTACTCGGCGTAAAGGCCTGCCCCTCCAGGCTCACTTACATTTTCGCAAGCATTAAGTCCCAGTTTTTTGCTTAATCATGGTGAACGCCCTTCCCTGAGAACAGGTACTTCCTGAGGCTCCCCGGTCCCCATGCCCTTATGAAACTGAGCATTTAGGGCTCTTTCCCTGGCTACTCCCCCTCGATGACGTCAGCACTTCCGGCCAACCCCAGGGCCCCAAGTACTTGCACACCTGAGCACTTCTGGCTATCCACGTGCTCCCTTCCTGTCAATGAGGTCAGAATTTCCTGCTGGTCTCCGGACCCCAAGCACTGATCCACCTGAGCACTTCTGGCTGTCCAGCATTCCAAACTCCACTGATGATATGACCACTAAAAGCTGGTCACAGGGCCCCAACCTTTGTTCACGTGAGCGTTTTCGGCCCTTAAACCCCCTTGTTCGCCTGACCAATGACCCACGAGGCTGTCTACTGAGCTCCTGAGAAGCGGGGTGACTTCCCAATCTCTGGAAGTTCCCTTAAAGGCCTAACACCCACAGCTCCAGCTCAACTTCTGCTCAGAGACTTACTCTTTCTAGCTGGGTAGGGTTACAGGGAGGCGGCTGCCAGCGCTCCTTTAAAATCTCCCTGGGCGTCGATGAGGCCAGGGACCCCACATTGTCCCCAACATGTGGGCACCTCACACTGGACTGACCTGGGACTCTGACAGTCCTACCTGAGGTTTTAAAAATGGGAAAAAGCAGTGTTGAGACCCTGAAAAGCCTTTCACTACTGGGCGTAAAGGCCTGCCTCTCCAGGCTCACTTACAGTTTCACGAGCATTAAGTCCCAGTTTTTTGCTTCATAATGAGAAAAGCCCTTCCCTGAGAACAGGTACCATGTCCAAAATTCCAGAGCACGGACCCATGGAAGTTGGGGCGTTTGTGACCTCTTGCGACCCTCCCTGGAATGCATTCACCTGGCTCTCTACGTGGCCCCTCCCCTTGATGACATCAGCACTTCTGGCCAGCCTGAGAGCCCCAAGCACTTGTCCATCTGAGTATTTCTGGCTGTCCAGCATTCCCAAATCCTCTGATGATATGACCAATAAAAGCTGGTCACAGGGCCCCAACCTTTGTTCACAAGAGCGTTTTCGGCCATTAACTCCCCTTGTTCGCCTGACCAATGACTCACAAAGCTGTCTACTGAGCTCCTAAGAAGCGGGGTGACTTCCCAATCTCTGGACGTTCTCTTAAAGGCCTAACACCCACAGCTCCAGCTCAACTTCTGCTCACAGACTTACTGTTCCCAACTGGGTAGGGTTACAGGCAGGCAGCTGCCAGCGCTCCTTTAAAATGTCTCTGGGCGTCGATCAGGCCTGGGACCCCGCATTGACCCCAAAATGCGGGAACCTCACACTGGACTGACCTGGGACTCTGACAGTCCTACCTGAGGTTTTGAAATCGGGGAAAAAGCAGTGTTGAGACCCTGAAAAGCCTTTCACTACTGGGTGTAAAGGCCTGCCCCTCCAGGCTCACTTACAGTTTCACGAGCATTAAGTCCCAGTTTTTTGCTTAATCATGGTGAACGCCCTTCCCTGAGAACAGGTACCATGTCCAAAATTCCAGAGCACGGACCCATGGTAGTTGGGGCGTTTGTTACCTCTTGCGACCCTCCATGGAATGCATTCACCTTGCTCTCAACCTGGCCCCTCCCCTTGCTGACATCAGCACTTCTGGCCAGCTGGAGACCCCCAAGCACTTGACCAGCTGAGTATTTCTGGCTCTCCACGTGGTCCCTTCCCTCCCATGACGTTAGCACATCCTGCTGCTCCCCAGTCCCCAAGCCCTTATGAACCTGAGCATTTATGGCTCTTTTCGGGGCCACTCCTCCTCGATGACTTCAGCACTTCCTGCCAGCCCCAGGGCCCCAAGAACTTGAACACCTGAGCACTTCTGGCTATCCACGTGCTCCTTTCCCGTCAATGACATCAGTGTTTCCTTGTTTCCTGCTGGTCTCCGGAACCCAAGCACTGATCCACCTGAGCACGTCTGGCTGTCCAGCATTCCAAACTCCACTAATGATATGACCACTAAAAGCTGGTCACAGGGCCCAAACCTTTGTTCACGTGAGCGTTTTCGGCCATTAACCCCCTTTGTTCGCCTGATCAATGACCCACAAAGCTGTCTACTGAGTTCCTGAGAAGCGGGGTCTCAATCTCTGGAAGTTCCCTTAAAGGCTGAACACCCACAGCTCCAGCTCAACTTCTGCTCACAGACATACTCTTACCAGCTGGCTAGGGTTACAGGGAGGCGGCTGCCGGCGCTCCGTTAAAATCTCCCTGGGCGTCCATGAGGCCAGGGCCTCATGGTCCCCAACATGCGGGCACCTCACACTGGACTGACAAGGGACTCTGACAGTCCTATCTGAGGTTTTGAAAATGGGGAAAAAGCAGTGTTGAGACCCTGAAAAGCCTTTCACTACTGGGCGTAAAGGCCTGCCCCTCCAGGCTTACTTACAGTTTCCCGAACCCTAAGTCCCAGTTTTTTGCTTCATAATGAGAAAAGCCCTTCCCTGAGAACAGGTACCATGTCCAAAATTCCAGAGCACGGACCCATGGAAGTTGGGGCGTTTGTGACCTCTTGCGACCCTCCCTTTAATTCATTCACCTGGCTCTCTACGTGGCCCCTCCCCTTGATGATGTCAGCACTTCTGGCCAGCCTGAGAGCCCCAAGCACTTGTCCACCTGAGTATTTCTTGCTCTCTACGTGTCCCAATCCCTCCCATGACGTCAGCACTTCCTGCTCCCCTGTCCCCAAGCCCTCATGAACCTGAGCATTTAGGGCTCTTTTCTTGGCCACTCCCCCTCGATGACGTCAGCACTTCCGGCCAGCCCCAGGGCCCAAGCACTTGAACACCTGAGCATTTCTGTCTATACACGTGGCCCTTTCCTTCAATGAGGTTTTGAAATCTGGGAAAAAGCAGTGTTGAGACCCTGAAAAGCCTTTCAGTACTGGGCGTAAAGCCTGCCCCTCAAGGCTCGCTTACTTTTCCCCGAGCCCTAAGTCCCAGTTTTTTGCTTAATTCATGGGGAACGCCCTTCCCTGAGTACAGGTACCATGTCCAAAATTCCAGAGTATAAACCCATGATAGTTTGGGCTTTTGTGACCTCTAGAGACCCTCCCTGGAATGCATTCACCTGGCTCTCTACATGGCCCCTCCCCAACCTTTGCTCATGTGAGCGTTTTGGGCCGTTAACCCGCTGAGGATGTGCGTTTTAGGCCCTTAGGCGAATTTCCAGAGATTGGGAAGTCACCCTTCTTCTTAGTAGCTCAATAGACAGCCTTGTGGGTCATTGGTCCTGCCAACAAGGGCGGTTAACTGCCAAAAACACTCATGTGAACAAAGGTTTGGGCCCTGTGACCAGCTTTTAGTGGTCATATCATCAGTGGAGTTTGGAAAGCAGGACAGGCAGAAGTGCTCAGGTGGATCAGTGTTTGCGGTCCGGAGACCAGCAGGAAATGCTGAAGTCATTGAAGGGAAAGGGCCATGTGGATCGCCAAAAATGCTCAGATGTTCAAGTGCTTGGGGTCCTGGGGCTGGCCAGAAGTGCTGACATCATCGAGGGGTGTGGCCACATGAAGAGCCCGAAATGCTCAGGTGGATAAGGGCTTGGGGACCGGGGACAAGCAGGAAGTTCTGACGTCATTGGAGGGAAAGGGCCACCTGGAGAGCTAGAAATGCTCAGGTGGACAAATGCTTGGGATTTTCTAGCCTTCCAGAATTGCTGACGTCATCAAGGGGAGGGGCCATGTAGAGAGGCAGGTGAATGCATTCCTGGGAGCGATGAAAGAGGTCACAAATGCCCCAACTTCCATGGGTTCATGCTCTGGAATTTTTGACATGGTACCTGTTCTCAGGGAAGAGATTTCCCCATGATTAAGCAAAAAACTGGGACTTAGGGCTCGGAAAACTGTAAGTGAGCCTGGAGGGGCAGGCCTTTTCGACCAGTACTGAAAGGCTTTTCAGGGTCTCAACACTGCTTTTACCCAGATTTCAAAACCTCAGGCAGGACTGTCAGAGTCTCAGGTCACTCCAATGTGAGGTGGCCTCATGTTGGGCACCATGCGGGGTCCCTGGCCTCATCAACGCCCAGGGAGGTTTTAAAAAAGCGCTGGCAGCCCCCTGCCAGTAAGCCTACCCCGCTGAGAAGAGGAAGTCTGTGAGCAGAAGTTGAGCTGGGGTTGTGGGTGTTAGGCCCTTAAGCGAACTTCCAGAGATTGGGAACTCACCCCGCTTCTTAGGACCTCAATAGACAGCCTTGTGGGTCATTGGTCAGGCGAACAAGGGGGTTAATGGCCGAAAACGCTCACGTGAACAAAGGTTTTGTCCCTATGACCAGCTTTTAGTGGTCATATCATCAGTGGAGTTTGGAAACTTGACAGCCAGAAGTGCTCAGGTGGATAAGGGCTTGGGGTCCGGAGACCAGCAGGAAATGCTGACGTCATTGAAGGGAAAGGGCCTCGTGGATAGCCAGAAGTGCTCAGGTGTTCAACTGCTTAGGGCCCTGTGGCTGGCCGGAAGTGCTGACGTCATTGGAGGGAAGCGGCCACGTGGACAGCCAGAAATGCTCAGGTGGATAAGTGCTTGGGGCTCTCCGGCCGGCCTGAACTGCTGACGTCATCAAGGCATGGGCGATGTACAGAGCCAGGTGAATGCATTCCAGGGAGGGTTGCTAGAGGTCACAAACGCCCAAGCTTCCATGGGTCCATGCTCTGGAATTTTGGACATGGTACCTGTTCTCAGGGAAGGGCGTTCCCCATGAATTAAGCAAAAAACCTGGACTTAGTGCTCGGGAACTGTAACTCAGCCTGGAGGGGCATGCTTTACGCCCAGTACTGAAAGGCTTTTCAGGGTCTCAACACTGCTTTTTCCCAGATTTAAAACGTCAGGGAGGACTGTCAGAGTCCCAGGTCAGTCCAGTATGAGGTGCCCGCATGTTGGGGACCAAGCGGGCTCCATGGCCTCACCGACGCCCTGGGAGGTTTTAAAGGAGCGCTGACTGCCGCCTTCCTGTAACCCTACACAGCTGGAAAGAGTAAGTCTCTGAGCAGAAGTTGAGCTGGGGCTGTGGGTGTTAGGCCCTTAAACGAACTTCCAGAGATTGGGAAGTCACCCCGCTTCTTAGGAGCTCAGTAGACAGCCTTGTGGGTCATTATCAGGCGAACAAGCGGGTTAACGGCCGAAAACGCTCACATGAGCAAAGGTTGGGGCCCTAAATCCAGCGTTTAGTGGTCATATCATCAGTGGAGATTGGAAAGCTGGACTGCCAGAAGTGCTCAGGTGGATCAGTGCTTGGGGTCCGGAGACCAGCAGGAAATGCTGACATCATTGAAGGGAAAGGGCCACTTGGATAGCCAGAAATGCTCAGGTGTTCAAGTGCTTTGGGCCCTGAGGCTGGCCGTAACTGCTGACATCATAGAGGGGGTGTGGCCACATGAAGAGCCAGAAATGCTAAGGTGGATATTGGCTTGGGGACCGGGGACCAGCAGGAAGTGCTGACGTCATTGGAGGGAAGGGGCCACGTGGAGAGCCAGAAATGCTCAGGTGGACAAGTGCTAGTGGCGCTCTGGCCGGGCAGATGTGCTGACGTCATCAAGGGGAGGGGCCAGGTAGAGAGCCAGGTGAATGCATTCCAGGGAGGGTCGCTAGAGGTCACAAAGGCCCCAGCTTTCATAGGTCCTTTCTCTGGAATTTTGGACATGATACCTGTTCTCAGGGAAGGTCATTTCCCATGAATTAAGCAAAAAATGGGGAGTTAGGGCTCGGGAAACTGTAAGTGAGCCTGGAGGGGCAGGCCTTTACGCCCAGTACAGAAAGGCTTTTCAGGGTCTCAACACTGCTTTTTCCCAGATTTCAAAACCACATGCAGGACTGTCAGAGTCCCGGGTCAGTCCAGTGTGAGGTACCCGCATGTTGGAAACCATGAGGGGTCCCTGGCCTCATCGAAGCCCAGGGAGGTTTTAAAACAGCGCTGGCAGCCACCTGCCTGTAACCCTACCCCGCTGGGAAGAGTAAGTGTGTGAGCAGAAGTTGAGCTGGGGCTGTGGGTTTTAGGCCCCTAAGCAAACTTTCAGAGATTGGGGAGTCACCCTGCTTCTTAGTAGCTCAATAGACAGCCTTGTGGGTCATTGGTCAGGCGAACAAGGGCGGTTAACTGCCGAAAATGCTCACGTGAATAACGGTTTGGGCCCTGTGACCAGCTTTTAGTGGTCATATCATCAGTGGAGTTTGGAAAGCTGGACAGGCAGAAGTGCTCAGACGTTCAAGTGCTTGGGGTCCTGGGGCTGCCCAGAAGTGCTGATGTCATAGAGGGGGGTGGCCACATGAAGAGCCCGAAATGCTCAGGTCGATAAGGGCTTGTGGATCGGGGACCTGCAGGAAGTGCTGACGTCATTGGAGGGAAGGGGCCACGTGGAGAGCCAGAAATGCTCAGGTGGACAAGTGCTTGGGGCTCTCAGGCCTGCCAGAAGTGCTGACTTCATCAAGGGGAGATGCCATGTAGAGAGCCAGGTGAATGCATTCAACGGAGGTCGCTAGAGGTCACAAAGGCCCCAGCTTTCATGGGTCCTTTCTCTGGAATTTTGGACATGATACCTGTTCTCAGGGAAGGGCATTCCCCATGAATTAAGCAAAAAATGGGGAGTTAGGGCTCGGGAAACTGTAAGTGAGCCTGGAGGGGCAGGCCTTTACGCCCAGTACAGAAAGGCTTTTCAGGGTCTCAACACTGCTTTTTCCCAGATTTCAAAACCTGAGGCAGGACTGTCAGAGTCCCAGGTCACTCCAGTGTGAGGTGCCCGCATGTTGGGACCATAAGTGTTTTCTGGCCTCATCGACGCCCTAGGAGGTTTTAAAGGAGCCCTGGCTGCCGCCTGCCTGTAACCCTACCCAGCTTGGAAGAGTAAGTCTGTGAGCAGAAGTTGAGATGGGGCTGTGGGTGTTAGGCCCTTAAGTGAACTTACAGAGATTGGGAAGTCACCCCGCTTCTTAGCAGCTTGGTAGAAAGCCTTGTGGGTCATTGGTCAGGCAAACAAGGGGGTTAATGGCCGAAAACCCTCACATGAACAAAGATTGGGGCCCTGTGACCAGCTTTTAGTGGTCATATCATCAGTGGAGTTTGAAAACTGGACAGGAAGAAGTGCTCAGGTGGATCAGTGCTTGGGGTCCGGAGACCAGCAGGAAATGCTGACGTCATTGAAGGGAAAGGGCCACGTGGATAGCCAGAAATGCTTAGATGTTCAAGTGCTTGGGGCCCTGGGGCTGGCCGGAAGTGCTGACATCATTGAGGGGGGTGGACACATGAAGAGCCCGAAATGCTCAAGTGGATAAGTGCTTGGGGACCAGGGACCAGCAGGAAGTGCTGATGTCATTGGGGGGAAGGGGCCACGTGGAGAGCCAGAAATGCCCAGGTGGACATGTGCTTTGGGCTCTCTGGCCAGCCAGCAGTGCTGAAGTCATCAAGGGGAGGGACCCTGCAGATAGCCAGCTGAATGCATTCCAGGGAGGGTCGCTAGAGGTCACAAAGGCCCCATCTTCCAGGGTCCATGCTCTGGAATTTTGGAAATTATACGTGTTCTCAGGGAAGGGCATTCTCTATGAATTAAGCAAAAAACTGGGACTTAGGGCTCGGGAAACTGTAAGTGAGCGTGGAGGGGCAGTCCTTTACGCCCAGTACTGAAAGGCTTTTAAGGGTCTCAACACTGCTTTTTCCTTGATTTCAAAACCTCAGGCAGGACTGTCAGAGTCCCAGGTCAGTCCAGTGTGAGGTGCCCACATGTTGGGGACCATGCAGGGTCCCTGGCCTCATTGAAACCCTTGGAGGTTTTAAAGGAGCGCTGACTGCCGCCTTCCTGTAATCCTACCCCGCTGGGATGAGTAAGTCTGTGAGCTGAAGTTGAGCTGGAGCTTTGGTGTTAGGCCCTTAAGCGAACTTCCAGAGATTTGGAAGTCTCCCTGCTTCTTTGCAGCTCAGTAGACAGCCTTGTGGGTCATTGGTCAGTCGAACAAGGGGGTTTACGGCCGAAAATGCTCACGTGAACAAAGGTTGGGGCCCTGTGACCAGCCTTTAGTGGTCATATCATCAGTGGAGTTTGGAAAGCCGGAAAGGCAGAAGTGCTTGGGTGGATCAGTGCTTGGGGTCTGGAGACCAGCAGGAAATGCTGACGTCATTGAAGGAAAGGGCCACGTGTATAGCCAGAAATGCTCAGGTGTTCAAGTGCTTGGGGCCCTGGAGCTGGCTGGAAGTGCTGACATGATCGAGGGGCTGCGGCCACAGAAAGAGCCAGAAATGCTCAGGTGGATAAGGGCTTGGGGACCGGGGACCAGCAGGAAGTGCTGATGTCATTGGAGGGAAGGGGTCACGTGGAGAGCCAGAAATGCTCAGGTGGACAAGTGCTTGGGGCTCTCTGTCCTGCCAGAAGTGCTGACGTCATCAAGGGGAGGGGCCATGTAGAGAGCCAGGTGAATGCATTGCCGGCAGGGTCGCTAGAGGTACAAACGCCCCAGCTTCCATGGGTCCATGCTCTGGAATTTTGGACAAGGTACCTGTTCTCAGGAAATGGCGTCCCCATGAATTAAGCAAAAAATTGGGAGTTAGGGCTTGGGAAACTGTAAGTGAGCCTGGAGTGGCAAGCCTTTAAGCCCAGTACTGAAAGGCTTTTCAGGGTCTCAACACTGCTTTTTCCCTAATTTCAAAACCTGAGGCAGGACTGTCAGAGTCCCAGGTCACTCCAATGTGAGGTGCCCGCATGTTGGGACCATGAGGGTTTTCTGGCCTCATCGACGCCCTGGGAGGTTTTAAAGGAGCGCTGACAGCCCCCTTCCTGTAACCCTACCCAGCTGGGAATAGTAAGTCTGTGAGCAGAAGTTGAGATGGGGCTGTGGGTGTTAGGCCCTTAAGTGAACTTACAGAGATTGGGAAGTCACCCCGCTTCTTAGCAGCTCAGAAGACAGCAGCTCATTGGTCAGGCAAACAAGGGGGTTAAAGGCCTAAAAAGCTCACGTGAACAAAGGTTGGTGATCTGTGACTAGCTTTTTGTGGTCATATCATCAGTGGAGTTTGGAAAGGTGGACAGCCACAAGTGCTCAGTTGGATAAGGGCTTGGGGTCCGGAGACCAGCAGGAAATGCTGACATCATTGAAGGAAAGGGCCACGTGTATAGCCAGAAATGCTCAGGTGTTCAAGTGCTTGGGGCCCTCAGGCTGTCTGGCAGGCTCACGTCATTGAGGGGGAGTGGCCACATGAAGAGCCCGAAATGCTGAGGTGGATAAGGACTTGGGAACCGGGGACTACCAGGAAGTGCTGACGTCATTAGAGAGAATGGGCAACGTGGAGAGCCAGAAATGCTCAGGTGGACAAGTGCTTGGGGCTCTCTGACCGGACAGAAGTGCTGACGTCTTCAAGGGGAGGGACCATGTAGAGAGCCAGGTGAATGCATTCCAGGGAGGGTCGCTAGAGGACATAAACGCGCCAGCTTCCATGGGTCCATGCTCTGGAATTTTGGAAATGGTACCTGTTCTCAGGGAAGGGCGTTCCCCATGAATTAAGCAAAAACTGAGACTTAGGGCTCGGGATACTGTAAGTGAGCCGGGAGGGGCAGGCCATTACGCCCAGTACTGAAAGGCTTTTCAGGGTCTCAACACTGTTTTTTCCCCGATTTCAAAACCTCAGTAAGAACTGTCAGAGTCCCAGGTCAGTCCAGTGGAGGTGCCCGCATGTTGGGGACCATGCGAGGTCCCTGGCCTCATCGTCGCCCAGGGAGGTTTCAAACGAGCTCTGGCAGCCGCCTGCCTGTAACCCTACCAAGCTAGGAAGAGTAAGTCTGTGAGCAGAAGTTGAGCTGGGGCTGTGGGTGTTAGGCCCTTGGGGCTCTCTAGCAGGCCAGAAGTGCTGATGTCATCAAGGGGAGGGGCCTTCTAGAGAGCCAGGTGAATGTATTCCAAGGAGGTCACAAAAGCCCCAACTTCCATGTGTCCTTTCTCTGTAATTTTGGACATGGTACCTGTTCTCAGTTAAGGGCGTTCCCCATGATTAAGAAAAAAACTGGGAGTTAGGGCTCTGGAAACTGTAAATGAGCCTGGAGGGGCAGTCCCTTACACCCAATACTGAAAGCCTTTTCAGTGTCTCAATACTGCTTTTTTCCCAATTTCAAAACCTCAGGTAGGACTGTCAGAGTCAGGTAGGTCCAGTGTGAGGTGCTCGCATGTTGGGGACCATGCCAGGTCCCTGGCCTCATTGACGCCCAGGGAGGTTTTAAAGGAGTGCTGGCAGCCGCCTGCCTGTAACCCTACCCAGCTGGGAAGAGTAAGTCTGTGAGCAGAAGTTGAGCTGGGTCTGTGGGTGTTAGGCCCTTAAGCGAAGTTCCAGAGTTTGGGATGTCACCCAGCTTCTTAGGAGCTCAGTAGACAGCCTTGTGGGCTAAGTGGATAGCCAGAAGTGCTCAGGTGTTCAAGTGCTTTGTGCCCTGGGGCTGTCCTGAAGTGCTGATGTCATCGAGGAGGAGTGTCCACATGAAGAGCCCGAAATGCTCAGGTGGATAAGGGCATTGGGACCGGGGACCAGCAGGAAGTGCTGATGTCATTGTGGGAGGGGGCCACGTGGAGGGACAGAAATGTTCAGGTGGACTAGTGCTTGGGGCTCTCCTGCAGGCCAGAAGTACTGACGTCATCAAGGGTAGGGGCCATGTAGAGAGGCAGGTGAATGCATTCCAAGGAGGGTCGCTAGAGGTCACAAACGCCCCAACTTCCATGTGTCCTTTCTCTGTAATTTTGGACATGGTACCTGTTCTCAGTTAAGGGCATTCCCCATGATTAAGAAAAAAACTGGGACTTAGGGCTCGGAAAACTGTAAGTGAGCCTGGAGGGGCAGTCCCTTACACCCAATACTGAAAGCCTTTTCAGTGTCTCAATACTGCTTTTTCCCCAATTTCAAAACCTGAGGTAGGACTGTCAGAGTCCCAGGTAAGTCCAGTGTGAGGTTCTCGCATGTTGGGGACCATGCGGGGTCCCTGGCCTCATTGACTCCCAGGGAGGTTTTAAAGGAGCGCTGGTAGCTGCCTGCCTGTAACCCTACCCAGCTGGGAAGAGTAAGTCTGTGAGCAGAAGTTGAGCTGGGGCTGTGGGTGTTAGGCCCTTAAGCGAACTTCCAGAGATTAGGATTTCACCCCGCTTCTTAGGAGCTCAGTAGACAGCCTTGTGGGTCATTGGTCAGGCGAACAAGGGGAGTTAACTGCTGAAAACGCTCACGTGAACAAAGGTTGGGGGCTTGTGACCAGCCTTTAGTGGTCATATCATCAGTGGAGTTTGGAAAGCTGGACAGCCAGAAGTGCAGAGGAGGATCAGTGCTTGGGGTCCAGAGACCAGCAGGAAATGCTGATGTCATTGAAGGGAATGGGCCACGTGGATAGCCAGAAATGCTCAGGTGTTCAAGTGTTTGGGTGTTGGAGACCGGGTGTAAGCTGACAGGGTCCTTGCACCTTAGGGGACTAGCAAGGCTGTCCCCTACCCACACAGTTTTTTCAGGCTTGTTTGGATGGCGGTTATCAGTAGAATGAGAGCAACCTTTCATAGCTTACCAAGAAGTCTGTAACTATTTACTGAGATTTGCTGTACTGAGAATTTGTCCTTCTGCTCTGTCTCTCCCTTAGAGATTAAGAGGAACAAAGAATACATTCCTCTTGACAGACCTTCTATTCAGTGTTTTATGTATAAAAAGCATTACGCAGTTAATAAACTTGCTGCAGTCTCTCGATGACCTGTAGTCCTCCCCATCCCACTCTCCTGTCTTTCTTTCTTTTCTCAATTCCCACCTCCCTACCTCAGCTGGGTTCAACCTTTCAGGCTGGCCCTGGCAAGTAGCGCCCGAATAGGGACCTGAGGACTTGGGAAGCAGATGGTGAGGAACTCCTCCAGATAAAGAGTGCACTGGTTAAGGTAAGGGAGGAGCAAATTTTTGATAGTCGGGAGTAAAGCATGGGACAGCTAGAGTCTAGGGAAAGTGCCCTTTATAGGCAAATGTTGAAGTCTATACAATCATAAAATAATGTGGTTTCTTGTTCAAATTAAAATCTTAGTTTGTATTTGGAATTTAAAATCTATAATAAATGAAACTCCACTGCTAAAACCGCCTCTGGTACAGAGAAATTCAAAGGTGGCAGGAGAGGGCAGAGCTATCTGCTCTCCTGCAATAAGATTACTTAATGTTTCATTTAAAAATTATAGAAGAACAAATCTTGGCCCAATTAGGTATTAGTTATTACTTCAGAAAGCGAAAAAGAAAGAAAAAATTTAAGATCTGTCTATCTTTTAAGCATGAAAAGAAATTCGGCTAGATCTGTTGCTGAAACTTCCCTGAAGTTAGCAGGATGTGGGGGAAGGGAGACACGTGGAGATCTAATATAGAAGCCCACTCTCCCAGTATACTAATTTAAAGTTTCCTTTCTCTCCATGAAAAAGTAAAGATGGCATAAAGGAACCAAAAGGAGAAGACACAGGCTAGGTTCTAGCAGCAGGATTTGCATTTCCATAATAAAGAGTTTTTAAAATGCTAGTAAACCTTGTTAAAAAGTTAACTTTTAAGGCCTTCAAGAAAATAAGTAAATTTGTCTCTGTTATAGAATTTATCCATAGTAAATACTTTAAAATAATTATAATTAACTCTAGAATCTCAAATTGTTAAAATATAGATAATATATTAATTATAAAAATCTAAATAGCCCAGGTGAGGGCTGGCTATGCCTTTTATAAATAGAGGAAGAAGGGTGGCTGTTCTTCCCGCAGCAGGACAGGTAGACCAGTTCCTGCCAGTAGTTGTTCTTTAAGGACAATTTTTGCATTTGAATACTTGCAGGCTTGCTACTCAATTTCCCCGGGCAAAGAAAAATCATAGCCATTTTAAAAGGTCAAGTGGCTAGACTAGGCCTGTTAATCAAAAGATAAAAACTTGTTTAATAATCTAAATTTATTTCCTCATAAAAAACCTAGAGGACAGAATTAAAGCTATTAATTGATTAAGAAAATTAAAGTGTTATTAATCTAGGAACTACTGTTTAATTTGCCAGCTTTAAAAGTTCAAAGTGCAAATTAAATTAGGAGAAATTATGTAGTTATAGTAATTAAATATCTAAAGTATAAAAAATTATTAAGAAAATAAAATATTATGTTTTCTCTAATAATAATTAAAAATTTAAAATAAGTTACTTATTAGTCTAATTAAAAAAGAGGATTAATTCTGTAATCCCAAACAAAATTTTTCTATACAAAAACTAGTTTAAAATCTAATTAATATCTTAAAATAATTATAAAAGGTATTATAATCTTTAAATCATATATAGATATAGATATAGATATAGATTTGATAGTTTTTTTCCATGTTAAAATTTCAAGGTTTTATCAGAGATAATTCTTGGAAAGCTCCAAGGGCCCGGAGTAATACAAGAAATTTATTCTCTCTTCTTAAAGGAAATCTTTTTAAATTTAACAGATCTAATATACTTAAAATTAGAAAGCCTTATCAAATAAAAATTAATAACTATATTTTAAATGTTATAAAGATTTTAACCTCTAAGGAGGGCAAAATATTTCTTAAAATTCAATAGCAAAATTTTAAGACAGAATTTAAAGTAACAAAAACCCTCCATTAATAAAAAAAAAAAAAAGGGGGGGGGATAGTGGAAGAATATCATATAAGGAAAAATATCCTGTAAGTAAATTACATCTAGAAAATTTTTACTTTAAAAAATTAATTTTCATTTGTAATGCTAACAGCAAGACAGCAATGAAAAACATACATGGTGTCAAAACAGGCCAAAGGAAAATTGTTTGGGCAAAAATAAAAAGGATCCCAAGTAAAATTTATAAAAAAGATTCCTTTATTAACTTTTGGTCGAGAATATGTTTGTATATTTTCAGAAAACAACTCCAAGACCTTGTAGATTCCTGCAACAGAGAGGAATTGACAGGTCTGCTCCAACCACGAAGACAAGAGGAGAAACAGTCCAGAGATAGAAGATGCTGACGACGCCTTGCCATGCTAGCAGTCAGCAGCTGCACTTCGCTACAGGTTACCCAGGACCAAACCAGAGAGGGTCGGACCTACATTGCCACCATTTGTCCACCATCCAGATATCAATTATTGTCTGTTTGCTTCCAATTTACTTCCGAACCATCGGATCTAGCATCCGATCCCTACAAATAAGACTACATGAACTCCACCTAAAAAACAAAGAAGGGGGATCTGTTGGAGACCGGATGTAAGCTGACAAGGTCCTTGCACCTGAGGGGACTAGCAAGGCTGTCCCCTACCCACACAGTTTTTTCAGGCTTGTTTGGATGGCGGTTATCAGTAGAATGAGAGCAACCTTTCATAGCTTACCAAGAAGTCTGTAACTATTTACTGAGATTTGCTGTACTGAGAATTTGTCCTTCTGCTCTGTCTCTCCCTTAGAGATTAAGAGGAACAAAGAATACATTCCTCTTGACAGACCTCTATACAGTGTTTTATGTATTAAAAGCATTACGCAGTTAATAAACTTGCTGCAGTCTCTCGATGACCTGTAGTCCTCCCCATCCCGCTCTCCTGTCTTTCTTTCTTTTCTCAATTCCCACCTCCCTACCTCAGCTGGGTTCAACCTTTCAGGCTGGCCCTGGCAGTTGGGGCCCTGGGGCTGGCCGGAAGTGCTGACTTAATCGGGGGGTGTGGCCACATGAAGAGCCCGAAATGCTCACGTGGATAATGGCTTGGGACCGGGGACCAGCAGGAAGTGCTGACGTCATTGGAGGGAAGGGGCCACGTGGAGAGCCAGAAATGCTCAGGTGGACAAGTGCTTGGGGCTCTCCAGCTGGCCAGAAGTGCTGACGTCATCAAGGGAAGGGGCCATGTAGAGAGCCAGGTGAATGCATTCCAGGGAGGGTCGCTAGAGGTCACAAATGCCCCACCTTCCATGGGTCCATGCTCTGGAATTTTGGACATGGTACCTGTTCTCAGGGAAGGGCATTCTCCATGAATTAAGCAAAAAACTGGGACTTAGGGCTCCGGAAACTATAAGTGAGCCTGGAGGGGCAGGCTTTACGCCCAGTACTGAAAGGCTTTTCAGGGTCTCAACACTGCTTTTTTCCCAATTTCAAAACCTCAGGTAGGACTGTCAGAGTCAGGTAAGTCCAGTGTGAGGTGCTCGCATGTTGGGGACCATGCGGGGTCCCTGGCCTCATCGACGCCAAGGGAAGTTTTAAAGGAGCGCTGGCAGCCGCCTGCCTGTAACCCTATCCAGCTGGGAAGAGTAAGTCTGTGAGCAGAAGTTGAACTGGGGCTGTGGGTGTTAGGCCCTTAAGCGAACTTCCAGAGATTGGGAAGTCACCCCGCATCTTAGTGTAAGGTCTGGGGCTGGGAAAGCAGGAACTTTACAAACTTTGCTTTCTAGCCTGCTTTAGCCTGCTTGAATAATGAGGAAGATAAACTTAAGCTGTCTGACCTTGTAGGCCAGAGACTAGATGTGCCCATAATTTCAATGCCATGCCAGGTGCATTTTTTAATTGGATAGAACTGTGTTGTTTTCAAGGCCAGCAGCGAGATAACCACTAAGTGCACATAGGGCTGGCTCTTTAATAAAAAGGGAAGTTCTGCTTGTAGCCTTGCTTAGAATTTGAATTCATTTTCTCTAAGCCCACCGGTAAAGCACACCGGTGAATAAAGTGTGACTCCCCCGGCCTGTGCTTTCAGACCGCAGGACCTCACAAGAGAGCTTTCAATAAACGCGATTTTTCGCTTTTACCATGCTTGTCTTGGTCAACTTAGTGGCTTCAGTCAGATTAAGTCTTACATCTCTGATTAAACCTAAAACTTAGGAGCTCAGTAGACAGCCTTGTGGGTCATTGCCCAGGAGAACAAGGGAGGTTAACGGCCGAAAACGCTCACGTGAACAAAGGTTGGAGGCCTGTGACCAGCTTTTAGTGGTCATATCATCAGTGGAGTTTGGAAAGCTGGACAGCCAGAAGTGCTCAGGTGGATCAGTGCTTGGGGTCCGGAGACCAGCAGGAAATGCTGACGTCATTGAAGGGAAAGGGCCATGTGAATAGCTAGAAATGCTCAGGTGTTCAAGTGCTTGGGGCCCTGGGGCTGGCCGGAAGTGCTGATGTAATCGAGGGAAAGTGGCCACATGAAGAGCCTGAAATGCTCAGTTGGATAAGGGCTTGGGGACCGGAGACCAGCAGGAAGTGCTGACATAATTGGAGAGAAGGGGCCACGTGGAGAGCCAGAAATGCTCAGGTGGACAAGTGCTTGGGGCTCTCCGGCAGGCCAGAAATTGACGTCATCAAGGGGAGGGGCCATGTAGAAAGCCAGGTAAATGCATTCCAGGGAGGGTCGCTAGAGATCAAAAACGCCCCAACTTCCATAAGTACAAGCTCTGCAATTTTGGACATGGTATCTGTTCTCAGGGAAGGGCGTTCGCCATGAATTAAGCAAAAAATTGGGACTTAGGACTCGGAAACTGTAAGTGAGCCTGGAGGGGCAGGCCTTTAGACCCAGTATTGAAAGGCTTTTCAGGGTCTCAACACTGCTTTTTCCCAGATTTCAAAATCTCAGGCAGGACTGTCAGAGTCCCAGGTCAGTCCAGTGTGAGGTTCCTGCATGTTGGGGACCATGCGGGGTCCCTGGCCTCATTTATGCACAGGAAGGTTTTAAAGGAGCGCTGGCAGCCGCCTGCCTGTAACCCTACCCAGCTCGGAAGAGTAAGTCTGTGAGCAGAAGTTGAGCTGGGGCTGTGGGTGTTAGGCCCTTAAGCGAACTTCCAGAGATTGGAAAGTCACCCCGCTTCTTAGGAGCTCAGTAGACAGCCTTGTGGTTCATTTGTCAGGCGAACAAAGAGGGTTAACAGCCGAAACAGCTCACGTGAACAAAGGATCGGGCCCTGTGATCAGCTTTTAGTGGTCATATCATCAGTGGAGTTTGGAAAGCTGGACAGCCATAAGTGCTAAGGTGGATCAGTGATTGGGGTCCGAAGACCAGAAGGAAATGCTGACGTCATTGAAGGGAAAGGGCCACGTGTATAGCCAAAATTGCGCAGGTGTTCAAGTGATTGGGGCCCTGGGGCAGGCCGGAAGTGCTGACGTCATCGAGGGGGAGTTGCCACTTGAAGAGCCCGAAATGCTCAGGAGGATAAGGGTTTGGGGACCGGGGACCATAAGGAAATGTTGTCGTCATTGGAGGGAAGGGGCCACGTTGAGAGCCAGAAATGCTCAGGTGGACAAGTGCTTGGGGCTCTATGGCAGGCCAGAAGTGCTGACATCATCAAGGGGAGGGGCCATGTAGAGAGCCCCTTCCCTCCAATGACGTCAGCACTTCCTGCTGGTCCCTGATCCCAAAGACCTTATCCACCTCAGCATTTCAGGCTCTTCATGTGGCAACTCGCCCTCGATGACGTCAGCATTTCCGACCAGCCCCAGGGTCCAAAGACTTGAATACCTGAGCATTTCTGGCTATCCACGTGGCCCTTTCCCTACAATGATGTCAGCATTTCCTG
Organism: Plecotus auritus; assembly: GCF_963455305.1. NCBI lineage: Eukaryota > Metazoa > Chordata > Mammalia > Chiroptera > Vespertilionidae > Plecotus > Plecotus auritus. The sequence goes on along the minus strand of NC_137773.1, from coordinate 115,875,193 downwards.
CTGGTCTCCGGACCCCAAGCACTGATGCACCTGAGCACTTCTGGCTGTCCAGCATTCCAAACTCCACTGATGATATGACCACTAAAAGCTGATCACAGGGCCCCAACCTTTGTTCACGTGAGCGTTTTCAGCCATTAACCACCATTGTTCGCCTGACCAATGTCCTACAAGGCTGTCTATTGAGCTGCTAAGAAGGGGGGTGACTTCCCAATCTCTGGAAGTTCTCTTAAGGGCCTAACACTTATGCCCCGAGCTCAACTTCTACTCACAGACCTACTCTTCCCAGCTGGGTAGTGTTACAGTCAGGCGGCAGCCAGCGCTACTTTAAAATCTCCGTGGGCGTCGATGAGGCCAGGGACCCTGCATGGTCTCCAACATGCGGGCACATCACACTGGACTGACCTGGGACTCTGACAGTCCTGCCTGAGGTTTTGAAATCTGGGAAAAAGCAGTGTTGAGACCCTGAAAATCCTTTTAGTACTGGGCATAAAGGCCTGCATTTCCAGGCTCACTTATAGTTTCCCAAGCCCTAAGTCCCAGTTTTCTGCTTAATTCATGGGGAACGCCCTTCCATGAGAACAGCTACCATGTCCAAAATTCCAGAGCATGGACCCATGGAAGTTGGGGTGTTTGTGACCTCTAGCGACCTTCGCTGGAATGCATTCACCTGACTCTCTACATGGTCCCTTCCCTTGATGAAGTCAATACTTCTGGCTGACCATAGAGCCCCAAGCACTTGTCCACCTGAGCATTTCTGGCTCTGCACGTGGCCAGTTCCCTCCAATGACATCAGCACTTCCTGCTGGTCCGTGGTCCCCAAGCCCTTATCCACTAGAGCATTTCGGGCTCTTCATGTGGCCACTCCCCCTCGATGACGTCAGCACTTCCGGAGAGCCCCAGGACCCCAAGCACTTGAACACCTGAGCATTTCTGGCTATCCAAGTGGCCCTTTCCCTTCAAAGACATCAGCATTTCCTGCTGGTCTCCATACCCCAAGCACTGATCTCCCTGAGTACTTATGGCTGTCCAGCTTTCCAAACTTCACTGATGATATGACCCCTAAAAGCTGATACAGGGCCCCAAACTTTGTTCACGTGAGCGTTTTTGGCCGTTAACCACCCTGGTTCGCCTGACCAATGATCCACAAGGCTGTCTACTGAGTTCCTAAAAAGCGGGGTGACTTCCCAATCTCTGGAAGTTCGCTTAAGTGCCTAACACCCACAGCCCAGCTCTACTTCTGCTCACAGACTTACTCTTCCCATCTGGGTATGGTTACAGGCAGGCGGCTGCAAGTGCTCCTTTAATACCTCAGTGGGCTTCGATGAGGCCAGGGACCCCGCATGGTCCCCAACATGTGGGCACATCACACTGGACTGACCTGAGACTCTGACAGTCCTGCCTGAGGTTTTGAAATCTGGGACAAAGCAGTGTTGAGACCCAGAAAAGCCTTTTAGTACTGGGCGTAAAGTCCTGCATTTCCAGGCTCTCTTACAGTTTCTGGATCCCTAAGTCCCAGTTTTTGCTTAATTCATGGGGAACGCCCTTCCCTGATAACAGCTACCTTGTCCAAAATTCCAGAGCATGGTTCCATGGAAGTTGGGGCGTTTGTGACCTCTAGCGACCCTCCCTGGAATGCAATCACCTGGCTCTCTACATGGCCCCTTCCCTTGATGAAGTCAGCACTACTGGCCGGCCGGAGAACCCCAAGCACTTGTCCACCTGAGCATTTCTGGCTCTCCAAGTGGACACTTTCTTCCAATGATGTCAGCACTTCCTGCTGGTCCCTGGACCCCAAGCCCTTATCCACCTGAGCATTTCGGGCTCTTCCTGTGGCCACTTCTCCTCGAAGACGTCAGCACTTCCGGCCAGCCCCAGGGCCCCAAGCACTAGAACACCAGAGCATTTCTGGCTATCCACGTGGCCCTTTCCCTTCAATGACCTCAGAATTTTCTGCTGGTATCAGTACGCCAGCACTGATCCTCCTGAGCACTTCTGGCTGTCCAGCTATCCAAACTCCACTGATGATATGACCACTAAAAGCTGATCACAGGGCCCCAACCTTTGTTCACGTGAGCATTTTCAGCCATTAACCACCATTGTTCGCCTGACCAATGACCTACAAGGCTGTCTATTGAGCTGTTAAGAAGGGGGGTGACTTCCCAATCTCTGGAAATTCTCTTAAGGGCCTAACACTTATAGCCTGAGCTCAGCTTCTAATCACAGACCTACTCATCCCAGCTGGGTAGTGTTACAGTCAGGCGGCAGCCAGCGCTACTTTAAAATCTCCGTGGGCGTCGATGAGGCCAGGGACCCAGCATGGTCCCTAACATGTGGGCACCTCACACTGGACTGACCTGGGACTCTGACAGTCCTGCCTGAGGTTTTGAAATCTGGGAAAAAGCAGTGTTGAGACCCTGAAAAGGATTTCAGTTCTGGGCGTAAAGGCCTGCCCTGTCAGGCTCACTTACAGTTTCCCAAGCCCTGAGTCCCAGTTTTTTGCTTAATTCATGGGGAACACCCTTCCCTGCGAACAGCTACCATGTCTAAAATTCCATAGCATGGACCCATGGAATTTGGGGGGTTTGTTATCTCTAGAACCCTCCCTGGAATGCATTCACCTGGCTCTCTACATGTCCCCTCCCCTTGATGAAGTCAGCACTTCTGGCCAGCCAGAGAGCCCCAAAAACTTGTCCACCTGAGCATTTTTGGCTATCCACGTGGCCCTTTCCCTTCAATGACCTCAACATTTCCTGCTGGTATCCGTACCCCAAGCACTGATCCCCCTAAGCAATTCTGGCTGTCCAGCTTTCCAAACTCCACTGATGATATGACCACTAAAAGCTGATCACAGGGCCCCACCCTTTGTTCACGTGAGCGTTTTAGGCCGTTAACCCCCCTTGTTCGCCTGACCAATGACCCACTAGGCTGTTTACTGAACTCCTAAGAAGCGGGGTGACTTCCCAGTCTCTGGAAGTTCTCTTAAGGGCCTAACACTTACAGCCTGAGCTCAACTTCTACTCACAGATGTACTCTTCCCAGCTGGGTAGTGTTACAGGCAGGCGGCTGCCAGCGCTTCTTTAAAACCTCAGTGGGCGTGGATGAGGCCAGGGACCCCGCATGGTCCCCAAGATGCTGGCACATCACACTGGACTGACCTGGGAGTCTGACAGTCCAGCCTGAGGTTTTGAAATCTGGGACAAAGCAGTGTTGAGACCCTGAAAAGCCTTTCAGTACTGGGCATAAAGGCCTGCCCCTCTAGGCTCACCTACAGTTTCCCGAGCCCTAAGTCCCAGTTTTTTGCTTAATACATGGGGAACGCAATTCCCTGAGAACAGCTACCATGTCCAAAATTACAGAGCATGGACCCATGGAAGATGGGGCGTTTGTGACCTCTAGAGACCCTCCCTGGAATGCATTCACCTGGCTCTCTACATGGCCCCTCCCCTTGATGACGTCGGCCCTTCTGGCTGGCCAGAGAGCCCCAAAAACTTGTCCACCTGAGCATTTCTGGCTCTCCACGTGGCTCCTTCCCTCCAATACAGCACTTCCTGCTGGTCACCGGTCCCCAAGCCCTTATCCACCTGAGCATTTCGGGCTCTTCATGTGGCCACTCTCCCTCAATGACGTCAGCACTTCCAGCCAGCTCCCGGGCCCCAAGCACTTGAACACCTGAGCACTTCAGGCTATCCACGTGCCCCTTTCTCTTCAATGACGTCAGCATTTCCTGCTGGTCTCCGTACCCCAAGCACTGATCCCCCTGAGCACTTATGGCTGTCCAGCTTTCCAAACTCGCCTGATGATAAGACCACTAAAAGGAGGTCACAGGGCCCCAAATCTTGTTCACATGAGCTTTATCGGCCATTAACCCCCCTTGTTCGCCTGACAAATGACTCACAAGGCTGTCTACTGAGTTCCTAAGAAGCGGGGTGACTTCCCAATCTCTGGAAATTCGCGAAAGGGCCTAACACCCACAACCCGAGCTCAACTTCTGCTCACAGACGTACTCTTCCCAGCTGGGTAGTGTTACAGGCAGGCGGCTGCCAGCGCTTCTTTAAAACCTCTGTGGGCGTCGATGAGGCCAGGGATCCCGCATGGTCCCCAACATGCGGGCACATCACACTGGAATGACCTGAGACTCTGACAGTCCAGCCTTGAGGTTTTGAAATCTGGGAAAAAGCAGTGTTGAGACCGTGTAAAGCCTTTCAGTACTGGGCGTAAAGGCCTGCCACTAGAGGCTCACCTAAGTTTCCGGAGCCCTAAGTCTCAGTTTTTTGCTTAATTCATGGGGAACGCCATTCCCTAAGAACAGGCACCATGTCCAAAATTCCAGAACATAGACCCATGGAAGTTGGGGTGTTAAGGACCTCTAGCTTTCCTCCCTGGAATGCATTTACATGGCTCTCTACATGACCCCTCCCCTTGATGACGTCAGCCCTTCTGGCCAGCTTAAGAGCCCCAAGCACTTGTCTACCTGAGCATTTCTGGCTCTCCACGTGGCCCCTTCCCTCCAATGACGTCAGCACTTCCTGCTGGTCCATTGTTCCCAAGCCCTTATCCACCTGAGCATTTTGGGCTCTTCATGTGGCCACTCTCCCTCAATGACGTCAGCACTTCCGGCCAGCTCCAGGGCCCCAAGCACTTGAACACCTGAGCACTTCAGGCTATCCACGTGGCCCTTTCCCTTCAATGACGTCAGCATTTCCTGCTGGTCTCCGGACCCCAAGCACTGATCCACCTGAACACTTCTGGCTGTCCATCTTTCCAAACTCCACTGATGATATGACCAATAAAAGCTGGTCACAGATCCCCAACCTTAGTTCACGTGAGCGTTTTCGGCTGTTAACCGCCCTTGTTCCCATGACCAATGACCCACAAGGCTGTCTGCTGAGCTCCTAAGAAGCGGGGAGACTTCCCAATCTCTGGAAGTTCGATTAAGTGCTTAACACCCACAACCCCAGATCAACTTCTGCACACAGATTTACTCTTCCTAGTTGGGTAGGGTTATAGGCAGGCGTCTGCCAGCGCTCCTTTAAAACCTCCCTGGGTGTTGATGAGGCCAGGGACCCTGCATCGTCCCCAACATGCGGGCACATCACACTGGACTTACCTGGGACTCTGACAGTCCTGCCTGAGTGTTGAAATCTGGGAAAAAGCTGTGTTGAGACCCTGAAAAGCCTTTCAGTACTGGGCGTAAAGGCCTGCCCCTCCAGGCTCACCTACAGTTTCCGGAGCCCTTAGTCCCAGTTTTTTGCTTAATTCAAGGGGAACGCCATTCCCAGAGAACAAGCACCATGTCCAAAATTCTAGAGCATGGATCCATGGAAGTTGGGGTGTTAATGACCTCTAACTTCCCTCCCTGGAATGCATTCACCTGGCTCTCTACATGGCCCCTCCCCTTGATGATGTCAACCCTTCTCGCCAGCTGGAGAGCCCCAGGCACTTGTCCACCTGAGCATTTCTGGCTCTCCACGTGTCCCCTTCCCTCCAATGATGTCAGCACTTCCTGCTGGTCCCTGGTCTCCAAGCCCTTATCCACCTGAGCAATTTGGGCTCTTCATGTGGCCACTCCCCCTCGATGATGTCAGCACTTCCGGCCATCCCCAGGACCCCAAGCACTTGAACACCTGAGCACTTCTGGCTCTGCACCCGGCCCCTTCCCTCCACTGACGTCAGCACTTCCTGCTGGTCCCCCGTCCCCAAGTCCATATCCATCTGAGAATTTCTGGCTATCCTCGTGGCCCTTTCTTTTCAATAACGTCAGGATTTCCTTCTGGTGTCCGGACCCCAAGCACTGATCCACCTGAGCACTTCTGGATGTCCAGCTTTCCAAACTCCACTGATGATATGACCACTAAAAGCTGGTAACAGCGCCCCACCCTTTGTTCACATGAGCATTTACGGCCGTTAACCCCCCTTGTTCGCCTGAACAATGACCCACAAGGCTGTCTACTGAGCTCCTAAGAAGCGGGGTGACTTCCCAATCACTGGAAGTTCGCGTAAGGGCCTAACACCCACAGCCCCAGCTCTACTTCTGCTCACAGACTAACTCTTCCCAGATGGGTAGGGTTACAGGCAGGCGGCTGCCAGAGCTCCTTTAAAACCTCCCTGGGCGTCCATGAGGCCAGGGACACCGCATGGTCCTCAACATGCGGACATCTCACACTGATGTGACATGGGACTCTGACAGTCCTGCCTGAGGTTTTGAAATCTTGGGAAAAGCAGTGTTGATGCCCTGAAAAGCCTTTCCCTATTGGGCATAAAGGCCTTACCCCTCCGGGGTCACTTACAGTTCCCCCCACCCTAAGGACCAGCTTTTTACTTTATTCATAGAAAACACTCTTCCCTGAGAATTGGTACCCGGTCCAAGAATTCCAGAGCATGGACCAACGGAAGGTGGTGTGTTTGTGACCTCTTGCAACCCTCCCTGCAATGCATTCTCCTGGCTCTTGCAGCCTTTACACTTCTGCACTTCCAGCTGGTGACCTGGGAGCAAGTCCTGGTCTGCCTGAGAACTTCAAGCTGTCCACTGGGCCAAGCAAAACCACTAGGCCTGCTCAGCACTTGTGGCTTTCCAGGTGGCCCCTCCCCTTGATGAGATGGGCAATTCCAGCAGGTCCCAGGGCCCCAAGGCCTGATGCACCTGAGCATTGCCAGCTCTTCAAGTGGCCCCTCTTCCTCGATGACGTCACCATTTCCAGTGGTCGGAGGGTCACCCAGCCTCAAACACTTCCCACTATAAGCACTTCTTGCTCTCCACTTGTAACCTCTTCTTAATCACGTCAGCACTTCCTGCCGGCCCCAGGGCACCAAGCACTTGAACACCTGAGCATTTCTGGCTATCCACGTGGCCCTTTCCCTTCAATGACGTCAGCATTTCCTGCTGGTCTCCGGACCCCAAGCACTGATCCACCTGAGCACTTCTGGCTGTCCAGCTTTCCAAACTCCACTGATGATATGACCACTAAAAGCTGGTCACAGGGACCCAACCTTTGTTCAAGATTGCGTTTTCGGCCATTAACCCCCCATATTCCCCTCACCAATGACCCACAAGGCTGTCTGCTGAGCTCCTAAGAAGCGGGGTGACTTCCCAATCTCTGGAAGTTCGCTTAAGGGCCTAACACCAACAGCCCCAGCTCAACTTCTGCTCACAGACTTACTCTTCCCAGCTGGGTAGCGATATAGGCAGGCAGCTGCTAGCGCTCCTTTAAAACCTGCCTGGGCGTCGATGAGGCCAGGGACCCCGCATGGTCCCCAACATGCGGGCACCTCATACTGGACTGACCTGGGACTCTGACAGTCCTGCCTGAGGTTTTGAAATCTGGGAAAAAGCAGTGTTGAGACCCTGCTGGGCGTAAAGGCATGCCCCTCCAGGCTCACTTACAGTACTGGACTCTGACAGTCCTGCCTGAGGTTTTGAAATCTGGGAAAAAGCAGTGTTGAGACCCTGCTGGGCGTAAAGGCTTGCTCCTCCAGGCTCACTTACAGTACTGGGCGTAAAGGCCTGCTCCTCCAGGCTCACTTACAGTTTCCCGAGGCCTTAGTCCAGTTTTTTGCTTAATTCATGGGGAACGCCCTACCCTGAGAACAGGCACCAGGTCCAAAATTCCAGAGCATGGACCCATGGAAGTTGGAGCGTTTGTGACCTCTAGCGACCCTCCCTGGAATGCATTCACCTGGCTCTGTACATGGCCCCACCCCTTGATGACTTCAGCACTTCTGGCCGGCCAGAGAGCCCCAAGCACTAGTCCACCTGAGCATTTCTGGCTCTCCACGTGGCCCCTTCCCTCCAATGATGTCAGCACTAACCCTAAATCAAACCCTAACCCTAACCCTAACCCTAACCCTAGCCCTAGCCCTAACCCTAATCCTAACAGTAACCCTAACCCTAACCCTAACCCTAACCCTAACCCTAGCCCGTACACTAACCCTAACCCTAGCCCTAACACTAGCTTTAACCATAACCCTAACCCTAACCCTAGCCCGAACCCTAACCCTAACCCTAGCCCGAACCCTAACCCTAACCCTAATCCTAACCCTAGCCCTAACACTAGCCATAGCCCTAACTCTAACCCTAACCCTAACCCTAGCCCGAACACTAACCCTAATCCTAGCCCTAACACTAGCTCTATACCAAACCCTAACCCTAGCCCGAAACCTAACCCTAACCCTAATCCTAACCCTAACCCTAATCCTAACCCTAGCCTTAACACTAGACCTAGCCCTAAGCATAGCCCTAACACTAGCCCTAGCCCTAATATTTACACTAACAATAAACTGTCAATATTAGCGGTAGGAAAATAACTTTTTAAGGTATCTGAACCCTATGAAAATGAAAGTTTAAATGTATAACCCACATTTTGTCAAAAACGCCAACTCATTTCACTAAAGTATAAAGGTGACCAGTATCTAACTCAGTTCCATAGTCTTTGAACAGGATTTCCCAGGGACTACAGTTTCCTTCAAACTTTAATGCTCTTCTAACCTATATTCCTAGTATGTGAAGCCCATTCTTAAATGTTTCCCTAGTCTCTTACTGTGAATTCTCAGCGTTTGATTCCCTTTTGTCCAGTCATTCAAGCTCATTCATTGTGAATTCCAAAGGTTTATACAGACTTATTCCATATATACCAGACCTTTAAACATAAATTATTATTACTTTGACCCTAGAATAGCTATCATTTTGATTCTTAAGGGATTTTGAATACTTTCATACTGTTATATCAGGTCTATGAGAACGAATTTTTAAGTTTTAAACCAACTTTAATCCTAAAACGCCAACTCATTTTGATGTAATAATAAATGTAAACAGTATCGCACTCACTTCTTAGCTCTTCAACACGATTTCCCAGGGACGAAATTGTGTACTTTTCATATTAAAGGTCTTTGAACCATGTATTCCTAGTGCAACAAGCACATTCTTAAATATTTCCCTAGACTATTATTGTTAAATCTCACTGTTTGATTCAATTTTGTCCAGTGATTCAAGGTCATTCATAGAGAATTACTAATGTTAATACACCATAACCCTAACCTTAACCGTAGCCCTAACATAAACCAAGCCTTTGCCCTAAACCTAACCCTAGCCCTAAACCGAAACCTTAAGCTAAACAAGTTTTTATGCAGCATTTTTCCATGTATACCAGCTCTATTAACATGAGTAATTACAATTTTATAGACTCTCCTACCTTTCGCACATCTTGAAATGCAAATTCTCAGTATGGAAACAGTGCCCTACATGTATTAAGGTACCACAAACGTATTACTACTGTATCAGACACATTCGTAGTCATTTCCCAGGTCTGTGAGAGTTGTAACATTTCTTTCATTTATCTGAGCCCTATAAAAAGGAAATTTTTAATATTTAAACAAATATCTTTCAAAAATGCCAACTCATTGGGACTAAATTATAAATGTAACCAGTATCCAACTCAGTTCTCTGCTCTTTGAAGACAACTTCCCAGTTACTACACAGTTTCCTTCAGATATTAACGCTCTTTGAAACTTTATTCCCTGTATATGAAGCACATTCTTAAATATTTCCCTGGTCTCTTACTGTGAATTCTCAGTGTTTGATTCCCTTTTGTCCAGTCATTCAAGCTCATTCAATGTGAAATCCAAGGGTTTTTAGAGACTTGTTCCTTTATACCACCCCTTTAAATGTAATTATTACTACTTTAAACATTAGAATAACTATCATTTTGATTCTTAAGGGTTTTGAATACTTTTATGCTCTTACATCATGTCTAGAAAACAAACTTTTAAGTTTCTCACCAAATTATTCCAAAAACGCCAACTCATTTTTAGGGAGTAAAAAATGTAACAGTATCACACTCCCTTCTCAGCACTTTGAACACGATTTCCCAGTGACTAAATTGTGTGCTACAGATATTAAATCTCTTTGAACATGTATTCCTAGTGTATAAAGCACGTTCCTAAATATTTCCCTTGTCTATCAGTGTTAAATTTCAGTGTTTGATACACCTTTCTCCAGTGATTCAAGGTCATTCATTATGAATTCCTAAGGTTAATAAACCATAACCCTAATTTTAATCTGAACACTTAGATGGACCCTGGTTCTTATCCTATAACTAACTCTAACCCAAATCCTAGCCATAACCAGAACCCTAACCCTAGCTCTAACTCTAACTGTAACTCAAGCTCTAGCCCTAACACTAACCCTTGCCATAGCCCTAACACTACTTATAACCCTAACCTCAATCCTAACCCTCACCCTAGACTAACACTAGCCCTAGCCTTAACCTTAACCCTAACCCTAACCCTAACCCTAACCCTAGCCCTAGCCCGAACCCTAACCCTAAACCTAGCCCTAACACTAGCTTTAACCCTAAATCTAACGCTAACCTTAGCCCCAACCCTAACACTAACCCTAAACCTAACCTAACCTTAACCCTATCCCTAACCCTAACCCTAGCCCGAACCCTAACTCTAACCCTAAAACGAACCCTAGCCCGAACTCTAACCCTAACCCTAAACCTAACCCTAACCCTAACCCTAACCCTAACCTTAACACTAATCCTAGCCCGAACCCTAACCCTAACCCTAATCCTAAACCTACGCCTCACACTCACCCTAACCCTAACCCTAACCCTAAACCTAAACCCTAAACCCTAACCCTAACCCTAACCTTAATACTAACCCTACCCCGAACCCTAACCCTAAACCTAAACCTAAACCTACACCTAACCCTAGCCTGAACCCTAACCCTAGCCCTAACCCTAATCCTAAACCTATGCCTAACCCTAGACCGAACCCAAACCCTAACCCTAACCCTAACCCTAATCCTAATCCTACGCCTAACCCTAGCCTGAACCCTAACCCTAACCCTAACCCTAACCCTAACCCTAACCCTAACACTAGCCCGAACCCTAACCCTAACCCTAATCTGAACCCTAACCCTAATCCTAACCCTAACCCTAACCCTAGCCCTAACACTAGCCCTAGCCCTAATTTTTACATTAACAATAAACTGTCAATATTAGTGGTAGGAACATAACTTTTTAAGGTATCTGAACCCTATGAAAATGAAAGTTAAAATGCCTAACCCACCTTTTGTCAAAAACGCCAGCTCATTTCACTAAAGTATAAAGGTGACCAGTATCTAACTCAGTTCCCTAGTCTTTAAACGGGATTTCCCAGTGACTACAGTTTCCATCAAACTTTAATGCTCTTCTAACCTATATTCCTACTATGTGAAGCATTCTTAAATGTTTCCCTAGTCTCTTACTGTGAATTCTCAGTGTTTGATTTTCTTTTGTCCAGTCATTCAAGCTCATTCATTGTGAATTCCAAGGGTTTTTACAGACTTGTTCCAATATACCAGCCCTTTAAACATAATTATTACTACTTTGAACATTTGAATAACTATCTTTATGATTCTTAAGGGTTTTGAATACTTCTATGCTCTTATATCATGTCTAGGAAAACGAATTTTTAAGTTTCTCACCAAATTATTCAAAAAAGGCCAACACATTTTTAGGGAATAAAAAATGTAACAGTATCACACTCATTTTCAGCTCTTCGAACACGATTTCCCAGTGACTAAATTGTGAGCTACAGATATTAAATCTCTTTGAACATGTATTCCTAGTGTATAAAGCACATTCCTAAATATTTCCCTTGTCTATCATTGTTAAATTTCAGTGTTTGATACACCCTTGTCCAGTGATTCAAGGTCATTCATTGTGAATTCCTAATGTTAATAAACCATAATCCTAATTTTAATCTGAACCCTTAGACGGTCCCCAGTTCTTGCCCTAAACCTAGCTCTAACCCAAATCCTAGCCATAACAGAACCCTAAACCTAGCTCTAACTCTAACTGTAACTCAAGCTCTAGCGCTAACACTAACCCTAGCCGTAGCCCTAACTCTAACCCTTGCCATAGCCCTAACACTACTTATAACCCTAACCTCAACCCTAACCCTCACCCTAGATTAACACTAGCCCTAGCCCTAACCCTAACCCTAACCCTAACCCTAACCCTAACCGAAGCCCGAACCCTAACCCTAACCCTAACCCTAGCCCTAGCCCGAACCCTAACCCTAACCCTAGCCCTAACACTAGCTTTAACCCTAACCCTAACCCTAACCGTAGCCCCAACCCTAACCCTAACCCTAAACCTAAACCTAACCTCAACCCTATCCCTAACCCTAACCCTAGCCCGAACCCTAACCCTAACCCTAAACCTAACCCTAAACCCTAAACCCTAACCCTAACCCTAACCCTAATGCTAATCCTACGCCTTACCCTAGCCTGAACCCTAACCCTAACCCTAACCCTAACCCTAACCCTGGCCCGAACCCTAACCCTAACCCTAACCCTAATCTGAACCCTAACCCTAATCCTAAACCTAAACCTAGCCCTAACTCTAGCCCTAGCCCTAATCTTTACACTAACAATAAACTGTCAATATTAGTGGTAGGAACATAACTTTTTAAGGTATCTAAACCCTATGAAAATGAAATTTTAAATGCCTAACCCACCTTTTGTCAAAAACGCCAATTCATTTCACTAAAGTATAAAGGTGACCAGTATCTAACTCAGTTCCCTAGTCTTTAAACGGGATTTCCCAGTGACTACAGTTTCCTTCAAACTTTAATGCTCTTCTAACCTATATTCCTAGTATGTGAAGCATTCTTAAATGTTTCCCTAGTCTCTTACTGTGAATTCTCAGCGTTTGATTCCCTTTTGTCCAGTCATTCAAGCTCATTCATTGTGAATTCCAAGGGTTTATACAGACTTATTCCATATATACCAGCCCTTTAAACATAAATTATTATTACTTTGATCCTAGAATAGCTATCCTTTTGATTCTTAAGGGATTTTGAATACTTTCATACTGTTATATCAGGTCTATGAGAACGAATTTTTAAGTTTTAAACCAACTTTAATCCTGAAACGCCAACTCATTTTGATGTGATAAAAAATGTAAACAGTATCGCACTCACTTCTTAGCTCTTCAACACGATTTCCCAGGGACGAAATTGTGTACTTTTCATATTAAAGGTCTTTGAACCATGTATTCCTAGTGTAACAAGCACATTCTTAAATATTTCCCTTGACTATTATTGTTAAATCTAACTGTTTGATTCAATTTTGTCCAGTGATTCAAGGTCATTCATTGAGAATTACTAATGTTAATACACAATTACCCTAACCTTAACCGTAGCCCTAACATAAACCGAGCCTTTGCCCTAAACCTAACTCTAGCCCTAAACCGAAACCTTAACCTAACCCTAGGAATAACCATAACCCCAACTCTAACCCGAGCTCTAGCCCTATCCCTAAGCCTCACCATAAACCTAACCTTCATTGTGAAATCCAAGTGTTTATGCAGCATTTTTCCATATATACCAGCTCTATTAACATGAGTTATTACAATTTTATACACTCTCCTACCTTTCACACATCTTGCAATGCAAATTCTCAGTATGGAAACAGTGCCCTACATGTATTAAGGTACCACAAACGTATTACTAGTGTATCAGACACATTCGTAGTCATTTCCCAGGTCTGTGAGAGTTGTAACATTTCTTCCAGTTTTCGAAGCACTATGAACAGGAAAGTTTTAATATTTAACCAACTTTCTTTCAAAAATGCCAACTCATCTGGACAAAATTATAAATGTAACCAGTATCCAACTCAGTTCTCTGCTCTTTGAAGAAAACTTCCCAGTAACTACACAGTGTCCATCAGATATTAACGCTCTTTGAACCATTATTCCCTGTATATGAAGCACATTCTTAAATATTTCCCTAGTCTCTTACTGTGAATTCTCAGTGTTTGATTCGCTTTTGTCCAGTCATTCAATCTCATTCATTGTGAATTCCAAGGGTTTTTACAGACTTGTTCCATTATACCAGCCCTTTAAACGTAATTATTACTACTTTGAACATTAGAATAACTATCATTTTGATTCTTAAGGGTTTTGAATACTTCTATGCTCTTATATCATGTCTAGGAAAACGAATTTTTAAGTTTCTCACCAAATTATTCCAAAAAGGCCAAATCATTTTTAGGGAATAAAAAATGTAACAGTATCACACTCATTTTCAGCTCTTTGAACACGATTTCCCAGTGACTAAATTGTGAGCTACAGATATTAAATCTCTTTGAACATGTATTAATAGTGTATAAAGCACATTCCTAAATATTTCCCTTGTCTATCATTGTTAAATTTCAGTGTTTGATACACCCTTCTCCAGTGATTCAAGGTCATTCATTGTGAATTCCTAATGTTAATAAACCATAATCCTAATTTTAATCTGAAAACCTTAGACGGTCCCTAGTTCTTGTCCTAAACCTAGCTCTAACCCAAATCCTAGCCATAACAGATCCCTACCCTAGCTCTAACTCTAACTGTAACTCAAGCTCTAGCCCTAACACTAACCCTAGCCGAAACCCTAACTCTAACCCTTGCCATAGCCCTAACACTAATTATAACCCTAACCTCAACCCTAACCCTCACCGTAGACTAACACTAACCCTAGCCCTAACCCTAACCCTAACCCTAACCCTAACCCTAACCCTAGCCTGAACCCTAACCCTAACCATAACCCTAACCCTAACCCTAGCCCTAACACTAGCTTTAACCCTAACCCTAACCCTAAACCTAACCCTAACCCTAACCCTAAACATAACCCTAACCTTAATACTAACCCTAGCCCGAACCTTAATCCTAACGCTAATCCTAAACCTACGCCTAACCTTAACCCTAACCCTAACACTAACCCTAAACCTTAAACCCTAACCCTAACCCTAACCTTAATACTAACCCTACCCCGAACCCTAACCCTAACCCTAATCTTAAACCTACGCCTAACCCTAACCTGAACCTTAACCCGAACCCTAACCCTAATTATAAACCTATGCCTAACCCTAGACCGAACCCTAAACCTAACCCTAGCCCTAACACTAGGTGTAATCCTAACCCTAACCCTAGCCCTAACACTAACCCTAACCCTAACCCTAACCCTAGCCCGAACCCTAACCCTAACCCTAAACCTAACCCTAGCCCGAAACCTAACCCTAACCCTAACCCTAACCCTAAATCTAAACCCTAAACCCTAACCCTAACCCTAACCTTGATACTAACCCTAGCCCGAACCCTAAACCTAACCCTAATCCTAAACCTACGCCTAACACTCACCCTACCCTAACTCTAACCCTAAACCCTAAACCCAAACCCTAACCCTAACCTTAATACAAACCCTACCCCGAACCCTAACCCTAAACCTAAACCTAAACCTACACCTAACCATAGCCTGAACCCTAACCCTAACCCTAACCCTAATCCTAAACCTACGCCTAACCCTAGCCCGAACCCTAACCCTAACCCTAACCTAACCCTAAACCTTAAACCCTAACCCTAACCCTAAACCAAACCCTAACCTTAAGCCTACCCTAACCCTAACCCTAGCCCGAACCCTAACCCTAACCCTAACCCTAGCCCGAACCCTAACCCTAACCCTAAACCTAACCCTAAACCCTAAACCCTAACCCTAACCCTAACCCTAATGCTAATCCTACGCCTTACCCTAGCCTGAACCCTAACCCTAACCCTAACCCTAACCCTAGCCCGAACCCTAACCCTAACCCTAACCCTAATCTGACCCCTAACCCTAATCCTAACCCTAACCCTAACCCTAGCCGTAACACTAGCCCTAGCCCTAATCTTTACACTAACAATAAACTGTCAATATTATTGGTAGGAACATAACTTTTTAAGGTATCTGAACCCTATGAAAATGAAATTTTAAATGCCTAACCCACCTTTTGTCAAAAACGCCAACTCATTTCACTAAAGTATAAAGGTGACCAGTATCTAACTCAGTTCCCTAGTCTTTAAACGGGATTTCCCAGTGACTACAGTTTCGTTCAAACTTTAATGCTCTTCTAAGCTATATTCCTACTATGTGAAGCATTCTTAAATGTTTCCCTAGTCTCTTACTGTGAATTCTCAGCGTTTGATTCCCTTTTGTCCAGTCATTCAAGCTCATTCATTGTGAATTCCAAGGGTTTATACAGACTTATTCCATATATACCAGCCCTTTAAACATAAATTATTATTACTTTGATCCTAGAATAGCTATCCTTTTGAATCTTAAGGGATTTTGAATATTTTCATACTGTTATATCAGGTCTATGAGAACGAATTTTTAAGTTTTAAACCAACTTTAATCCTGAAACGCCAACTCATTTTGATGTGATAAAAAATGTAAACAGTATCGCACTCACTTCTTAGCTCTTCAACACGATTTCCCAGAGACGAAATTGTGTACTTTTCATATTAAAGGTCTTTGAACCATGTATTCCTAGTGTAACAAGCACATTCTTAAGTATTTCCCTTGACTATTATTGTTAAATCTAACTGTTTGATTCAATTTTGTCCAGTGATTCAAGGTCATTCATTGAGAATTACTAATGTTAATACACAATAACTCTAACCTTAACCGTAGCCCTAACATAAACCGAGCCTTTGCCCTAAACCTAACCCTAGCCCTAAACCGAAACCTTAACCTAACCCTAGGAATAACCATAACCCCAACTCTAACCCGAGCTCTAGCCCTATCCCTAAGCCTCACCATAAACCTAACCTTCATTGTGAAATCCAAGTGTTTATGCAGCATTTTTCCATATATACCAGCTCTATTAACATGAGTTATTACAATTTTATACACTCTCCTACCTTTCACACATCTTGCAATGCAAATTCTCAGTATGGAAACAGTGCCCTACATGTATTACGGTACCACAAACGTATTACTACTGTATCAGACACATTCATAGTCATTTCCCAGGTCTGTGAGAGTTGTAACATTTCTTCCAGTTTTCTGAGCGCTATGAACAGGAAAGTTTTAATATTTAACCAACTTTCTTTCAAAAATGCCAACTCATCTGGACAAAATTATAAATGTAACCAGTATCCAACTCAGTTCTCTGCTCTTTGAAGAAAACTTCCCAGTAACTACACAGTGTCCGTCAGATATTAACGCTCTTTGAACCATTATTCCCTGTATATGAAGCACATTCTTAAATATTTCCCTAGTCTCTTACTGTGAATTCTCAGTGTTTGATTCGCTTTTGTCCAGTCATTCAAGCTCATTCATTGTGAATTCCAAGGGTTTTTACAGACTTGTTCCATTATACCAGCCCTTTAAACGTAATTATTACTACTTTGAACATTAGAATAACTATCATTTTGATTCTTAAGGGTTTTGAATACTTCTATGCTCTTATATCATGTCTAGGAAAACGAATTTTTAAGTTTCTCACCAAATTATTCCAAAAAGGCCAAATCATTTTTAGGGAATAAAAAATGTAACAGTATCACACTCATTTTCAGCTCTTTGAACACGATTTCCCAGTGACTAAATTGTGAGCTACAGATATTAAATCTCTTTGAACATGTATTCCTAGTGTATAAAGCACATTCCTAAATATTTCCCTTGTCTATCATTGTTAAATTTCAGTGTTTGATACACCCTTCTCCAGTGATTCAAGGTCATTCATTGTGAATTCCTAATGTTAATAAACCATAATGCTAATTTTAATCTGAAAACCTTAGACGGTCCCTAGTTCTTGTCCTAAACCTAGCTCTAACCCAAATCCTAGCCATAACAGATCCATACCCTAGCTCTAACTCTAACTGTAACTCAAGCTCTAGCCCTAACACTAACCCTAGCCGAAACCCTAACTCTAACCCTTGCCATAGCCCTAACACTAATTATAACCCTAACCTCAACCCTAACCCTCACCGTAGACTAACACTAACCCTAGCCCTAACACTAACCCTAACCCTAACCCTAGCCTGAACCCTAACCCTAACCATAACCCTAACCCTAACCCTAGCCCTAACACTAGCTTTAACCCTAACCCTAACCCTAAACCTAACCCTAACCCTAACCCTAAGCATAACCCTAACCTTAATACTAACCCTAGCCCGAACCCTAATCCTAACGCTAATCCTAAACCTACGCCTAACCTTAACCCTAACCCTAACACTAACCCTAAACCTTAAACCCTAACCCTAACCTTAATACTAACCCTACCCCGAACCCTAACACTAACCATAATCTTAAACCTACGCCTAACCCTAACCTGAACCTTAACCCGAACCCTAACCCTAATTATAAACCTATGCCTAACGCTAGACCGAACCCTAAACCTAACCCTAGCCCTAACACTGGGTGTAACCCTAACCCTAACCCTAGCCCTAACACTAACCCTAACCCTAACCGTAACCCTAGCCCGAACCCTAACCCTAACCCTAACCCTAACCCTAACCCTAAACCCTAAACACTAACCCTAACCCTAACCCTAACCCTAAACCCTAAACCCTAACCCTAACCCTAACCCTAAACTTGATACTAACCCTAGCCCGAACCCTAAACCTAACCCTAATCCTAAACCTACGACTAACACTCACCCTACCCTAACTCTAACCCTAAACCCTAAACACTAACCCTAACCCTAACCTTAATACAAACCCTACCCCGAACCCTAACCCTAAACCTAAACCTAAACCTACACCTAACCCTAGCCTGAACCCTAACCCTAACCCTAACCCTAATCCTAAACCTATGCCTAACCCTAGCCCGAACCCTAACCCTAACCCTAACCTAACCCTAAACCTTAAACCCTAACCCTAACCCTAAACCAAACCCTAACCTTAACCCTAACCCTAGCCCGAACCCTAACCCTAACCCTAACCCTAGCCCGAACCCTAACCCTAACCCTAAACCTAACCCTAAACCCTAAACCCTAACCCTAAACCTAACCCTAATGCTAATCCTACGCCTTACCCTAGCCTGAACCCTAACCCTAACCCTAACCCTAACCCTAGCCCGAACCCTAACCCTAACCATAACCCTAATCTGACCCCTAACCCTAATCCTAACCCTAACCCTAACCCTAGCCGTAACACTAGCCCTAGCCCTAATCTTTACACTAACAATAAACTGTCAATATTATTGGTAGGAACATAACTTTTTAAGGTATCTGAACCCTATGAAAATGAAATTTTAAATGCCTAACCCACCTTTTGTCAAAAACGCCAACTCATTTCACTAAAGTATAAAGGTGACCAGTATCTAACTCAGTTCCCTAGTCTTTAAACGGGATTTCCCAGTGACTACAGTTTCGTTCAAACTTTAATGCTCTTCTAAGGTATATTCCTACTATGTGAAGCATTCTTAAATGTTTCCCTAGTCTCTTACTGTGAATTCTCAGCGTTTGATTCCCTTTTGTCCAGTCATTCAAGCTCATTCATTGTGAATTCCAAGGGTTTATACAGACTTATTCCATATATACCAGCCCTTTAAACATAAATTATTATTACTTTGATCCTAGAATAGCTATCCTTTTGAATCTTAAGGGATTTTGAATACTTTCATACTGTTATATCAGGTCTATGAGAACGAATTTTTAAGTTTTAAACCAACTTTAATCCTGAAACGCCAACTCATTTTGATGTGATAAAAAATGTAAACAGTATCGCACTCACTTCTTAGCTCTTCAACACGATTTCCCAGAGACGAAATTGTGTACTTTTCATATTAAAGGTCTTTGAACCATGTATTCCTAGTGTAACAAGCACATTCTTAAATATTTCCCTTGACTATTATTGTTAAATCTAACTGTTTGATTCAATTTTGTCCAGTGATTCAAGGTCATTCATTGAGAATTACTAATGTTAATACACAATAACCCTAACCTTAACCGTAGCCCTAACATAAACCGAGCCTTTGCCCTAAACCTAACCCTAGCCCTAAACCGAAACCTTAACCTAACCCTAGGAATAACCATAACCCCAACTCTAACCCGAGCTCTAGCCCTATCCCTAAGCCTCACCATAAACCTAACCTTCATTGTGAAATCCAAGTGTTTATGCAGCGTTTTTCCATATATACCAGCTCTATTAACATGAGTGATTACAATTTTATAGACTCTCCTACCTTTCACACATCTTGGAATGCAAATTCTCAGTATGGTAACAGTGCCCTACATGTATTAAGGTACCACAAACGTATTACTAGTGTATCAGACACATTCGTAGTCATTTCCCAGGTCTGTGAGAGTTGTAACATTTTTTCCAGTTATTTGAGCGCTATGAAAAGGAAAGTTTTAATATTTAACCAACTTTCTTTCAAAAATGCCAACTCATCTGGACAAAATTATAAATGAAACCAGTATCCAACTCAGTTCTCTGCTCTTTGAAGACAACTTCCCAGTGAATACAAAGTGTCCGTCAATTATTAACGCTCTTTGAACCTTTATTCCCTGTATATGAAGCACATTCTTAAATATTTCCCTAGTCTCTTACTGTGAATTCTCAGTGTTTGATTCCCTTTTGTCCAGTCATTCAAGCTCATTCATTGTGAATTCCAAGGGTTTTCCAAGACTTGTTCCATTATAGCAGCCCTTTAAATGTAATTATTACTACTTTGAACATTAGAATAACTATCATTATGATTCTTAAGGGTTTTGAATACTTCTATGCTCTTATATCATGTCTAGGATAATAATTTTTAAGTTTCTCACCAAATTATTCCAAAAAGGCCAAATCATTTTTAGGGAATAAAAAATGTAACAGTATCACAATCATTTTCAGCTCTTTGAAAACGATTTCCCAGTGACTAAATTGTGAGCTACAGATATTAAATCTCTTTGAACATGTATTCCTAGTGTATAAAGCACATTCCTAAATATTTCCCTTGTCTATCATTGTTAAATTTCAGTGTTTTCTACACCCTTGTCCAGTGATTCAAGGTCATTCTTTGTGAATTCCTAATGTTAATAAACCATAATCCTAATTTTAATCTGAACCCTTAGACGGTCCCTAGTTCTTGTCCTAAACCTAGCTCTAACCCAAATCCTAGCCATAACAGAACCCTAACCCTAGCTCTAACTCTAACTGTAACTCAAGCTCTAGCCCTAACAATAACCCTAGCCGAAACCCTAACTCTAACCCTTGCCATAGCCCTAACACTACTTATAACCCTAACCTCAACCCTAACCCTCACCCTAGATTAACACTAGCCCTAGCTCTAACCCTAACCCT